>NC_057851.1:8417421-8727535 GCF_015237465.2 Chelonia mydas | reverse complement strand
GGAATGTCAAATTTGACGTATTTCACAGGTTGTCATATTTAATGTAAGCCAATGTTGAGTGACTTCAGTTCTATTCCCAGCTCCCACGTGTAAACAGTGTCTCTACAAATGCAGAACAATTTGAAAGCTTTCTTATTAAAGCAATCATCGGGGAGTTAATTAACATTTCAGTGTTTGGGCTCATCCCATTTAAATTGGCCTGATATTGTTGGAGTGTTAGGCTGATGCCTACTGGTCCGGCTCCTAATGGAGTGGTGCCAGTTTGCACCAGCTGAGGATCTGGCATTTATTATTTCTCCCCTGCTAAATTGAACATGGGATTGGGATAGGGCGTATAAACCCCACACCAGGTAGGAAGCAGCTTGAGGCTCAGGCAGCACCTGCAAGATATGCCAGTCTTGGAGGAGGAGCCTTGAAAGGGAGAAGCCCAGTTCAGAGGGGCCCAGACTCATCCCCACTAGCTACTAGGAGGGAGACACCAGTAAGAGAAGGCTAGCTTGCTGAGCCCAGGGACTAACTGGGGGAAAGGAGCCAGCTGCAGGAGCAGTGAACTGAGGCCCTACAGCTGGCCCAAGCTATAAAGCCAGCTCCATGGAGGGGACCACGAGGAGAAAGAAAGGGTTCCAGATTGAGAGGTCAAGAACAATGAGCCCCAGATGGAGGCCGAGGGCCTGGCATAGAGGCTACCAAGCTTTGGGTTTTTCCTGTCTTTTTGGATGGACTCTGAATTACCCCGAAAGGGGCAAGATTTAAAAGTGACCTGGCTGGAGAGCCACATCGCAAAGCAAAGGGGACCAACAGCGAGTCTGGGCGGCAGAACTGCAGTGGATAAAAACTGTGCAATTCTGCACTTAGCGGCAACGGGGTGCCCGCTTGATGAGTCACTTTGTCACAGGGATGTAATGCTTTGATGAATGGAGCCAGGGTTTCCAGCCCTTAGGTTGATTTGTGGGTTTGGGCTTTTTTAGGACAAAATCTGAGAAGATGGGTTGAGCTTTTAGGGATACACTTGTCTGATTAGTGCAGAGTGTTGAATGACTTCAGAGGGAGCAATGTCCAAGTTTCTTCAGCTTGAAGCGGGGCTGCTGTGATGCAGGGCCTCTCAGTATGTTGTGGTGGAGGTGGGAGAAAATGTATGTGGCGGTGAAATGCAGAAAATAATCTGATAATAACCAGTGGGGGCTGTTGTTCAGAAAATAACAGTGTTGGGAAGCAAAGTGCTGGATTATAGAATATTTACTGGGTAAACTTACTAAGGAGAGCCTACGAATCTTTTTAAGTAGTTAACAGAATTCAGTGGCAAATCCTATGCACTCAGAAAATAAAGAAATGTCCAGGAAACTAAAACAAGCTCAGGAAATGTTGATCATGGAACTCATTTTAAACTATTTCATAGCCTTTAAACAGTGATCAAACTAATCTGTGACCTCATAATGGCCTTAATCGGATGGGAATTGTCACACAAGATTTGCTTTGGGCATTTGAAGAAGAGGAAATGGGATGTGGTAGTTAAGTAATTACTATTCCAAGCACCCACTAATTATAATTCTTGATGCAGAGGGGGCTAACTAAGAACGCACACCTTAATGGTACTGAGCACTCTGATCCTGCTCAAACAAAGCACTTAAGCACATGCTTAACTTTAAGAATGCAAGTAGCCTAGGACTACATAAGCACATTCTTACTGCTTTGCTGGAGTTATCAGCACTCTGCAGAAACAGGACCTAATATTGTAACTGTTAAGCTACTGCTTTTTGGAGGACAGTAGAAAGTTTCTTTCCATGTTTATTTTAGAGACAAAGTCTTTGCAAGGAGGAAATTGAGATAGCTAATGAGTACCTGTAATTGGTGGGGAAAGTCTGCGGTGGATGGGCAATGTTTTTCCTTAGAGAGAATAAAAAGTCTGATCTAAAATGGAACGTGGAAGAGCTGGAGGTCTCAGATGAAAATAATTATTCTTCCATAGTTCTCTCACAAATGATGCTAGAATTGGGTGGTATTTAGTGTTCCAGTCTGTCTGTCTAGGAATTCCTAAAGCATCTGTCACAAAACTATGTAGGTGCTGATTTACTCCTGTGATTTTACCTCTACTGTTTGTTTACAAGGCGGTAGCAACTTAATGGGGCAAATCTCCTTAAGGAGAACCCTCCTTTCTAGTTTGTCAGAGTGGCGGAAGTTCTGCCCCTCTGGGCTGTAGGAGTGCCTCACTGTCAAACACAGAATAGGAGACAGTTGCCCTCAGAGGGGCATGTCGTGCTTATTAGGCACTGACCTGCTTTAGGAGTGTTGAACCACGGAGAGCTGCCTTGAATGTAACATACTCTGCCCCCCATTCTGTGAGCTGATGTGGGTTGGGGCCATAGTCTTGCTTTGTTCTTACCCCTCCTGCCCCCTCTGGAGCTTGATATGCGCACCCCCGATCACCCTTGTAAGGGGCTGTTATCTGGCCGCAAGAGAAGAGAGCTCTTCTAGGTTACCAAGGGAGGTTCTGAAATGAGAGAGGAATGTGAATGAAGTTTTGGGAGGCAGTGTGGCCTGGTGGATAAAGAAATAGACTGCAACTCAAGAGACCCAGGTTCTGTTCCCAGCTCTGTCCCTAGCCTGCTGGGTGACCTTGGGCAAGTCAGTTCACCTCTCTGTGCCTCACTTTCCTCTCCTGTAAAATATAGATAACGATACTGACCTCCACTCTAAAGTGCTTTGAGATCTATTGATGAAAAATGCTATGTAAGGGTTAAGTGGTATTATTATTAAGACTACATTTATATCACAGAGGTCATGGAAGACCTCCGTGACATTCTCTGCTTCAGCCTCAGGGACTCTGGAGCTGTAAGCCACCGGGCCCTGGCAGGGTTCCAGCGACAGGGGGCCACCCCCCTGCAAGGTCCCAGCGACAGGTGACAGCTTGGGGTGAGGGGGAACTCCTCAGGGGAGCTGCATAAGGGAGAGACATTTTTATCAGTAAAATCTGTTGACAATTAATAAAAGGCTAGAGAAATTTTTAAAGATTAAACAATTAAGACATTAAGAGAGAGTTCACTTTTAGTTCAAAGCGTGCCATTCACAGGGCTATTCATGAGTAGCACCAGCCCTCCAGTGCAACTCAGATTTCAGACACCTCCTCTGGGTTCAATTGTTTTTCTCTGCCTTCAGATTTAAATCCTTTGTCTTCAACTCCCGGAACACTGTCAATCACTGAAGTGGATAAGTAACCCAGCCTATACATTGGACTTATAAGGATAATAGAAAACTAGGTATGTCATGGAGATTTAAGTAGCATTTACTCTCAGATAATGCACTGACACACTAGAATTTAAAATAAGGATACCGCAAGAGGCATGTATCGCTATTAACTTTCACATCCTTTACTGCTCATCTTAGTTCAGTAGAACCATTGGAGCAGGTGTGATTAGTTAATAATATAATGCACAGATATGTTGGTAGAGTAGCCCTGTTTTAACAGGGCATCTAATGCAGGCAGTTCACATGCATTTCCGTAGAAATACCAAAGACAGATTTTCTTATTCCAGGTCTGCTTAGCTTGAGTGAAAACAAATAGCCGAATTACTGTTCAATTATTACTGTCCCGGTATGCGTAGACTCCCTGCTGCAGTAAAGGCTTGACGTCGACAGCAAGGTGAGCTTTGGAGTTTCAGTGAACTAGAGTAGAAAATGTTGCTAATGTAACACATGCCTACTGGGTGTGGTACTCTGTCCCTCTCTGCTGGCACTTAGACCATCTAGAGCAGCAGCCCCAAACTTCTGAGGGTCATACCCCCCTGTCTGCATCCCCCGCTCTGGGGCTGGGAGCAGGGGGGTGGCGGGACGTGGACAGGGGTAAAGGGGCCAAGGCTGGGGCCACAGCTGGGGGTGGATCTGAGGCCAAGGCTGGGGGCAGGGGCGGGAGTGGTGCTGCAGTGGGGGCTGATAGCTGGGCCCATGGCCAAGTGCCACTCCACTCCCTGCCTTGCCACTAGCCTCAGTCCTGGGCCAGGAACTGATCAGTAGTCAAACTGGGGACTGGCATGGGGCCGGGAGCGCATCCATGCTGAGCCAGGAGCTGGGGATGTGGCTAGGAGCCAAAATGGAGCAGAGCAGGGGATGGGGAGGGGCTGGATGGCGTTCCCTCCCCACCCCCATAGGAGCTGGCCCGGGCCCCGCTGCACCCCCTGGACATTTCTCCACACCCCCTAAGGGGGCGTGCCCCACAATTTGGGGACCTCTGACCTAGAGATTGAGTCTGCTACAGCCTTAGTTAAGCACCGTGTGGCTTTTAGCTCATACAGTAGAGGCTTATGCATTTAGCTCCATAGATCCCAGCTTTGATCCCGTCTGCTGACAACCAAGGTCTGTTGGTGTTACACTAACACCAAGGAAGTATGAGTGAGAGGTTCGGAGACTAGTAATGCCCTAAAGCCCCTCAGCAGTTATCACATTAGCTCTCTTCTTTCCATGTTAATTGCAGTTTCAGAGGGCATGTTTTGAAAACAAGCCACTGACCTGCTGCCAGAGGGCAAGTCACTTCACCATCCTGTGCCTCAGTTTCCCCATCTGCAAAATAGGGATAATGACACTCACCTCCTTTGTAAAGTGCTTTATGATTTACTGACGAAAAGCTTTATATAAGAGCTTTGTATTAAAAAAAAATTGGTTTTAAACATAGTAATAATTATAAGTCACAAGAGTAAATGTCTTTGCAATGTCTTTCAGTGTGTTTGAGTAGCATGTAATGCAATGGAGCCCTGCTGCTGATTGGGCCTCTAGGTACTATCATAATGTTAACAATAATACAGAACAGCTAATTTTCTCCTTTTGTAAATGTAATTAGGTGATACAAAGTTCTGTTCATTGACCTCAGAAGTGGGTAAGAGAAGTTCTGGTTACCTAATCAGGGTGAACATTTCTCCAAACATCCTCCATTTATAAATCCATGTTTATCAGTACCCTTTCTGAAGTTTTACTTATGAATATTAGAACTGGGCTTGTAACTTTTCTGTCTTGATCCATCAGTCTGCACCCTTCTGTTACCTTGTGGGCCAAGAATCTTTTCTTTGTGACACTGACACACACAACAGAGGAACTTATCTGTAACTTGATTGGTCCTAATATAAATGGAAAGAAATGTATACACAAGATATAAAAAACTCAGGTTTTTTCTACAGTACCAACCTAGATTGATGGAATTGGCCTAGTACTGTTCCCAAAAGCACAAGTGTGACCTTGTAATGGAGGTACTGGACATAAATAATTGCTTAAAGCAACTTAGCCCAAAGTCTGAATCTTCACCTTTATCCTTTTTCCCTCCCTTTGTGTTTCCTCTTGCTTCCCCCCTTCCTCCAGTCTGACTCGGGAATGGTAAGGAGATTTATATGAAAGGAAGCCATGTGAAAATCTGTATATCTTTTCAGCTAACTTCCGACTGGACTATCTACAAATATTAAAAGATGTTTGAAATTATCCAACCCCAGTGGTGCTTGAAATTGAGTCATGTTCTGTTGTGTCAACAAAATGTTTCAAGTGGTGATTGTAGAGACTGAAATAAAGGGTGCTAGTGATAATGCTTCCCACAGTGCTGACGTACTAAGAAGAGGAGAAGGCTCATCTTCTGGTAGTGCAGGTGTGTCACTTTAATTTACCTATTTGCAGTGTGACTTGGTTCTCCTGGACCTCTTTAGACATATGCTTTAAGCATTGCTCCAAAGTCACTTAACATCTAAAAAATTGGTCATTTGCAAATTTTGCGTGAATGGCTACTTTTTTTATTTGGATACAATGTGTTGATCATGATTAAGCCAAGAATTCGGTTTTCCATTAGGAGTTGGGTGCTAACAGAACAGGTTCACACCCATTGAAAAACTCTAAAACACTTTGCTTAGTGCATTGCTCCTCGCTTCCTATCATATTGCCCTAAATTTTCCAGTGATTTTGGATGCCTCTGTTTTTGAGTGCCCAAGCTGAGACATTTCTTGTCCTCTGAAAATCAGGCCCTTTTTAGGTGTCTCAAGTTGGGCACCTAAAATTTGAAACATGTAAAATCATGACTCGCTTTGGAAAACTGAGTACTTTCCTGTGAGTTCTTAGTAAGGATATTTGCATAAAAACAGGATCTTTGTTCTGAAATCTAGTCTTCACCTAAAGATATCCTTGCTTTGGACTTGCACCAAAACACAGTGACATATCTCTCTCTATCACACTTAGGGCTTGTCTGCACAAACACTTGGTTTTCAGCAAGCTGCGGGGGGCAAACCTACCCCGCACTAAAATGTTGTGCACTAAGTGTGGGTGTGGACCCTGGTGCTGTGCACTTAAAATTCGCTGCTGTGCTTTAATCTCCCATTCCAAAGCAGGATAAATCAAAAAGTGCGCTAGAGAACTTTTATTGCACGGAAGCAGTGTCCACCCTCACACTTAGTGCACAACATTTTAATGCAGGGTAGGTTTACCCCCCAGCTTGCTACAAACGAAGGGTTTGTGTAGACAAGCCCTTACACCGTACACATTTCTTATCCTGGCCCTCCTCAGTTCTCACCACCACAGTTTGAGATATAGATGTTCTAGGTAGAAGGAGTTGAGAGGAGGGGGAAAAGGGGAAATCAGAGTGTCAAGTCGATTTGTTTGTTTGTTTGTTTGTTTTTGTTCCCTCTCCCTGGAATGGTTTAGCCTTCTTGTATTCCTGCGTCATGTGTGCAGTGAGAACATATCCAATGTGGTGCTTCGTGTAACGCATCTGCTGAGATTAACATTCTGATTTAGGCTAGTAAATTCATCCTTCAGATTATCATATGTAACTTCTCCTTTTAAATGAAGGTTAGCAAGGGGATGGATTTGGTATCATCCTCCAGTGTAAATGAGCACGGTACTTTCAGTCATTTTCATGGCAAGATGGAGGAACAGCTGGCATTGACAATACAATGGGTTTTTTTCCCCTTACGTTTTTATATATAACTTAACAAACCCTTTTGTAGTCAAATATTGCTTTTGTAGGATGTGGTCAGTCACCACCTTCAGTATTTACTTGTGTGTTATGGCACTTTCCCCTGCACGTAGTGCTTCTTTTCTGTCTTTTTAGGTTGTAAACCCTTTGGGGTAGGGACCGTGCCTCCTCTTGTTTATATAACAATTTGCACATTGTGGGTGCTACCAGAAAAATCACTACCTTCACGTAGCTGTATTGTAGCTTAATTCTGGTTGAATGGGTAGCCTAATTCCAAGTGCTTGTAATCTGTTGTACTGTCTGTCATTTGGGACACCAGATGTTGTGGGTAAGATTGTATTTGGCATTGTGTGGCAACCGCTCGACGATCTTTTAATACTGACCCATCTCAGGATTTCTTCTTCCACTTCAATGACTTATCTGATATGGAAGAGTTGTGGTATTTTTGCAGCGTCTACAAATTTGAAACCACCTCTGTTTGTAGGTTGATTAAATCTTAATGAAAGTTTTCGCTGTATCTGCATAGAAGACCCTTTGAAAAATGATTTATTTTTATTAAAATAGCATGTTGGCCTTTCAGTTAGTAGGGAGCTGTTATGATGCTGGAAAGATGCTAAAAAATATCCAACTTTGTTCCTGATTTCCTGCCCAATCCCTCCTCTTCCCAAAGGGAAAGTAATAATTGTCCCACATGTTTTGTAATGTCCACTGCAATTTATTAGGGACCTGTGGGCCATTGTATTTAAATCCTGTAAATGTATGGGATTATTCAGCATTTCTGAGTGCACCATTTAGTTTAGGCATATGCATTTTGTGATGACAAATTAAAAGTTCTAGTTCTCATATTTTGTAATGCTCCGAGGAAGTATTACAGATTTTACCAGTTGATCTTGTAACCTGACATCGCACTGGACTGGTAACTGAAGTCAAGTTTTGCTGGAATTGTGGAATCAAGGTTACAGACAGGTAGAAATGTGCTGTCCATAAACATTATTTCCTTAGAGTCCTGTTGCGTTGTTATTTATTAGTTGGTTCTGAGCAAGTGTCTTTCCCACTCTTCTCTAAAAGAAAGTTCACGCGCTTTGCAGAGTCAAAAACTCAACTCCTTTCATAGGGTTTGGCTTTATTAATAAAATAATAGGTCTTTTCAAGCAGGATCAACTGCTGGTTCTGTCTTATTTTGGCCACTAATAGTCAAACCAAAGAAGGATGCCCTATTTCATCTTATGTTTTCCTTCTGGTGTTTACCAAGGAGTGGAGAGTGTTTCTGTACCTTCTGTGTTGATCCATTTGTCAAAATATGTATTCTAGCCATATTGAGTGGCGTTTGTGACGAATTGGGTCCAACTGACTCATGCAAAATGTGCTTCAGAATTTTTCATGAGATGTCATGGTTTTAAGTTTTATTGCAAAATGATTATGGATTGATCAAAAAATTTGTCTGGCTAGGAAGGGTGCTGGATATTGCAAGCATCTACATTTTGATTTAGAGGAGTGGAGATGCTATTTGGCACATTTTTATCATATTAAAATATGTATATTATAATACCAGTAGGGACATACATGTCATCTATATTAAGAGTTTCATTTATCTGTAGGTTATAACAGTAGGTTGAAATGTTCAGAGAATAGCTTAATTTAATTTTTAAAATGGACATTTTTCCAAAAGCATTTTCATTTTTCCCCAAAGTTTCCGTTTTCCAAAATTTTTCAACTTAACTTTTGTTTGTTTGTTGGCTTTTGGTGATCATTTTTTGGCTTCCAGGTTTAGTTTGAGATTTTGATTGCCCAGGTTAGTCACATTAAGGTTATTTTCAAAAATGCATTAAAAACAGCTAAAAATACATCACACACTTGGCTGTTATTTCCCACATATGTAATTTCTGCAATTGCCACAGACATAACACACAATTATCAATGCAGGGAGGGCATCTGTGATCTGTAGCACAACTGTTGGTGAAGATGTGGTTCAGACTCTGAAAAGGTTTAGAACTCCTGCTTTAAGGGAACAATCCCACAGTGGAAAAGAACCGGTCTGGGTGATCTACTTTAATATCTAAAAATAAAATAGAAAATCAAGTTATTTCACAGTTACCAAAAATCACATTTGGCAATTTTTTAAAAACCTGATTTTCAAGAATGTGAAGGAAACACAAACGGTAAACTATGCTCCTTGAAAATTGATGGAGCTGTAGTGAGTTGCATTGTATCAGTTGTAAGCACATCATTATTCAAAAAGGCAGCAGATTGTCAGAGACATGTTTTGGTGCAAGTTTTTCAGGTTATTCAAAATATATTTTTATTTTAATTACGTATATGCTTCAATAAATATGTATATGCTTCAATAAATTTGCTATTTACAAAAGCTGGCTTATAGTCTGAGTTTGAATAGTAATAATGAACAGATTTTCCTCATTTAATGTCAGAATCCATTATCTCTTAAAATTTCACATACAGCAATATTCTCTTAGAGTACAAAAAACAACAGTGGATTATACTCAACATTTCATTAGCAACCTAGTAGCCGTGGCACAACGGTTTATTTTTAATTGGACATGTCTTGTGTGAGGAGTGTAAAGTAAAAGAGCAAAATAAGAGATCAGATGAAACAGAAGATTCTTTAACAAGGCGAGGATGTAGAAAGGACTGTACTAGAGAACAGGGTAGGTTTTAAGACAAAGCTAAGAGGATAACAGATGCATTTGGTTTCTGCACCCTTATGTCTAACAGTGTAGACAAACGAAATTGGATTTAACAGTTCTTTGCTCAGAGATTAGAGAGTGGTGATTCTAGGGATGCGGCACCCAAACTCACCATCAACGGACGCGAAGTGGACAGTTTTGCCATGCCCAGTAGAGGAGTACAAGGAAGTAGAATTACACTGTGCACATTTCTGCTATAGAGACCACCTCTCCCTCTCTATTCAGAAAGAGACCACAGCCCTGATGCAATGAAGCTCAAGTTTAAGGGCACAAAACTGCTTTTACTGAATGTGTCTGTCTAATGTGCCCTTGGAAGCATTGGGCCCCCTTCTTTGGTTCCTCCCAGGTAAGAACCTATCGGAGGGACAGAATCTTGCCAAATAAAGCATAGCTAGTCTAACATCCAGTGAATGCTATTGTCTTGGGTGGAGAAATGTGGGAGAGAATACTTGATCAAAAGTCCATGCAGTTTGATGGAAAGGCCCCTCATTGATTTCCATGGGCTTTGGATGAGGCCCAGAGAGAGTCAATTGGGCCAAATTTTTAAATATATTAAGGTGCTGAAGATGCAGACAAGCGCCTAGTGGGATTTTCAAAAGTGCCTAGGTGTTTAACGACCAGTGATATCAGTGGCTGCTATTCTCATGATTCATTGACCCTCAGGGGAAAACAGTGTTTCCAGCCCTTGATTGTTGTCACAGTTCTTACGATGATTGGTGTTTTTCTTAAAGCCGCAGCTCCTGTAGTGAGGTGCGTATATGAGAATATCAGGTAGGTTTCACCATTGGAAAAAGTAAGTTTCTGCTCTTGTGGTTGTGAGGAAAAAAGCTTGCAAATATGAGAACTAAAGGCTCAGAAATCAGAAGTCAAATTGAGAGTGGCAGCAGTAGAATTCATGTGGCTATGATGTAGCCATGGTGGCATGTAGAATGGACGTTCACTTGGAATGGTCCCTTGCAAGTCTTCTTCCTTCAGCAAGAGTCAATATAGAAGGCTTCTTAAATCCATCAGCATTGTGTCTTCCAAGAGTGATCATCCTCTTGCTTTGCGTCCTTTGACCTCAGCTCTATAAACCTTCTGTAAAGTGTACCACCTTCTGCACGTTGGACATGACCCCACCATTGCAGTTGTCTTGTTCTCAACTGGTGCAAAACTGAAACTTGCTGGGATCATCAAAGTATCACTTCGTTTTTGACAAAATCAAACCAACAGATGTTAAGAATACACTGTAACTTTTGACACGGAAAACTGTTTAGTTTCCTCTCCTTGGCTATTTTTAACAACCATGTTTCTGCTCCGTA
This sequence comes from Chelonia mydas, assembly GCF_015237465.2. NCBI lineage: Eukaryota > Metazoa > Chordata > Testudines > Cheloniidae > Chelonia > Chelonia mydas. Next base: position 8,716,598 of record NC_057851.1, on the reverse strand, counting down.
TAACATAGTTGTCATCAGTCCTGCATGGAACACTCGTATCTGAGTTCTCATACAGACATCCCGCCATCCAAAGATAGGCCTTTGAAGACACTGAAGTGCCATTGACACGAGACCAATCTGAACATCCTGCTGTCAACTGTCTACCCAGATAGATAAAACTATTTACCCATTTAGTGTCATTGCCGTCTACATGCAGCGTTGGCCAGTCGTTCTTCTCCATTTTATAGGAGGGATGTTTTTGTTTTATCACCACTGATCTCAAGTCCCATAGATTCTGCAGTTTTTTGCACCTCTTCCAGCATTAGCTATAGTTGGTCCGTAGTCTCTCCAAGTAAGGCATTATCATCTGCATACGTGAGATCCTCTAAAGATGAATCTTTAAATTTCACACCTCTTACTTTGACCACAAGCAGCTTTATCGTCAGATAGTCTATTAGAACATTAAAAAACATAGGTGAGAGAATGCATCCCTGGTGTACTTCTGGTTCTACTTAAAAAACCAGTCTGTAATACAACTGTTGACCCTCACCCAGCTAAATGCTCCACAGCACAATTCCTCTACTGAGCACACTAAGTCCTCAGGCATCTCATACTGGTGTAGTGGTATCCATAGTAGTGACTGATGTACTGAGTCAAAAATGGCTGCCAAGTAATAAACACAAAGTTAGCTTCCTTTTGTTGCTGAAGTAGTTTTCCAGTAACATTCTGCAGAGCATATATAGCGTGGATTGTAGATTGACCAGTATGGCGATCATGCTGGTTGTGTCTCATTTTTGGGTCGAGATAGTATTTCAGTCAGTCCAGTCGTATGATCATGAACACCTTCCCTGGGACTGACAGCAGCATTATTCCCCTATAATTTCAGCATGATTGCTCTTTTTTTTTTTAAAGGAAGATGCAGCCCCTTTTTCCAGTCTTACAGAATGTGACGGGTTTCCCAAACTTTTAAGACAACTCTCTGAAGCTCTAATGAAATAACAACTCTAATGAAATATTGTCAAGACCAGGCATTCATTTTGTATCTGTTTGACCACTTCCTCTAATGTCACTAGCCTGTCTTCTGCTGGCTTCATTTTTTTACTAAGTTGTAGTTTACATCTTGGTGGGGATCTGTTCATTAATTCCCAAAAGCACAAACACCAGCACTTAAATCATATAACGATACCCTGGCACTAGTCTCCATTTTTGTCCTTAACTGGCAGAAGCCAAAAAATGGATGTCCAGTGAGGACCTTCAAAGTCTTGAATACCCTTCTCAATGCACTGCACCATATTATTCCGCTGTGGATTACGATCATTCAGACAGATCCTCTTGACTGCTTGTTCAAGATATTTTTGCCTCTGTTGCCCATTTCCTCCTCTCTTCATTGACTTGACTCTGACCTTCCAGCGCATTCATTCTACACAGCACTTTTTTTCTCTCCTATTATTTGATGATATTGTCTGTAATCCAGTGTTACGTTTTCATTCTCCTTAATCCCAGTTCTGCTCCAGCAATCTCCATGATAGAATCCCAATATAAAGTGCACTCTTACTCTGCAGTAGACAGCTGGTCATCCAATATAACATATTTGTGGGAAATCATTACAGTGTTACTGTTAGCAATCTCTTGTTCATGAAGCTTTATCAACACAAAAGCGGGAGAAGTCAAAGTAAAAGAACCCCAAATGTACATATTTTTTAAAATTATCTTGATTTTTTAAGACAGTCTCATGGGTTTTTGGAGGTTGGGGGCCCTGATTAATGATTTTTGAATGCTTGGAGTTGGCAATGCTGAAATAATGGAAGATAAAACCAGGATTTTTAAGGATAGTTCTTAAGGAAATCAAGATTGATTCAATATGGGCCCTAACCCAGTGGCCAAAAAAGCAAGCTAAGAGGCCAGTGTCTAACAGGTCCAAGTTCTCAGATTCAGAAAAAAATCTTAACAGAAAACCACAAATTTTCTGTTGGTTTAGGACCTAGAATATTGTGTAGACAAGGAGAAAGAAGATGAGACTGATTGCTAAAGATTTGGAGTTATGTGATTTATATTCTAGATAGCTTCCGGAAGGAAGTGGAAATAAAGACAGAAATATATGTATTCAGCTTGTGAAGACTGAAGGTAAATAAATAAAAGCAGAGAAAATCCTGCTTCATATGTACAACAGGTAAGGATGAAAATGACTTACAGAAATAGAGATCTGAGATTTGAAGATGAGCCTGAAAAGTCTCGGCTGGAGCCAAAAGGAAGAAGACATAAAGCAGTACTTGTGTCTTGAGCCTCTACCTAAAAATGGCATCAAATCTGATAAATGAATAAGGTGGTAGGCTTAATGATAGGTTATCTGGGTGGTGCAAGATAGATTTAGGATCTGTGGCTAAAAGAATGTTTGGGGTTTAGACGGGAATGGTGCATAATGTAGAGCAGGGCTGCATCTCCGCTGCGTAGCTGCAGACTCTCTAGTACTCCTAAGTGCTGTAATTTTTATAAACTGGAGATGGGTGTAGGAAGGAATACAGTGGAGACACGCAAAGGGGTGGGGCAGCTGCATGATAATAGATCTGTGAACGAGACACGGAAGTAGTAGTTTTCAAATGAAAAGCTAGGAAAAAATTTTGTGGTCACTGGATAATTTTTTGTTTTGTAAGCAAATGCAGTGGGTACAAAAATCTGAAATAGTAAAACTGTCCAAAGATATGTAAGGGGAAAGTAATCAGAGAGAAGAATGGTCTGCAAGAAAATGTCAGAATAACCCAGAGATGTTATCATAGCTGACATTACATACTCCAGAATGCATGCTCATTCAGTCTATGGAGAAAATTTGCTTATAAAGGAAGATTTTCAAAAACACCAAAGGAATTTAGGAGTGAAAGTCCCATTGAAAATAAGAATTCAAAAACGACAATACTGAGTTAGACCAATGGTCTGTCTAGCTCAGTATTCTGTCTTCCAACAGTGGCTGGTACCAGATACTTCAGAGGGGATGAACAGAACAGGGCAATTTATTGGGTGATCCATCCTGCCATCCATCCAGTCCGAGCTTTTGGCAGAGGTTTAGGAACACCCAGAGCATGGGTTGCGGCCCTGAAAATCTTGGCTAATAACCACTGATAGCCTATTCTCCATGAATTTATCTAGTTCTTTTTTGAATCCAGTTATACTTTTGTCCTTCACAGCATCCCCTGGCAATGGGTTCCACAGGTTGACTTTGCATTGTGGGAGAAGTAGTATTTCCTCATGTTTGTTTTAAACCTGCTGCCTATACATTTCATTGGGTGATGCCTGGTTCTTGTGTTATGTGAAGGGTTAAATAGCACTTCCTTATTCACTTTCTCCACACCAGTCATGATATTATAGACCTCTATCATATCCCCCCTTAGCCATCTCTTTTCCAAGCTGAACAAGTCCAATCTTTTTAATCTCTCCTCCTGTGGAAGCTGTTCCCTACCCCTAATTATTTTTGTTGCTCTTCTCTGTACTTTTTCTAATTCTAATGTAACTTTTTTGAGATGGGGAAGACCAGAGCTGCACGCAGTGTTCAAGGTGTGGGCATACCGTGGATATAAAGTATGTCATTATGACATTTTCAGTCTTATTATCTCTCTCTTTACTAGTGGTTACTAACGTTCTGTTCGCTTTTTTGACTGCTGCTGCATGTTGAGCAGATGATTTTGGAGAACTATCCACGGTGACCCTAAGATCTCTTTCTTAGGGTCCAACTTAGCTGTTACCACTTATCATTTTATATCCACAGTTGGCATTATGTTTTTCAAGGTGCATTACTTTGCATTTATCCACATTGAATTTCATCTGCCATTTTGTTGCCCACTTACCCAGTTTTATGAAATTCCTTTGTAACTCTTCATAATCGGCTTCGGACTTAACTATCTTGAGTAATTTTGTATCATCTGCAGACTTTGCCAACTCACTTTTTACCCATTTTTCCAAATCTTTTATGAATATGTTGAACAGAACTTATCCCAGTACAGATCCTTGGGAGACCCCGCTATTTACCTCTCTCCACAGTGAAATCTGACCATGTATTCCTACCCTTTGTTTCCTCTATTTTAACCAGTTGCTTGATCCCTGGTGAGGACCTTCCCTTTTATCACTGCCTACTTTGCTTAAGAGCCTTTGGTGAGGGACCTTGTCAAAAACTTTAATAAAGTCCAAGTGCACTAAATCCATTGGATCACCCTTGTCCAAATATTTGTTGATCCCCTTGAAGAATTATAATAGATTAGTGAGGCACGATTTCCCTTTACAAACGCCTTGTTGACTTTTACCCCAACATGTCGTGTTCATCTATGTGTCTGATCATTCTGTTCTTTACTATAGCTTCAGCCAATTTGCCTGGTACCAGCACTGAAAGTAATATTAAATTCTTACCAGTACAGGGGCCGACCTTGGGCGGAAGGGGCAGGGCTGGGGGTCAGCCTCCCCCAGACAGCCCATCCACGCTGCCCGGGGCTCCGGCGTCGATTTAAAAGGGCCCGGGGCTCCTGCCGCCGCCACAGCCTGGAGCCCCGGGCCCTTTTAAATCGCCGGCCCAGGGCAGCTGCCCCTTCTGCCCCCCTCCCGTCGGCAGCCCGGGGGGTGTGTGCAAAAGGAGCAATGACAGTAAAGTGCTGCTGCCCCCTTCCCCCCACTCCGTCAGCGGTCCGGCAGGGGTCGGGGAAAGGGGCAGTGACGTTAAAGGGCTGGCTGCGTACGGGTCAGTACCGGCTTCTTACCCACTTTCACCCCTGCCTGGTACTGAAGTTAGGCGTATGGGCCTGTGTGACAGTCTGTACCCTCATGCACATCCTCCCATTGGCATAGAGCATCTGTGCTGCTGTAGCCCTGCTAGGGTAGACTAGCTTTTAGGTGCTTAAGGGCCAGATTTTTAAACGTATTTAGGTGTCAAAAGTTGCAGCTTGATGCAGGCATCTTTACACGGCTAAATATCTTAAAGCATCTGCCCCTAAGTGCCTTTTGAAAACGTTTGTGTCTGTAGCGTGTCTCTCAGATATAATGGCTTGGAGCCTCAGCTACTGTAAACTGTCATAGCTCCATTGAAGTCAATGAGATTTTGAGAATTTATACTAGCCGAGGATCTGCCCTGTCATCACTGTTTTCCTTTTCCTTCTTCACTGTGAGCTTTGAGCACACACTTAGAGCTTTGAGCATGCTATTCATGGGAGGCTTTCCTCAAGAAAGGCTATTATTATTGCACATCAATGTACAATATAGCCGTGTGAGCAAGCCTACTTCTGGCCTTTTTTCAAATATGTACCTCACATCACACCACTCTTAGTACAGTCTGCTGTGTGACTTTACATCAGAGTTGATCTGTATGTTACAATAGAATTGTACTTCACGCTAATGACTGGGAGACCTGTTGAATGTTACTGAATTTTGTGAATTAGTAAGGGTGGGAGGAGGTATTGTTTCATGGTCTCTGTGTATATAATGTCTTCTGCAGTTTCCACAGTATGCATCCGATGAAGTGAGCTGTAGCTCACGAAAGCTTATGCTCAAATAAATTGGTTAGTCTCTAAGGTGCCACAAGTACTCCTTTTCTTTTTGTGAATAATCACAATATGTAAAAAAAAAAAAAAAAAAAAAACCCCACCCACACCTTAAACATAAGGCACCACAAAAAGAAATGTGTTGATTTATTTTCATAATTGTAATTTAGTCCAACTATTTTATAGTTTACTGGTAAATGTCCAATACGTAGTGTATTGCGTAACAGTACTATCAGAGTCCAGTCTCCTATTTTTGCTGAGAAGTGGGGAAAGACACTGTGTGTGAGAGAGAGAATTAAAGTGTGCAGATTATTGAGTTTCCACCATAGTTCATGTTCTAATTATTAAGCCTGTAGAAAAGAGAGCACTGCTGAACACTGTGTGACCAAAAATGATTTCAAACAAAGTCAGTCACAATTAACAGCAGAATTCTGTTTTTCCCAGTTTTTTTCCTTTTAGTAACCTCTGAATATTACAATTTATCAAAGAGGAAAAGAAACTCTTAAGAAGCAATTGCTATTTGTTTTGGTCAAGCATTATGCAGTTGCTCTGTCAAAAAGTCATTCTTGTAATCATCCTGTAAATCTCTTCAGCAATTTCATTTGCAACTCTGATTCTTATTTTTACATAGTTGGCCAGAATGTCGGCCATCTGACAGTGGTGTAAACTGGGGAGGTGTTGTATAGCGTTTGTATTCCCTGCACTAAAGTTGGTGCTGGAATTGTTTTCTAACCTGTTGGAATATTTGTTTTTCTTAAACGGAAAGGTCTACAAACGTTCATAAAATGTTTGAAAGATTTGTCTCTCAAATATCAAACTTGAAAAGAAAGGATTTTGTTCCATTAAATCCCAGTTGGTAGGAAAAGCAGCTTGAGAGCTGGGTAAGTGAATTAACGTGGGTTAAATTTACAATAGGAAGGAGTATGTGGGAGATGCCTATTCAGACTCTGTTAAGGAAATAATAGGATTAGTTCTTGTAGTGTCAATGCAGAAAATTTAAAATGCAGACTTCATGCTGACATGAAAACATTGTATATTATTAGCTGGATCTTTGCGTGAAATCAAGGAGAATGACCATAAAGATGACTTTGCTTTGAGACAGTCTGTTTGAATATTTTAAGGTGATACTTTTGAGCGCACACACAAAAGATGAATTAAGTATGTTAAATAGCCCACTGATGATTCCCACTAGATGCTATTATTTGCAGTCAACATGATTTTGATTGGTGCAACATAACTGGTAAAATGTCTCATAACCTAAAAGAATGATACATCAGTGTCAAACGTTTTTGTTTTGTTTTTCTTAAAGCCAAATTCCATTGCTGTCCTCAGATGTTAGTACATGTAATGGAAATATTGAGCCAAAACCTATGTTATATCCATTGTAATATTATATTTTGTTCAATGAAATTACACATTCGTTGTTCATATGTGTGTACTGTAAATGTACAGACATTTTTGTCCATCCTTCTGGATAAAAATGTCTTCAACTCTTCCTATACAATGTGCATTAGTCCAGCTGCCAGATACAGAAAGCATTATTTTCAGTTTCATGTTTGTTTTATCATTTCATAATCATTCATATGTACCTTTATTTTTAGCTTAAGTGAAAGACATGAAGCATTAAGACTGAATTGAGGTTATTTTGAGATCATCCGATGTCCTGCTAGAAGTTGCTGTGAGATATCATCGCCCTGAACAACTTCACGCAGAATGGTAATGAAAAAAGATATAGGGCTTTTTGTTGTTCTTTCATTTCTGTGTCTTCATACTCCAGTTCCTCCTCCATTAGAGAACTGGTCCTTATTACCATATAGGTTGTGGTTTCGTGAACACAGTATTCTACTGTCCCATAACTCATCATTCTGTGACTTCCCCAATAGCAATCGCTGTTGGAACAGGAGGCGAGGTAATGCAGCATTTTACCAGACAAAACAACTCGGTTAAGATTACTGGATGAAGTGTGTGTTTAAAACAGAGTTTACTGAATTTGTCATGTAAATAACCGACAGATTTAGGCCTGTATTCAGGAAAACACTTAAGCACAAAAGTGTGCCTAGGCACAAGCTTTAGGGCATGCTTATGTGCTTGTCTGAATTGGGACCTCAGTAATGAAGTAAATAAGGCTATTATTGCTCTTCGGATTGGTTTGTAACACGCACACAAAAATATCTTCTTTGCTGCTTTGGGTGTTTGGTAACTTTAGTATTTGTATGCGAACTTTTAAAAAGAAATAATATCACTTTGGGGTGAGAGTCTCATACAGCTAATGCTGCTGTCTGTCTTGAATTGCAACTAAACTAAGCATTCTTTTAAATAGATCAGTGAGCATAAGTCTTACATTATTTCATACCATTTGAAATGCTGTCCTCCGAAACTAAATGTTCTTACCATCCTGGAAGACAGTAATATATAGCAGTGAATAGATCGTAATTCAGAGTGAATAAAAATTCCTGTAAAAATAGGACCTCTCTCATGATGATTATGCTAAGTTTTATAAAAATATATATTTTACAAGGAGTTTATTGTACATATCAGAGTACTGTATACTACGGATTATAGCACCATACACTTTCCCCACTCTGGAATTCCACATGCCTGAAACACTACACTCTAGTCTTACCTCTGTGTTTATTTCACTTCCATTATCGCTAATGGGAGTTAAGCACTTGGAACAGGAGGTGATTATCATCCATATATATGTATTTAATCCAGTTTATGGTTTTGAAGTGTAGTGGTCTTTATATGTACTAAATTCTTTGTGCCTTTGCCGATGCTGACCATGTTTCCAGAATAAGCCCAGGAGTCTACACTCGAAAGCATACCGTGCAACTCAATAGGTTGGGGGCGGAGATCTTGTACCAACAGAGTTACATTGGTATAACACTTAGCATGGACACAGTTATATCATGTAAAGGTGCCTTACACAAGTATAGTTATTCCCAGTTTCATATGGCAATAGCTACACTGGGCTATGTCTACACATAACATGCTACAGCAGCACAGCTGCTTACTCCTGGGGGAATTCTGTGCCAAAAAATTTAAAATTCTGCGTACAGTATTACAAATTCTGCAAAATTCTGCATATTTTATTTGTCCAAATAACGCAATGTAATCACACTGGTTTCAATTATTTTGGTAAATTATTTAAACTGTAATACAGTGGCTGGAGAATGGGTTTGGGATTTGAGGAAATCCCCAAACCCCCTCTGTCCTAATAGTAACATAGCTAGTATTGATCCTTTACTTCTAGTTATTAGTCAACAAATATATGCAGCCATACGCTCAGTGTTACATCATACACAACCGAAGAGCAAGTGAGGGCTGGGGACTCAAACTCACAATTTATATTGGCTACTGACCATCTCCAGAACGGTCAGTAGCAAACAGTTCATGGAGCATATTTTGATAGGAAATTTTTTCAGTCCAAAAATTTAGACCAGTTCTAATCACTAAAGCACCATAAGCATTTATAACGCCACACTGTCCTTTACAATAAGGCTCCTTTACACCATTCTGGCAATGTAAAGAAGCTGTACAATTTTTACAGCTGTTTTATACGCCTGGGGGAATTCACTAAGAACAATGGGAACAATTCACTAAGCAGGCAGGCTGCTACATTCTGCTCTGCCTGAGGGGACAGAGCCTGCCCCACGCCTCACTCCTGAAAAACACCCCAAACACCTCAAAAACACCTGCCCCACCACGTTGAACGTGCCGCAGTAGCGAGTGAGAGGGACAGTGTGTCTCTCACACACGCACAACTGCCCAGCCCCCCTCTACCTTTCCAGTGATGATTTAAGTCTCTACTGGCCGCTCTGGGTGCCCAAACCAACCTGTCTGGACTGCCGGGGAGGGGCGCATGACAGCTCTTGTGGCTTCCCTTTGCTTCCCCGTCAGAAGTCATTTTTTTGCGGAGAAGCAAAAAGAATCTGTGGGGGCCGTGAATTCTGCGCAAGCCCAGTGACGCATAATTCCCCCAGGAGTAACAGCTGCAGCACTGTACACATTCATTAAAGCAACAGGAGGAGTTCTCCCATTGCCATAGGTAATCCATCTGCCCAAGAGTTGGTAGCTAGGTCGACAGAAGAATTCTACTACTACTTCACTCAGGAGGGTGGATTTTTTACACCCAAGTAACGTAGCTGGGTCGACTTAACTTTTAAGTGTAAACCTGGCCTGGTATAAAGCATCTTTATTCCAGTATAACTGTGTCCGCACTACGGGTTGTACTGCCTTTACTATACAGGTGTAGTTAAAGTGATACAACTTACTAGTGTTGACAAGACCTTGTATGAGGGGAGATTTTCAAATGTACAGAGGGCAGTTAGCCACTCTGTTCCCATGAAAAGTCAATGGGAGCTGGCCTCCCAACTCTTCTTTGTGCTTTTGAAGATCTCTCCCATGATCCATATAGCAAAAGTACAATTCACTGTTAGCTACAAGTCTCAGAACCCTTTGTAGCCACCTGCTTCAAAATTTATAATTAAGCCTATGTTTGGAAGCCTATCCCAGCGCATCCCTGACCGTTGCCACAGATAATTTCATATGCAGGTGCCAGTGTGGCCGGTATACCTGGACATATGTTATAAATACAGTTGGATATATATCAATATTTATTTTAATCAAAAGCATCTGCCAACATCCTAGAGTCACTGACGACGCCCTGTGACTCTCACTGTGGATTTTATCTTTTTGCTGAACAAAAGCTGTTCTCTCCATGAAAGCCTTAATTAAAAGACATCCCCGAACAGATTGGACCTTTGAGGGCCCGGGTTCCAAATGGAAAGCACTACATCCTGACGACAAAAAGTCATCATGAGTTGTGACAAGAACTCAGGGACACTGCTGCGGACCATATGATTTTGCTGATGCCTGGTTAAGCAACCACAAATTATACATAGTTGGAACCAACAGCTGATTTCAAAATGCTGTTTTCAATCATCCGAAAACCCCAGGAGCTCCCTCTGTAGTGATGGTGTTTTATTTAGCAGTCAAGTCCAGCAGCCTTACAAAATAACTCCTTAGGCTTCCTTCAGTTAGGACAAAGTCCTGGCCCCAGTGGAAAAACTGCAGTGGAAATGACTTCACTTGGACTCTTTATCCTGCTGTGGGGGTCAGTAGTCTACACCTTTTCAGAATCCTGTGAGCAGGGGCACCACATGCTAGTGGATCGCAAAGCAGGACCAGGGTTCTACTACTGGAGTTGTCACAGTCAAATCCCAAAGGAAAGTCTCGAAATCTACGCCGATTGATACCGACCGAGGACCTGGCCATTAGTGGCTCTAACACTTGAGCCCTTAGCTGAAATATCTAACTGTCATGTCTGCAGCAAACGGACACGTGTACAATGGTCATTTTAGTTTCTTTCTGTAGAAATTCATTTTAAAAATGAATCTAAATGTAATGCCAAAACCCAGGGAGTATCTGTTCAAAGCCAGGAGTCCACTAGTTCCATTTTGGAGAGGACATATTTTAAACCACTTCAGTAAAGTCCTGTAGTAAATGTCTGTGTCCTGAAGCAGTGACATAAGGGTACATTTTGTTGTTTCTGTTTTTCTGTAGGTTTGAAGCATTGTGTTGATCTTTATTTTACAAGTTTAATTTTTTACTTACTGATGGTGCATTGATTCGTTAATGTTGGTCAAGTATCATTATTATTTATTTAATTCTTTTCTTTTCTTTTTTTTTAGGTCTGAAAGGTTTTTATTTGGTGATGGCATGTTCAAGAACTTGGATCAATACATTGTATTTAATGTTAGGAGATGTTTTTAAGTTTTCATATTTATAAAAGTGACTTTCAATCTAGAGAATCCCAATGTGCTTTCAGACTATATATACATACTCACAGCACTGTGCACAGATGCACAACAAATGCAGCCACCTCTGGGGTGGGGGGGCATCCATGAGCTACCATGTTGACCGATCGGGGAGCTTTTGGTCAAGGACCCAGGGGCAAATTTGAGTCTTACCAGTTGTGCCATGCGATGTAACAGCCATGCAGAGCAGGCGGGACCTTTTTTTTCTTTTTTTAACATACCATCCCAAAAACACAGAGTAAATGGCCTGGTTCATAGTTTATCTATCTCAGAAACAGGAAGAGCCGAGTCACCTGTGCCCTGCACCAGTTTAGTATGAGCTCCAGGTTTAGCAAAAGTTCCGGTATGATTTGTGTGAAATTAAAGAAAAAAGAAGCTCATGTTCCAATCCCTACAAGCCCAGGCCAGGTTAGGATGTGTAGGGGCTCTATACTCACTCGCAGCCGTAAAGTCAGCCACTAGAAGCTTTGGGTGGAATTCCAGCCCTGTGGAAGTCAATGGGAGTTTTGCCATTGATTTCAGTGGGGTAGGATTTCATGCCTCCAGCCCACAAGCTTTTAGGCATATTGCGCTTTAACCTCACGTTTAAGACCATCCCTATTCAGCAAAGCACGGGGGGTGTGTCTGCACTGCAGTCCTGGGGCGTGATTGTAGTCTGTGTAAACAGACCCAAACTAGCTTTAATTTAGGTACCAGATCAGGGAACCCACAGTAGCATGAGCTTCAGTGTGGGCTTTACAAGCCTGCCTGGCTAATTACTCTGGCAGCTAGCAGAAGCCCACACCACGCTTTAATTCTCCTAGCTGCACTTGAATATCGCTCAGGTGTGTCTGCGCATGCTGCAATCACACTTGGTAATTGCAGTGCAGACATACTCTTAATGACATGCTTAACAGCTTTGCTGGGACAGGGCCAGAATTGGTGTGATAGTTGTCACATGCAGAGTAATTTCTGGTGTAATGCTGAATACCTACCTCATCGCAAATGGAAATTATGTGAGCGAGGAGGGAAAATGAACTTCATAAAGGTTCATTTTAGGGTTCCGGCCCTGTGATCAAGTGTCATGTGCCATGAACAGCATCATTCTGACTGCACGGGATAGATAGACCTGTGTAATAAAGAAGAGGAGAAAACACAGAAAACTAGCCCTGTGTGCATTTATTGTGGGGGGCGATTCTCCCTCTGTTGGTAGCCTCTCTCCCTCCCCATAGAACTTTTTTTTTAAGCAACTTTCCTTTTAAAAAGCCTATTAAAGTCTACTTTGATATTTGTGAGTTTTGTTCAGCTGTATATAAGAAATGTATACGGTCTGTTGCCACATAGCCCAGCCGAGGTGTAAACTACTATGAGATTCTGAAGGGACAGATTTTCATTGCTGAGCCTTACAAAAAGGACAGCTCAATTAAAAGCAGAAGTTGCACCCTGGTAGGTTTGGGGTGGGTATCTAAGTTCAGAAATCTCAGCAGAAGCTTCATCGGCCTAAAGATAGAAATGACCTCGTATCCCTTTCTGCCAGTGTATCTGTTTGAGGTCTTTGTGTCATCCGGTTTCACAGGTCTCCAGTGATTGGGCTCTTACAACTTCCTCAGGAGACTAGTCTGTCATCTAGCTCCCTGTTCAGAGTTTTACGTGATGTTCAGACACAATTTTCAGTTCCATGATTCATCCCATTTCTTCTTGTATCAATATAAATAATGCCTCTTCTTCGTTAGTGTTTATGGCTTTCAGAGACATGTAGGCTGTTACGGCGTTCATGCCCTTAGCGTGGATTCAGCCAAGCTATACGTCATTAAGCTCCAATCCTGCAAACACTTGTGTGCGTTACTTTCTATGCATGTGTAGCCCACTGAGCTGTTGAGTGGGACCATGCATGCGCCTAGTCACTCACGTGCATAAGTGTTTGCGCTATCCGCTAGTGAGTCCAGCAATAGGCAGGATCAAGGAAAGAAAAAAGTGATGTTTGAGTTTCCCGTGCAGCAGCAGAATGTTTAAATTGTCAGTCCTGAGCCTTTTCAAATGCATAATGGCTTTTCTAGTCCGATTGAGTTTGTAAAACCATTTTTTGTTAATAAACCTACATTTTGGGCCTTAAAGTATTTGTCTGTGATCCTTTGACGTGCTTTTGATGGATGTTAAGTGCTGACAACGAGCTCAGAGCTGCACATACTACGGGCTCAGTCTGGTAAGGAGCTACGCGCTCTGACCACAGTTCAGCTTGACCACATGCTCAGTTTTAAGCATCTGAGTTCTACTCAGAGATTTAAATTGAGCACGTACTTAGCTGGATTGGAGCCAGTGTGCTCAATACCTTGTAGAACTCTTGTCTGTTAAGGGATACTTATGATCCCTATCGCTGTAATATCTGAGCACATCACAAGCATTAATGAACTTATCCTCACATAGCCCTGTATGGTAAAGAAGTACTATTATCCCCATTTTAGAGATGGGGAATTGAGGCACAGAGAGACTAAGTGACTTGTCCAAGAGCACACAAGAAGTCTGTGGCAGATCCAAGACTAGAATTCAGGTCTCCTAAGTCCCAGTTCAGTGCCTTAAGCACAAGGCAATCCTCCTTTCCTACAGGAAACAAACACGCAATTCCCATATTGAGAATATTGCAATATTTTTTTAAAGGGTGGCAGACAGTACGATAATTAAGGTTGAGTACAGTAGATAGTGTATCTATTAAACTGTTTACATTATCAAAAGATTTGATGTGGTCCTTACCAGGGGGACTTACTATGTTGCCATAAATCAGCACATCAATACCTGTTATTTTAGAAGGACTGGTGAATTTCAGGCATTTTTGACTAGCGTGGAAGACTCAATCCTAATATGTTCTTTAGTGTAGTATATTGTTCATCTTCATTTTCAGAACAGTGTTCCTTAAATAAAATGCTTCTGCACTTGATCAAAGGGAATAAATGTAATCAGCAAATCAGCCACTCAGGACAATTCCCTGCATATGGTACGTGTCCTCTCCCATGAAGGAGAGGCACTTTAAGAAACATCCTCATCCATTTTAGCATGTGATTGGCCAGGTCTTTCTGTGTCATTTTGCTCATCTAGAGGTATCATCTTGAAAGAACTGAGGCATTCTGAAGTGAATTACAGGACTGTGAAGATTGCAAGACTGGTGGAATGGAAATGACCTTGGAAATGGTATTTCTTGAAGATTACTGTAGATACTGCATAGGACACGGTGTATGTACTCCCAATAAATAACCTGCCTGCCTGACATTCTTAAAACAAAAATTCCCATACATGGGCTGGGCTAGTTTATTTTAAATGTTTGGCTTATTTTTTTACAGTTGTCCTTATTTTTAAGTAAAGTTTTTTGGCCCTTTGGGTATTACATGCTTTTATAATCTTTCCATAATTACATTTACAAATCTGCTTTTGAGCTGCTGATATATTAAATCTTGCAAACTGAATCCCTTTATGTGTTAACCTACATTTGTATGTTGTCTTCATTCCTTTTGGCTGTAATTATCCAAGCTCTCATACCAGGATTAATCCAAGAGCCGCCGAATTATGCTTGTCATTTTTTTTCTTTCTCTGTAGCAAACTTTCTCTTCTTTATAAACAGGCTTGGCAGAATTTAATTCCAGTGTTTTATAATTTCAGTGGATAATATTGATGACTTTTTGAACTTTTTTCTATTTTTATCCATTGTAAAAGTTCAATTATGCAAAATTATGAGTTGTAAGGATTTTTAATGTAAATGTTGCGCACGTGTGGGAAATTCTGGGGGTTCTGGCAGACAGTGAGGTGGTCACACACTAATTATTTAATGCCAGTAGACATTGAGACTCGAAAAGTTAAAGCTTTATACCAAAAAACAATTTGTATATTTTGACAAGTAAATGTCCTTAAATCAAACTCTAAACCTTCTCACTCAGCATTTTTCTTACTTTGCCTGTGGCTACATTTTGATGATCGTCGATGGAAATATTGTTTTCATTGGTTTGCGTGTCTGTGGTGAAATCAATGTTTATGGACATTTGCAGATAAAAAATCAAATCCTTCCCAGCTTCTGTGGAGAGCCGTGTTCGTTTCTGAAACGACTTCCCATGAAGCAATTTTACCTGTTACCCCGCAGAAGTGATGCTCAGCTTTAACCGCAGAGGTTCATTAGAATTCAGGATGGTGTCAGAGTGGGAGAGCTGGATGGAGACAGACTCAAGTGTCACGGGGTGGCTGGCCCCTTGAATCACAGTGGTCCCTTCTGGCCTTGGACTCTATAAATGTGAGGGGAGTCGGGGCCCAGTCTCCCTCTGCTGGGCTTTTTGAAGAGGAATAAGCCTATCTTAGCCCACCTGCAAGCAATAATCAGTCAACCAGCTACCTGGGCAGTTCATTGACTAATAAGCACCTGGGCCTGAGGAAAGCTCCGCTGGAGGAAGTGTTCTTAGAGAGAGGCGCTGCCTGGATTCCAGCAGGAGGATGATGACCGAATCTCTCCAAGCTGACAGGAGTGAGTAAAAAGGGGCCTGCTAGAGAGAAGTGACTGAGGGCTACAGTTAGCGTGAAGCACAACGCAGCTCCAAGGGGAGAGTGGTGCATGTCTTATGTCAGGAGCGTGAGTTTGTCTTGAATGATGACTCAGCTCCCAGAGGAGGGCTGGAGAGTCCTGAGCTTTGGGAGAGGAAGCTTGTCAGCATTAGCCCCCCAGGGTCAGAAGAGGGGACAGGGCACAGTCAAAGCATAGACAGGTCCCAGCCATACCTGCTTTGCTTGGAGAAAAACAGGCATGGCCAATGTCCATAGCAGGGAAGAGGGAATGGCAAAAAAGCCCCTATCGCTCTGTGCTACCGGTGAAGCACCTGTACACTGAATTGATCCTCCCCGGGCTGGATAAGCCACCTTAGTAGTACAAAGCAACTGCCCCAGAGATTTCAGCCCAATGTCTAGAAACTGAAGCCTTTCCCAGAGCACTACCAGTCTCCTCCCACAAGTGCAAATCCTCCTCACCAGGGTTAGATTAATCCAGGCCATTTGTACAATGATTGAAGTTTCCAACTTTTTAACAGCCCCAAATCAATGCTGTTATGTATGCTCTGTCGCGGCAGGGGGAAGGTATGGCATGTCCTTCAGAAACGTTTCCTATTGGGATTTTTTTTTTCTGGGAGAGACTTTCTGTAGGTATTGATTTGCAGCCTATTAAATCTGAATGATTACGTGTGGAGCTGCACAGAGCTGTGTTTAGCAATGCCGGCACGTCTGCTGTCGTCTTTGGAAGAGAATCACAGAGATGAACTTGAGTGCTTTGTAAAACTGAAGTTGATTTCAGAGGATGTTTTATTCTTCAACTGTAGTATCTCTAGAAAGGTTTGCTATGCAGCGGGGAATGACCATGGGATTCTAGTACTTCCTCTTCCCATATACTAATTAGGTGATCTATTCCGTTTAAACATAGATTTAAAGCTAGGCTTTTCAAAGGAGCATGATGGAATTGGGGGTCCAGCTTCCCTGGATGCCCAAATCCGTGTGAGATGCCTTTGAAAATCCCTGTGTAAATGGTATCTTTTAAAAATCCGCTATCCCAAATATTATCAAACTATTATGTAAAACGAAAAAAATCTAGTGGAGGAAAGTATTAAAACAGAGTGACTCTCTCCAAAATAGCCCACGACTGCATCATCACACTCTTGGCTCCCATTGAAGCCAGAGGGGGCTCAGTACCTTTGAAAATAGAAACGCTTTTAGTTAGAGCCCTAAACTCCCAGATCCCTGTTTAACTTTAGGTGCCTACCTTTAAAAAATGTACCCTGTGCTCCTCTGGAAGCAGCAACGCAGCTGCATGACATATCTTGTATATCAACCCCAGAAAGGGTAACGCCCTGTAAAGATGTGCGCTTGTAGCAGGGAAAAGAAATGGAAAATGTTGCCTATGTACAGCCTGAGGTGCATTGACAGAGTCCTTTGCATTTAATTTCCTAAGTGTTTTCAAGAAACCAGAACCCCATTGCCTACCACGTGGCTGATTCATGCTTATCAAGATTCCTAAACTGAGTGCTTGTAATAGTAAAAGGCAGTGGTTGTCCAAACAGTTAGGGCACCTGTGAGTTATTGAAGCATCTTTCAGTGCAAGTGGCTCACAACAGTTCAAATCATAGGATGGCTGGCATCCTGGGGTGGAAGTGAAGCCCTCCAGAGCTAAAACCATGAGCCTACAGCTTTAGCTGAAGCGTCATGCCTTGTAGTTAGGGCTGTAACAGACTTGTGTCCTCCACGGATGAGGCATTGTTGGGGCTGTGAGAAACATACATTGGCCAGTACATTGCATTAGTGTCTAAAAGCCCCATCCAATCTCAGAGCCCCATTGTGCTAGGTGCTGTACAGAGAGGCAGTCCCGGGCCTGAAGAGCTTACAGTATAATAGCTAGGTCTCACAAAGGGTGAGGACAAAGGAAGAGAAGACATTTTATGTCCTAAAATGGTTCAATCCAGTTTACTTGAATTTCCCTCATCTTTTCACCCCTTCCAAATCCCCATTGGGCAGAGATCAAGCTTGGGATGTCTCACGTGAACAGGAGAAATTTTCAGGCAGGCATGAGCTTCAGAAAATGGTGTATTTATGAAAAAAGCTTTGCACCATTAATTTTGATGCTTGCTGCCTGTGAATTCTACCCAGGACGTGTTAAACCAGATTGCCCTGTCTGGAACCTGCGTGACGAACCGAATAAGGCTAGTTTAAAATTTAAAATTTACTCAGTGCCTAGTGGGGGTGGGTTCTTTGGTACTTTACCGTTGGAGACTGGGTCGGGTCCATGCACAGCTGCAGAGCCGTGAGGGAATACTACTGCCATATGTCTCATCTTTCTTCTGCTTCCAGACAGCCACGGTGAGAGATAACGAAGCTGAGAAAGGGAGGCAAGATAGAAGGGAAGGAATAAGAATTACTTAAAGGTTATTGCACGATTTGTTTAAGACCTTGCCTTGATTTATGGCATCATCAAGCCAGTGGGGAATCATAGCTGCAGTTTACAGCTGAGTGCAGACCACCGCAGTCCAGATCACAGAGTACGAACAGAGCTTTGTTCTCTTCGAGTGTCTTTACTCAGGGAGAAGCAGGGTGGGGGAGAATACCAGTGAAGGAAGCAGAATGACCTTACGCTATAATTTATTAACTTCGACATCTTCCTATAGGCAGATGAAGAGCTCATTTACAGCACTACATTTCTCAAAGCTGCCTGGGGGCAGTTATTTAAGCTGGTTTTTAACCAATGTAGCAATTTTCACCCTAAATCGTATCTCCGTTGCCTCTCTGGGTTTGAAGACTCTTGCTGCTTTTAAGGCAATATCCCTTTTGGCAATACTTGGGGTCCTGTGTAACCTGTAACAGGCCGGCCTAATTGCTGCAGCCAGACCCTTGAAGTGCCCAGTCCTGTGTGGGGTTCTCATTTCTGTGGCGGTGTGCAATAGATTTGAACATGTTTTCTACTGTATAAAATATTAAAACAAATCCCAGGGCAGTAGGTTGTAGGGGTGTCAGATTGTGCTGGTGAGTCCAATAATGGTTTCTGTTGAAATAAACTTTCTGAGTGGAGACAAATCGGTAGGGAGACAAATCCCAGCTCGGAAGAACAGCCATGTTCTAGTGAGGGCCTACTTTCAACTTCCAGATCAAGCTATTAATAGAGCGCACAGTATTTAGAGAGCTCAGAGACCACCTTTACAGTACCGAACAGCACCCAAATATAAGCAATGCAGGAAGCTGGGCTACTCTATGAATTTTTTCCCAGTGAAATGCCGCGGAACTTGTCTGTCCTTGCTGGCCGCACGGAGGGGATTGTGCAAAGGCATTGGAGGGCGAGCGTCCCTCGAGTAGCCCTGGCCCGCATCCGCACTGCAGAGCAGTTGCGTCAGCACAGGGGCCTGAGAAGGAGCCAGAATTTACCACTGTACATTGCCAAAGAGCCACCATAATACATCAGCAGCCCCCCGTCAGCTCCCCCACCCCGCTCCCAGCGCTTCCCGCCCACCAGCAGCTCCTCCGATCAGTGCCTCCTCCTCCCTCCCCGCACCTCCTGATCAGCTGTTTCGTGGCGTGCAGGAGGCTCTGGTGGGGAGGGGGAGGAGGAAGGCCGTGGCAGGCTCAGGGGAGGGGGCGGGAAGGGATGAAGTGGGGGCAGGGCCTGGGGCAGAGCCAGGGATTGAGCCGTGAGCACCCCCCAGCCCATTGGAAAATTGGCGCTTGTAGCTCCAGCCCCGGAGTCGGTGCCTAGACAAGGAGCCGCATCTTAACTTCTGAAGAGCCGCATGGGGCTCCGGAGCCACAGGTTGGCCACGCCGGCATTAGCAGTTCACTTGAGTTTTAGCCTGTCCTTCCTGTTGTGCCAGCCATCTTGAGTCAGAAGCACCACCACTTCTGCTTTGCCTTCCCACGGGGAAGCAGTCTGTACCTTCTCTCCCCATCCCCTCGTGACGTCCCTCATGATCTTCCCTGCCTGGCAGGGGAAGAGTCAATTCCATGTGGCTCCTTTCACCTTCCCTCCCTGAGTGTGTGTGATCTGCTGCCTGAAGGCAGGGGACGCGGGGGGAAATTTTCCCCTCCTCCCTTCTAGCAGGAATCAGCTGCTGCCTCGCAGAATTCATAGCCTCCCCGTGCTTTTATTTTCCCCTGTAGTCTCGGGTCAAATTATGCAGCATTTCACTGAGATCCTAAAGAGGCTGAAGAATGAGCTCAGCTTATTCCATGGAAATTCATATTTTTTACAGCCGGAAGGGATCCTTAGACCATCCAGTTTGGCCTCCTGTATAAGACAGGCGGGAGAATTTCACCCGTGTTTTGAGCCCAGTAACTTGTGTAGGAATAAAGCATAATTAGTGTTGAATTAAAGCACATCTCACAGGAAGGCAGCCAGGCTTGACTTGAAGACGTCAAGAGATCGAGAATCTACCCTCCCTTGGTAGCTTGTTTCCCACAGCTAATCACCCTTGCCGTTTAAATCAAACAAAAGTGCCATACTTCTCATTTGAATTTTGCCTGGAAATCAGTGGCATAGACCAGGGGTGGGGAGCCTACGGGCCGCATCCAGCCCGCTGCTTCATTTCATCCAGCCCACGGGAGGTCTCCGTGCTGCGGGCCGGAAGCCCTGAGCCTCAGCGCCCCCGCCCTTGGGGCTGGAGCCATGAGTGCCAGCTTGCCCCACTGCGGCTCCAGCTCTCGCAAGTGACTGACATGTCCCTGTGGCCCCTAGGAACAGGGACAATCAGAGAATCTCTGCGTGCTGCCCCCAGCGCCAGCTTCACAGCTCCCATTAGCCGGAAACCACAGCCAATGGAAGCTGTGGGTGCGGCGCCTGTGGGCGTGGGCAGCATGCATCGCGCAGAGCCCCCTGGCCCCTCCCCCTACAGGCCAGACTTAGTGGCCGCTTCCGGGAGCAGAGCGGAGCCTCGGCATGTTAAATCATAACCCAAGAACTAGGGGTCACCAAATGAAATTAATAGGCAGCAGGTTTAAAACAAATAAAAGGAAGTATTTCTTCACACAATGCACAGTCAACCTCCTTGCCAGAGGATGTTGTGGAGGCCAAGACCATAACGGGGTTCAAAAAAGCACTAGATAAATTCATGGAGGATAGGCCCATTAATGGCTATTAGCCAGGATGGGCAGGGATGGTGTCCCTAGCCTCTGTTTGCCAGAAGCTGGGAATGCGTGACAGGGGATGGATCACTTGATGATTACGTGTTCTGTTCATTCCCTCTGGGGCACCTGGCACTGGCCACTGTTAGAAGACAGGATACTGGGTTAGGTGGATCCTTGGTCTGACCCAGTAGGGCCATTCTTATGTTCTTATCCAGGAGCGGCAACAGGTGACAAAAACATCTTTTTGCTGGCCCTTGACATCACCAACAGAACAGCCAGGACCATCTCTATGGCTGTGGTGATGAAACAAGCATCGTGACTTCACCTCTCGGGATTCCCGAAGGAGGTGCAGACCACAGTGGAGGATCTCCCTTTTGAGGGTGTGAAGCTCTCACTGAGAAGACCAATGCCTCTCTCAACTCCTTAAAGGATTCCAGAGCCAGGTCAGGTCACTGGGAATCTACACACTGGGGCAGAAGAGACGTTTTAGCCCTCAATACCAACAGAGGTAATATTCGTCCCAATTCCCATCACAATGGAACTATGAGTCCCAGAGGAAAAAGGGAAAGTTCTCAATGTGAAAGCCTTTGGGCTCCCAGTCCTTGACCCAGCCACCTGCCCCTAAGAACCACTTCTGATGGGCAAGTCAAGGAACTGCAAGACCACTCCCCACTTCTGTTCATGATCGTCAGACATGGCTATACCATCCACTTCACCTCTCTACCCCCTTCACAACACCCTTCCCCATCCCTCTTCAGGGACTCTTCTCACAAGAGTCCACTATGGCAGGAGATAGATCACCTCCTGCAGTGAGGAGCCATAGAACCAGTGCCCACGAGGCAAAGGGTTCGACTCTTGCTACTTCCTAATACCCAAAAGGAAGGGAGGTTGGAGACCCACCCTGGACCTCAGAGCTTTCAACAAGGTCATCAAAGCTCAGAAGTTCAAGATGGTCACCTTATCGATGATCCTTCCATCACTGGAACAGGGATTCTGGTTTTCGGACCTCGACCTTCAAGATGCCTACTTTCATATTTCAATACTACCGGCTCACAGATATTTCCTCAGGTTCACCCTGGGGATGACCACTACCGATACAGAGCTCTCCCCTTTGGACTTTGATCAGTCCGGAGAGTCTTGTCCAAAGTTCTCTCAGTGGTGGCTGTCCATCTACAATCACAAGGGATCATGATCTACCCTTACCTGGACGATTGTCTCCTCAGAACCCGGTCACTTCAGGAGGCTCGTCAAACCGCTGAGAACACGATACGCTTGTTACAGATGAATTCCCAGAAGTCGACCCTCACACCAGTGCAACGCCTGGAATTCATAGGGGCCGATCTAGATGGACTACAGGCCAAAGCCTTCCTACCTCAAGACAGGTTTCAATCCCTGGTATAGTTTATAAACACGGCTCAGTGCAGCCCTCGAGTTCCAACCAGAACCTGCCTCCAGCTCCTGGGGCATATGGCTGCCGGCACGACAGTGATTCCGCACGCCAGACTTCACATGCGATGCCTATGCTGTGGTTCAGCTCGGTTTACAGACCGAACAGGGACAGTCTGGACAAACCTCTGTCACTGCCCACTGGGATCAGGAGCTCCCTGGAGTGGTGGAAGAACCCGGCCAATGCAGGAAAAGGGATCCCCTTTTTTCAGGCTCCACCTTCGTCACTCCTTACCACAAATGTATCCCACATAGCATGGGGTACGCATTTAAGCGGCCTCATAGTGCAACACAAATGGTCACCCGCGAAGATATCCTTGCACAGGGGCATGCGCAGGAATTTAAATTTGACCCTCCCTTTTGGAGGGGCACATTGTGTGCCCTGGCAGGAGCTCACTCTTCCCTCCCCCCACCCCGGCCTTGGCAGGAACTTGCTCTACCATTTCCCCACCCCCGGCCCTGGGAGGAGCTCATTCTTTCCCCCGCCGTGGCAGGACCTCGCTCTCCCTCCCACTCCGGCAGGAGCTTGCTCTCCCATGGCCCCGGGGCCAGAGAATTTCTGCGCCCCCACTGATTATTGCGGGGGAGGGACGGAATGCATGCTTCTGTCCCTGCATATCAAACTCTCAAGTTGAGAGAGTTCAGGAATGCCTGTGCCCACTTCCTCCCGCTGTTAACGGGATCACCTATAAAGATCCTACTGGACAACATAGCCGGCATGTATTACATCAACCATCAAGGAGGAGCCAGATCACGCTCTCTTTGCACGGAGGCAATGAAACTGTGGAGCTGGTGCATCTCTCACAACATCAGCTTGCTCGCAGCTTACCTCCCGGCAAAAGGCAATAGTGGACAAGCTCAGTTCCCACATTCCCACACGACCCCGGATGGGAGATACATCCGTCAGTACTTCACTACTTGTTCACACGATGGGGAACACTATCCACAGATCTGTTCATGCCTTACCAGAACAAGAAGTGTCCGTGATACTGTTCCGGGGCGGGGATCGGACAGCACTGTCTGGGTGGTGCCTTCCTCCTCTCGGACCTTCTTTATGCCTTCCTTCCATTTCTTCTTCTGCTTAAGATTCTGCTGAAGATAAAGAGGGATGGAGCTCACATAATTCTGATTGCTCTCACGTGGTCGAGACATACCTGGTACCCTTACCTGACGCAGCTGGCAATGTGCCCACCAATCTCCCTTCCGGCCACTCCTCACCTTCTCTCTCAGGACAAAGGGCAGAGCACACATCCCAACTTTGGGTTCCTCCACCTCAAAGCATGACTCTTACGTAGTTCCAGGACCTAGAGAGTTCATGCTCAAAAGAAGGACAAGAGGTTCTACTGCACAGTAGAAAGTCCTCCACACGATGCACTTACATGCAGAAATGGCCCGGGTTTCAGATTGGGTGCATGTCCCATCAACTCTCTCCAATTTTGGCAACTTTTCCACAACTCTTCTGGAATACGCCCTGACCCTTAAAAAATTGGGGTTATCCCTGAGCTCTCTCAGGGTCCCCCTAGCAGCCATTACAGCATTTCACCAACCCATAGAAGGAGACTCAGTACTGTGGCATCCGACCACTAAGACATTCCTTAAGGGAATAACAAACCTCTTCCCTCAATCTCTACATCCTACCCCTCGTGGGACCCAAACCTAGTGCTGAAAAGGCTGACTAGGCTCCCCTTTGAACCTGTGGCCACCTGTTCGCTCGCATACCTATCAATGAACATGGTCTTTCTGGTTATAACTACCTCAGCTAGAAGAATAGGGGAAATAGCAGCCCTGATGGCGCATCTCCTGTACACAGTG
Organism: Chelonia mydas; assembly: GCF_015237465.2. Lineage (NCBI taxonomy): Eukaryota > Metazoa > Chordata > Testudines > Cheloniidae > Chelonia > Chelonia mydas. The sequence continues at coordinate 8,692,435 of NC_057851.1, read as the reverse complement.
TTCTTCCCTGACAAGGTCACACTTAGGCCTCATCCAAGGTTCATCCCTAAAGTGACCTGCTGTTTCACATGAATCCGTCTATTCGCCTTCACACCTTCTACCCCAAGCCTCTCTGAGACAATAGGGAGGCCATACTGCATGCCCTCGGCATCAGGGGAGCCCTTGCATCCTACCTCGACCGGATAAAGGCCTTCAGGAAGTCCCCTAGAGTATTTCTCTCTATGGCAGACAGATCTAACTCCGCGATATCAGCCCAAAGACTCTCCAGTGCTGCCACATTTGTAACATGACCCCTCTGGACTCGATCCGTACACATTCCACAAGCTTGATTAGTCTCATCTGTTGCCTTCCTCAAGGATGTCCCCATCTCAGAGATCTGCAGAGCGGGGACATGGGCATCAGTCCACAGCTTTGCAGAGCATTATCCCAGCAGCGGGGACTCTGCCTCGGATGCTGTCTTTGGCTCCACAGGACTGTCATCTGTGACAAATCTGACTGCCAAGTCCCAGCCCTCCAGGTAGGGTACTGCTCGGGAGTCATGTACAGTGGAGCACCCCTAGGGACACTACTCGAATAAATTGTTACTAACCTTGTGCAGTAACGATGGTTCTTTGAGATGTGTGTCCCTGTGGGTGCCCCACAACCCACCCCCCTCCCCTCTACTTCGTAGTTCTCGCTATGACTCTGTGGTAGGGAAGGGACTGAGGACGGTTATCTGGTGCGCACTGACTAGCCTCGTGGTGCAGCATAGGGAGAGACAGCACATGTGTGGGCCCAACAGACACTGCTACCAAAGTTCTCCAATCAGCAGCGCAGGGATGCAGACACACCTACAGTGGAGCATCCATAGGGGGACACATCTCGAAGAACCATAGTTACTGCACAAGGTGAGTAACTTCTTAGTATAGACAGTCTGGGGTTCAAACTCTACTGATGGCCCATGGTGGGGAGTGTTATCCTAAGAAAATAAGAACATAAGAATGGCCCTACTGGGTCAGACCAATGGTCCATCTAGTCCACTATCCTGTCTTCCAACAGTGGCCAATGCCAGGTGCCCCAGAGGGAATGAACAGAACAGGTAACCATCAAGTGATCCAACCCCTGTCACCCATTCCCAGCTTCTGGCAAATAGAGTCTAGGGACACTTCAAAACATGGGTTTGCATCCCTAATTGATGGACCTATCCTCCGTGAACTTATCTAGTTCTTTTTTGAACCCTATTATAGTCCTGGCCTTCAGAATATCCTCTAGCAAAGACTGCCACAGGTTGACTGTGCGTTGTGTGAAGAAATACTGCCTTTTGTTTGTGTTAAACCTGCTGCCTATTAATTTCATTTGGTGATCCCTAGTTCTCATGTTAATGAGAAGGAGCAAATAACACTTCCTTATTCACTTTCTCCACACCAGTCATGATTTTATAGACCTCTATCATCTCCCCCCTTAGTCATTCCTTTTCCAAGCTGAAAAGTCCCCGTCTTATTCATCGCTCCTCATATGGAAGCTGTTCCATGCCCCTAATGGTTTTTGTTGCCCTTTTCTGTATCTTTTCCAATTTCAATTTATCTTTTTTTGAGATGGGGCGACCAGATCTGCATGCAGTATTCAAGATGTGGGCGTACCATGGGTTTATATAAATGCAATATGATATTTTCTGTCTTATTCTCTGTCCCTTTCTTAATGATTCATAGAATCATAGAATCATAGAATATCAGGGTTGGAAGGGACCCCAGAAGGTCATCTAGTCCAACCCCCTGCTCGAAGCAGGACCAATTCCCAGTTAAATCATCCCAGCCAGGGCTTTGTCAAGCCTGACCTTAAAAACCTCTAAGGAAGGAGATTCTACCACCTCCCTAGGTAACGCATTCCAGTGTTTCACCACCCTCTTAGTGAAAAAGTTTTTCCTAATATCCAATCTAAACCTCCCCCATTGCAACTTGAGACCATTACTCCTCGTTCTGTCATCTGCTACCATTGAGAACAGTCTAGAGCCATCCTCTTTGGAACCCCCTTTCAGGTAGTTGAAAGCAGCTATCAAATCCCCCCTCATTCTTCTCTTCTGCAGACTAAACAATCCCAGCTCCCTCAGCCTCTCCTCATAAGTCATGTGCTCTAGACCCCTAATCATTTTTGTTGCCCTTCGCTGGACTCTCTCCAATTTATCCACATCCTTCTTGTAGTGTGGGGCCCAAAACTGGACACAGTACTCCAGATGAGGCCTCACCAGTGTCGAATAGAGGGGAACGATCACGTCCCTCGATCTGCTCGCTATGCCCCTACTTATACATCCCAAAATGCCATTGGTCTTCTTGGCAACAAGGGCACACTGCTGACTCATATCCAGCTTCTCATCCACTGTCACCCCTAGGTCCTTTTCCACAGAACTGCTGCCTAGCCATTCGGTCCCTAGTCTGTAGCGGTGCATTGGATTCTTCCATCCTAAGTGTAGGACACTGCACTTATCCTTATTGAACCTCATCAGATTTCTTTTGGCCCAAACCTCCAATTTGTCTAGGTCCTTCTGTATCCTATCTCTCCCCTCCAGCGTATCTACCACTCCTCCCAGTTTAGTATCATCCGCAAATTTGCTGAGAGTGCAATCCACACCATCCTCCAGATCATTTATGAAGATATTGAACAAAACCGGCCCCAGGACCGACCCCTGGGGCACTCCACTTGACACCGGCTGCCAACTAGACATGGAGCCATTGATCACTACCCGTTGAGCCCGACAATCTAGCCAGCTTTCTACCCACCTTATAGTGCATTCATCCAGCCCATACTTCCTTAACTTGCTGACAAGAATACTGTGGGAGACCGTGTCAAAAGCTTTGCTAAAGTCAAGAAACAATACATCCACTGCTTTCCCTTCATCCACAGAACCAGTAATCTCATCATAAAAGGCGATTAGATTAGTCAGGCATGACCTTCCCTTGGTGAATCCATGCTGACTGTTCCTGATCACTTTCCTCTCATGTAAGTGCTTCAGGATTGATTCTTTGAGGACCTGCTCCATGATTTTTCCAGGGACTGAGGTGAGGCTGACTGGCCTGTAGTTCCCAGGATCCTCCTTCTTCCCTTTTTTAAAGATGGGCACTACATTAGCCTTTTTCCAGTCATCCGGGACTTCCCCCGTTCGCCACGAGTTTTCAAAGATAATGGCCAAGGGCTCTGCAATCACAGCCGCCAATTCCTTCAGCACTCTCGGATGCAACGCATCCGGCCCCATGGACTTGTGCACGTCCAGCTTTTCTAAATAGTCCCTAACCACCTCTATCTCCACAGAGGGCTGGCCACCTCTTCCCCATTTTGTGGTGCCCAGCGCAGCAGTCTGGGAGCTGACCTTGTTAGTGAAAACAGAGGCAAAAAAAGCATTGAGTACATTAGCTTTTTCCACATCCTCTGTCACTAGGTTGCCTCCCTCATTCAGTAAGGGGCCCACACTTTCCTTGGCTTTCTTCTTGTTGCCAACATACCTGAAGAAACCCTTCTTGTTACTCTTAACATCTCTTGCTAGCTGCAGCTCCAGGTGCGATTTGGCCCTCCTGATATCTTTCCTACATGCCCGAGCAATATTTTTATACTCTTCCCTGGTCATATGTCCAACCTTCCACTTCTTGTAAGCTTCCCAATGGTCTGTTCGCTTTTTTGACTGCCGTTGCCCATTGAGAGAGTGTTTCCAGAGAGCTACTTTTATGAAGTGCAGAGGTCAGTGGCCACAGCACTGGGCAGCATATTAACAGCTGCAAATACTTCCATCAAGCAATTTTGTTTCTGCCTTTTTTACATTTTTTACTGTCACCTTTTTTTTTGGTGTGGGGAGGGGGAAGCAACTTGCAGCAGAATCAAGCTCCCTTCTCTTCTCCTGAAGTGATGAGGATACACGTAGCTTTTGCAAAAAAGTGAGCGGGTCAGACTGCTCTGTCACACTCGTTACATTGCCCTGCGTGTTGGGGCTCAGCCTTTGAGTAAGACCCACCATCCCCACCCACGAACCTAGGGGTGTGGTGGTGGTGAAGTGGAGAGTGGGGTGGAACCTGTCAGCTGCAGTCCAGCCCCTCCACATCTCTAGCTACCCATTTTTGTCCTGTAATCTGCTCCATTGCTGCTGGCTCCGTCCTCTCTCTGCTCCCAGCTCAAATTTTGCACTCCATATCCCGGGTCCACTCACTTTCTTTGCATTACGTTCTCTAGGCTAGATCTTGCACCGTTCATAAGCTCATTCATAAATGCAGTTCCATTCACAAGCTGGTGTTGTTCAGAAAATCAGAACATAAAAAAAACCATCCCGATAATGCAAGGGAACACACTCTAGGGAACTATGGGTATGCAAATTTCTTTATGTAAATGAAGCCTGCCAGCAGCTAGACTTTCCTCTCTTCTCCTCTAGTGGGAAGCAGAGAGTTCTGTTCCTCTAAGTCTGGTTCTAATGCTTTATTATTGAAGTTGAACATTTTGTGTGAAACCTTTATAAGAATGTGCATCAACATATATTTATTTTTTTGAAATAAACATAGGAATTGCAAAACTGGATTAGGCCCGAGGTACCACCCAGTCCAATATCCTACCCCTGACAGTGGCCAGAACCAGCTGCATCAGAGAAAGGTGTAAAGAGCCCTGCAACTGGTAATGTGGGATAATCTGCCTCCTACCTTAGGTTTCCTCCTGATCTCTGTTAGTTAGAGACTGGCTTGTGCCCTGAAGCATGAGGTCTAATATCCCTTCCAGAATGTTTGTTAATAATTCTCATAACCATGGATACTGTTGATACCCATATAAATATCATCCCATCCCTTTTTTGACTCTTGCTAAGTTCTTGGCCTTGGTAGGTAATGAAATTCATAAACATTACACTTATTTAATAAATTAAGACATTTTCAAAAATGTCTTTTAAAATTTTGGAATTAAGAAAAGTCCCAACATGTGGTTGAGCCTCCCCACGCACACCAAATGTTTCTGATTTTGCAAATGGGAAATGAAAAACTTCAGCTTTAAAAAAAAAAAAAGTTTAAAATAAAAAAGTGTTTTTTGTTTTTTTTTTTAATTTTTAAAATCTTCAGCAAACCTTTTTTCTAACTGGCTGTGAAAACAAGTCAGGATCTTCTCTTTTGCAACGAAAGGCTCTTTCCTCTGGACTCCTTCAAATTCTAGCCTAGCATTGGTCTGTACACATGCTACCTTCGAAATAAAGAAAACTTTCCAACCACTTATTCCCTGGGTAAAACTCACAAAGCCTTGTGGCATCTAAGTGGATTGACAGAAAGTTGCAGCCAAAATAACGGAGGGGAAAAACTTCCAAACTTAATTTTGTGCAGCTGCTTTGATTCAAAATCCCATCGCTGTAATCAAGTGGATTAAGACATGAAGCTGCCTGGATTTGTAACTGGTGAAAAAACCACATGGCCCGATCATTGCCAAAAGAAGAGCCCCAACCACCACCTTCCAGATGGTATGTCAAAGCCTATCCTGCTGCCTCTGAGAAACCTCAGCCACTTCATGTCTGCAAAAGAATGTGATTAAACTTGGCAGCGAGCTGTCTCTCTGCTTGGCTGCAGATTTTCATGCAACAATGGGGACCGGCTGGGGGCTGAGCTCGTTTGGAGAAGTCTGTCCGCTATAGTTCTGATTCTTTTGTATTGCGCTAGTGCCTAGAGGCCTCAGGGGAGACCCGTGGTAACAGATAGTTCCTGTCCCAGTGAGGTTACACTCTAAACAGAGAAAGGCTGGGAGGAGAAATAGAGCCTGGCCTGATGTCCTCCTAGTTCTCCGGTTCGGTGGGCATTGGGCCATCTCTAGTAGCATCTATCTCATCTTGACTCAGAGAGGCCACGAGGACGTTGAGTTGTCTATCCATGTGGCAATGGAGGAGTCTAAACCACACTGATGAATCTCAAAATGTTTTCAGGGGTAGGAGGGGTGAAAGCTAGGAATCTCTTACAGGCAAAACCATTTCTAGCAGGATTAGAATAGCTGTTATCCAGGGCTAGGGTGACCACATGTTCCATTTTTAAAGGGACAGTCCCGTATTTAAGCCCTCCTGCCTCTGTCCCGACTTTTTCTTTAAAATGGGCAAACTGTTCCGTATTTTCTGTCTCTCTCTCCCCCCCACCCCCGGTGGGTCCTGCTGCTGGCCAGCAGATCCCTGCTCGCCAGCCACCCACCAGCACTGAGTTGGGGGGAATCCAGTGGCTCACGATGGGGGTGGTTGTGCAAGGCTGGTGGTGGGCCCAAGATGCAGTGCGCGGGGCCAGCTCCCCCTGCTGATCCATCAGCTCAGCCCCCACTGCGTGCCGGCTCTCGGACAGCAGCGCCTCGTCCCGTTTCCAGCCGGCACTGGCGTGCCCTGCTGGTGAGTGCGGGCAGGCACCAGGTGGCTACTTGTCACCTCTTCTGCCCGCCCCTCGGCCCTTTACGTGCTCCCCCTCTTGTCCTCTCCCTGATTTGCCCCTTCACCTGCTTCTCCTCCTCGCTAAAACAGCATCCGGGCCTACTGCCAAGAGAGAGTTTGCAGCTGAGAATCTCAAGCAGTGAGAGGTGCCTCCCTGCAGCTTGGACTTAAGTAGCTACCTCTGAGACAGTGCAGGGCTTAGCACACACACCTCTGGTCGGCAGGGCCCATTGGCTAGCTTAAGCGGCTCCCTGCCCAGCATGCTGGCTTTTGTGAATTGCAGCCTAAGGCTCCTCTCTCTCGCCATTCACTGTGTGGGAGCCCAGGTGCCTAACTCAGGCTTCGTGAATCGCAGGGATGTTCTAGGTAGCTCCAAGTTAAGTTCTGTGACACTGAGGGTCACAACGCCTAACTCTTTGGGGGCATTCAGGCCTATGTGTCTTGCCCTAGGTCACTCAGGACTCCTGGCTGACTAGGGAATGGAACTCGGGGGGGGGGGGGGTGCCCTCAGTCTCAACCTACCACCATACCCACTAGGCCATCCTGCTGCTGAGTGAGCATTCTGAACAAAGGCTTGTGGAGTCTAAAAACTGGTGGTTGGACCTGCCACCGTCCTCAGACACCATTTCAGCAGCTGCTCTGCCCTTGGCCTCATCTACAGTAGCATTCTCACCCACCAGTGTACCTGCCCTGGCTCCAACCCCCAGTGTGGAAGTGCTGCCCTCGTATGAGCCGTGACTTGCACGGGGGTAGCTCACACTGGCCTCCACCCAGGGGGAGCCAGCTGTGCCAATGCAACTCACGGCTTGCTCCAGTGCCTCACATAGATTCATAGATACTAAGGTCAGAAGGGACCATGATGATCATTTAGGCCGACCTCCTGCACAAAGGCCACAGAATCTCACCCACCACTCCTGTGAAAAACCTCACCTATGTCTGAGCTATTGAAGTCCTCAAATCGTGGTTCAAAGACTTCATGGAGCAGAGAATCCTCCAGCAAGTGACCCGTGCCCCACGCTGCAGAGGAAGGCCCCAATGCAGCCACGCCAGTGACTAAATGCTCTAGTGAGGCAAGGACCCCCCGCATCAGCTGAGCACCATTCGTGAGCAGTTACCAAGCAGTGAGTTCATAAGGGTTTTTGTCACTTCACAGAGTGAAGTCCGGGCGAAGGAGTCTTGGGTTGCTCAAGCCTCTTGTTTAAACTCTTAGGGGCTGAGCCATTCTATTGCCAGATGCTTTCCGGTCATTCATGGCTTGTGCAATAGAATTATTAGTAATATTAGTGAGTTCTGTCACCTGTGTTACATGGGAACTAGGACCAGGTGATCACAGTGGTCCTTTCTGGCCTCTGAATCTATGAATTAGCCTGTACTGCAGCTGCAAACTCTCTAACGTTGTCGTGCCTGAGAAGTGAGATCAGCATCAGAGATATTGGAAAAATTCAAAGTCACTTTCATTCTGCAGGTTTTGAAATGGAAAGGTCCCCTCCTCCACCCCACCCCCCAAAAATTCTTTTCAACATTTAGTTAGTTTTTTTCTCTTTAATTTTTTTATTATTCTTTTGCAACTCAGTAACTTTTCAAAAGTTGCAGAGTAGCAACATAAAAATACACCCTGTCCCCCCCAAAAACCGCTAGGCATTCAGTGACATTAGGGGGACAAAATGGAAAAAAGGTTTGATACTTTTTCCCCTAGGAAAAAAGAAACACTTTGGGGGGGGAAACAAATTTTGATTTTTGAAAAAGAAAATTTACCAAAAAACATTTTGTTTGAAAATTTTGAGCTCAAAATTAAAAATGAAGCCACCAGAGGATTCTTCTGTTTCAGGACAATGCTGCCTCCTTTAGGATCTGGTCCAGTTCCCACTGACTTCAATAGAATTTGGATCAGATTCATGGTGTCTTTCTTCAAAGGACCTCAAAGGACTTTACAAACATTATTTAACCTTCTTAGTATCCCTGTGAGGTAGATAAATACTATTCCTTATGTTATAGCTGAATAAAATGAGGCAGAGTGACTAGTGTTCTAATGACAAGTTTCAGAGTAGCAGCCGTGTTAGTCTGTATCCGCAAAAAGAACAGGAGTACTTGTGGCACCTTAGAGACTAACCAATTTATTAGAGCATAAGCTTTCGTGAGCTACAGCTCACTACATCGGATGCATAGAATGGAACATATAGTAAGAAGATATATATACACATACAGAGAAGGTGGAAGTTGCCATACAAACTGTGAGAGGCTAATTAGTTAAGATGAGCTATTATCAGCAGGAGAAAAAAACTTTTGGAGTGATAATCAAGATGGCCCATTTAGACAGTTGACAAGAAGGTGTGAGGCTACTTAACTTAGGGAAATAGATTCAATATGTGTAATGACCGAGCAACTCCCAGTCTGTATTCAAACCCAAATTAATGGGATCTAGTTTGCATATTAATTCAAGCTCAGAAGTTTCTCGCTGGAGTCTGCTTTTGAAGCTTTTCTGTTGCAAAATTGCCACCCTTAAATCTTTTACTGAGTGGCCAGAGAAGTTGAAGTGTTCTCCTACTGGTTTTTGAATGTTATGATTCCTGATGTCAGATTTGTGTCCATTTATTCTTTTGCATAGAGACTGTCCAGTTTGGCCAATGTACATGGCAGAGGGGCATTGCTGGCACATGATGGCATATATCACATTGGTAAATGTGCGGGTGAACGAGCCCCTGATGGTGTGGCTGATGTGGTTAGGTCCTATGATGGTGTCACTTGAATAGATATGTGGACAGAGTTGGCATCAGGCTTTGTTGTAAGGATAGGTTCCTGGGTTAGTGTTTTTGTTGTGTGGTGTGTGGTTGCTGGAGAGTATTTGCTTCAGGTTGGGGGGTAAGCGAGGACTGGCCTGTCTCCCAAGATCTGTGAGAGCGATGGGTCGCCCTTCAGGATAGGTTGTAGATCCTTGATGATTCGCTGGAGAGGTTTTAGTTGGGGGCTGAAGGTGATGGCTAGTGGCGTTCTGTTATTTTCTTTGTTGGGCCTGTCCTGTAGTAGGTGACTTCTGGGTACTCTTCTGGCTCTGTCAATCTGTTTCTTCACTTCAGCAGGTGGGTATTGTAGTTGTCAGAATGCTTGATCGAGATCTTGTAGGTGTTTATCTCTGTCTGAGGGATTGGAGCACATGCGGTTGTATCTTAGAGCTTGGCTGTAGACAATGGATCGTGTGGTGTGCCCTGGATGGAAGCTGGAGGCATGTAGGTAAGTACAGTGATCAGTAGGTTGCTGGTATAGGGTGGTGTTTATGTGACCATTGCTTATCAGCACAGTAGTGTCCAGGAAGTGGATCTCTTGTGTGGACTGGTCCAGGCTGAGCTTGATGGTGGGATGGAAATTGTTGAAATCATGGCGGAATTCCTCAAGGCCTCCTTCCCATGGGTCCAGATGATGAAGATGTCATCAGTGTAGCGCAAGTTTAGTACGGGTGTTAGGGGACGAGAGCTGAGGAAGCGTTGTTCTAAGTCAGCCATAAAAATGTTGGCATACTGTGGGGCCATGCGGGTACCCATAGCAGTGCCGCTGACTTGAAGGTATATATTGCCCCAAGAGTCCTGGGGTGAAATCGTGGTCCTGTAAAAGTCAATGGCAAAACTCCCATTGTTTTCAGTGGGGCCAGGGTTTCACCTATAGTGCCCATTTCTCCCATTCAAACACCACTCTCTAGCTCTCTGTAAGGAATGACAGAGAAGAATAAGACTAATTTCTACTGCCAGGTTTCACTTGAGCTGATTGCTACAACGGTGTCATCTGCTTCCGTGACTGGTTCTGTGCAAGGTGGGGAAAATCATCCAAGAAATATACACATCTCATTAGCTTTGTGTAGGAAATAATCGTAATTGCAGCTCTAAATGAGCCTTAGAAGCTGCAAATCAGTATCCCAGCAAGTGTGAAGAATCAAATTAAATGTGTAAGTGGGGGTTGGTTTCCTAGTAACTCGTGATTCGGAAGTGTGTGTAGGTATTGTAAGGAGGGCTGCGATGCAGCCTGCTCTTTCATTTTGCACTAGGAATTGTTTCTGCTAAAAGGTGTTGTTTTTTAATCTCAAAAGTTATTCCTTACTCAGGGGATATTCATGGGGTGATAATATCAAGAGACAGTATTGCTCTGAATGCCAAAGGCCGGGCGGTGGATATTCCATTTTCTAAGGCTAGAGTTTCATGCTAGTTTATTTACAGGCAGTAATAGTTTTTACGTGTTGCTGAGAGAGGCCTCGTGGCCCAGTGGATGAAAAGGCACTGGACTGGGACTCAGGAGATGTGGATTTGCCACTGACCTGCCATGTGAACTTGGGCAAGTCCTTTGGGGCAGGGACTGCTGGTTATTACATGTTTGTACTGCCCGTCGCACAATGAATTAGGGTGCTACTGGAATAGAAATAACAACTTTCCCCCTCTCTTACTCCTCCTGCTCTTTGTCTGTCTTGTCTATTTAGTCTGTAAGCTCTGTCTCCTCTATTCCTAAGGGTGGCTCTAAACTAATCCTTCCTGACTACAGTCATTCCAACACCCAGGGATCAATGGAGCAGAGGGGTCCCTAACCAGGGCCATCCTTACCCATATGCAAATGATGCAACTGCGTAGGGCACCAGGAAATTTGGGGCACAAAGCCCCAAATTTCCTGGTGCCCTACCCAGCTGCGTGCTGCTCCGGCAGCCAGCCCAATTTCCAGCCACCTGAGCCAGTCAGGAAAGCTGCCCCCACCCCTGCTCCACCTCTTCCCCAACCCCCCCGTCCCTGCTGTGCCCCCACCCTGCCTCTGCCAACCCCTGCTCCTCTCCTGCCCCGCCCCCACTCCACTCCTTCCCCTGAGCTACGTCCTGGGGGACTGCAACAGGGGTCGGGCGAGCCCTGGACTCACCGGGCGGCGGGAAGTGGAGCAACCCAGCCCCAGCCCACTCTGCCGGCTCCCAGCTGTGCCACCGGGGAGTGCTGGGGGGTGGTTCCCCCCTTCCCCCCCAAGTCCCAAGGCTGGGAGCCAGGGGAGCAGAGCGGAGCAGGTTGGGGCTGGATCACTCCACTTCCCGCCGCCCTACAAGTGCGAGGTCGGGCCCGCCCTGCAATCACCGGGTGGCAGGAGGTGGAGTGACCAAGCCCCAACCCGCTCCATGCCACCGGTGAGTGCTGGGGGGTGGTTTCCCCCCTGCCCCCTAAGCCTACTCTTGTCCCCCACAGACCTTGGGCGCAGCCCCCCCCCCACGCCGGAGGCCTGGGGTGACTCCCCCCCCGCCCCCGTGGGGGGCTGCATAGGGCACCACAATGTCAGGGACATTCCCTAACCCAAGTGTCGAGAGGTAGGGTTGGTGTAAGAGCCATTGCAGTGGCTCTTCTCCGCCTGGAGACAACCCCTACATCCGGGGAATCTTGAGAAGGCCAGAGAAGCATGAAGCAGCCATGACAGACCTGTGAATAAAGTCTGCTATTCCTCCATCTAATCTGAAATGCCCTTAAGAGTGGGGTTTCCACCATTTCCCTGCTTACATATCTGTTGCCTATTTTTGCCCTAAAGGATACCAGCTGCTCTCATTGTGTGCACAAATTACAATAACTGCCTTTGTAAACGGCCAGTTCGATGTTTAACTGGGGATTTGCACAGAAATCTACCCAGTTTGTGCACCCAGTGACAATAGCTGCACATATAAATTAGGCTTGCAATTGCATGCAGTGTTGAAAATTGGGCCCTCAATCCTGCTATCTGCAGGTGCAAAACAAAATCTGAGTTTCTGCAGGCATGGTGATTCTGGTGCAAAAGACAGAGAAGGTGAAATGCTGAGGCTAGGTGATTTCCAAGGCTAGGCCTTTGAAAATATGGCTCGAGAGGTTAAATACCAAACTCCAAAACACTCTTCCATATGCATGTGCAATGATGGTTACCTTGGTAGTCACCAGAGATTGAACTCAGGACCTGTAGAGGCAGGAGCGTGAGTTTAAGGACAAAGGATATGTCTATAGCACGATCATGGGGTGTGATGGCAGCTTGTATAGACATATCTCACCTAGCTTTAATCCACCTCGCTTGGGTACCACAGCAGTGAAGTCTAAGCCGCATGAGCTTCAGCGTGGGTTGTACACGTCCACCTGGAGCCCTGGGTAATTACTTGAGCAGCTAGCCCGCACTCAAGCCTGCACTTACAGCAGGGCCCCTCTCAGGGAGCAGGAAGGAACAGCTGATGCCCAGCAGTCCAAATGGAAGGCCCTCGAGGGCTGGGACTGGCCAGAAGAGCCTCCGGTTGAAGAACATGGGAGTAGGCCCATTGCTGGGGGGGAAGGAGAGCTAATAGATGACCTCAAAAAGGTTCAGATGTTCCGTGCCTGTTTTGCTTCAGTCTTCCCTGAAAAGGTCAGTGGTGTCCAGGTGCTCAACATTATTAACAGCAAGGGGGAAGGGACAGAAATCAAAATAGGGAAAGAAGATTAAAGGTTAAAGAAGATTGAGATTAAAGGTTAAATAGAGGTTAAAGGATATTTAGATAAGTTAGATGTATTTAAGTCAGCAAGGCCTGAGGAAATTCACCCTAGGGCTCTTAAGCAACTAGCAGAAACAATTTAGGAAGTGTTAGCGATTATCTCTGAGAACTGATGCAGAATTGGGGAGGTCCCAGAGGACGGGAGAAGGCAAGCATGGTACCTGTAAAAAGGAGGGGTTGGGGGAGAAGGGAACAAAGAGGACCTGAGGAACTATTGACCAGTCCGCCTAACTTCAATAACTGGAAAAATACTGGAATAAATTATTAAACAATCAATTTGTAATCACCTACAGGACAATAGGATTATAAGGAATAGCCAACATGGATTTGTAAAGGGCAAATCAGGCCAAACCAAACGAATTTCCTTCTTTGGCAGGGTTACTGGCCTAATGGATAGGGGGAAGCTGTTGCCATGATATATCTTGCTTTTTGGTAATGCTTTTGACACAGTTCCACATGATGTTCTCATAAGTAAGCTAGGGAAATGTGGTCTAGATGAAATTACTATACAGTGGGTACAAAACTGGTTGAAAGACTGTACTGAAAGAGCAGTTATTAATGGTTTGCTGTCCAACTGGGGAAAAGTATCTAGTGAGGTCCCACAGGAGTCTGCTCTGGTTCAGATACTTTCATTAATGACTTGGATGATGGAGTGGAGAATATACTTATAAAATTTGTGGATGACACCAAGCTGGGAGGGGTTGCTAGCACTTTGGAGGACAGGATTAGAATTCCAAATGACCGTGACAAATTGGAGAATTGGTCTGAAATCAATCAGATAAAATTCAATAAAGACAAGCACAAAGTACCTTACTTAGGAAGGAAAAATACAAAATGAGGAATAACTGGCTAGGCGGTAGTACTGCTGAAAAGAATCAGGGGGTTATAGTGCATCACTAATTGAATATGAGTCAACAATGTGATGCATTTTTTTTTAAAAAAAGCTAATATTCTGGGGCATATTAACAGGATTGTCATATGTATGACACAAGAGGTACAGTACCTCCTCACTTAACATTGTACTTCTGTTCCTGAAAAATGCTACTTTAATCGAAACGATGTTAAATGAATCCAATTTCCCCATAAGAATTAATGTGTGTATATATAATATAGTCTTTTGTCTGGCGAAAAAAATTTCCCTGGAACCTAACCCCCCCTATTTACATTAATTCTTACACACACATATATACACACACACACACACACACACATAAACAGCATAAGTTTTAAACAAACAATTTAATACTGTACACAGCAATGATGGTTGTGAAGCTTGGTTGAGGTGGTGAAGTCAGAGGGTGGGATAGTTCCCAGGGGATGCCTTACTGCTAAATGATGAACTCGCACGCGGCTGAGCCCTTGAGGGTTAACATGTTGTTAATGTAGCCTCGCACTCTACAAGGCAGCACAAATGGAGGGAGGGGAGACAGCATGGCAGAGTGAAAGAGACACACAGTATGTGTGTGTGTGAGAGAGAGATGTGCATTGCCCCTTTAAGTATACTGACCCCACCCTAAGTACACTGCCTTTTTAAGTAGATCAGCAAGTTGAGACAGCAGCTGCTGCCAGCAAGCTCCCTCCGTCCTGAGCCCTGCCATGTGTTCTCCCCCTCCCCCTACTCTGTGGGGATGCGGTAAAGGAGTGGGGGGAGGGGAACACCCTGACATTAGCACCCCGCTTTCCCCCCACCCCCTGCATAGCAAGCAGGAGGCTCCCGGGAGCAACTCCAAGGCAAAGGGCAAGAGCAGCACATGGAAGTGGGGGAGGGACAGCTGAACTGCTGGCAATTGATAGCCTGCTGAGCGGCTGCTGCACAGGAAACTTAGGGGAGCGGGGAGCTGCTAGGGGGGCTTCCAGTCCACCCTGGTTCCAAGCTCCCACCAGCGAGCTGCAACGGGCTGCTCTTCCTGCAACCAGTGGACAAAGCAGGCAGCTGCCAAACAACCTTATAAGGGAGCATTGCACAACTTTAAACGAGCATGTTCCCTAATTGATCAGCAACGGAACAACGTTAACCAGGATGACTTTAATGAGGAGTTTTTGTAATTGTCCTGTTCTCCTCGGCTTTGGTGAGGCCTCAGCTGGAGAATTGTGTCCAGTTCTGGGGACCTCACTTTAGGAAAGATGTGGACAAATTGGAGAGAGTTGAGAGGAGAACAACAAAAATGAGAAAAGGTTTAGAAAACCTGACCTATGAGGCAAGGTTAAAAAAGCTGGGTATGTTTAGTCTTGAGAAAAGAAGACTGATGGGGACCCGATAACAGTCTTCAAATGTGTTAAGTGCTGTTTATAAAGATGACAGGACCAGTTGTTCTCCATGTTCACTGTAGATAGGACAAGACATAATGGGCTTTATGTGCAGCAAGGCGGGTTTAGGTTAGATATTATGAAAGACTTTCTAACTGTAAGGGTATTTAAGCTCTGGAATAGGCTTCCAGGGGAGGCTGTGGAATCTCCTAGCAGCTTGGTGTCATCTGCAAATGTCGTGCGATGCAAATGGCTTCCCATGTGTGGCTCCTTACACAGAGCTCTTAACACGCTGCAGAACTAAACACTAATGAAATGTGAAATAAACAAGGTGAACAGGTTTCAGAGTAACAGCCGTGTTAGTCTGTATTCGCAAAAAGAAAAGGAGTACTTGTGGCACCTTAGAGACTAACCAATTTATTTGAGCATAAGCTTTCGTGAGCTACAGCTCACTTCATCAGATGCATCCGCTGTAGCTCACGAAAGCTTATGCTCAAATAAATTGGTTAGTCTCTAAGGTAAACAAGGTGAAGAAGCAGCAGAGGCTATACCAGAGCTTTTACAACTCTGGAGGGGTGGGGAGGATAGGGAAATTATTAGCTAATTGGCTTAATCACAGGGAAAATTATAATAAAATGTTGACTATCCTGGCTGCTAATAACAACAGGGATGCAATTACAAATGAAGAAATACATCATGCATTTTAAACCTTCTATTCAGCTACAATGGGGAGGATAATAATAGCATGAGTTTGGTGGAATACAACAGGGTTCGTTTGAGGCAACTGAACTCCCGCAGATAACTGAAGAACAAAAAAAAAACCAACAACAAAAAAAAAAACCCAGCTGGATAGGCGCATAAATGCAGAGGGAATGCTGGAAGCAATCCAGTCCTTGAAAATCAGTAGGATTCTGGGCCCTGATGGATTCCTGGAGGAGCTTAACAAAGAAAAGAATATTGAGATGTGTTAATGCCTTTTCTCAGGGAAATGTATGAATGAGCGGTGGACTGTAGTATTCTTCCAAGCCTAAAAATAGGGTTAATTGATGCAATCCTAACACCAGGGAGTGCATGGATTGACTGCACAAATTATAGAGCCACTGCCTTAAGAAGTGGAGATTTTCACATTTGGTTCTGGCTAGCAGATTAACATAAATCCTCTCATGGCTATTTCCCCCTCATCATCAAGACTACTTCTTCCAAGAAGTGTTGCCAAGAAGGCCAATGGCATTTTGGGGTGTATAAGTAGGGGCATTGCCAGCAGATCGAGGGACGTGATCGTTCCCCTCTATTTGACATTGGTGAGGCCTCATCTGGAGTACTGTGTCCAGTTTTGGGCCCCACACTACAAGAAGGATGTGGAGAAATTGGAGAGGGTCCAGCGAAGGGCAACAAAAATGATTAGGGGACTGGGACACATGACTTATGAGGAGAGGCTGAGGGAACTGGGATTGTTTAGTCTACGGAAGAGAAGAATGAGGGGGGATTTGATAGCTGCTTTTAACTACCTGAAAGGTGGATCCAAAGAGGATGGATCTAGACTATTCTCAGTGATAGCAGATGACAGGACAAGGAGTAATGGTCTCAAGTTGCAGTGGGGGAGGTTTAGGTTGGGTATTAGGAAAAACTTTTTCACTAGGAGGGTGGTGAAACACTGGAATGCGTTACCTAGGGAGGTGGTGGAATCCCCTTCCTTAGAAGTTTTTAAGGTCAGGCTTGACAAAGCCCTGGCTGGGATGATTTAATTGGGGATTGGTCCTGCTTTGAGCAGGGGATTGGACTATATGACCTCCTGAGGTCCCTTCCAACTCTGTTATTTTATGATTCTATGATTCCATGATACACCATTGTCTGTCCTCTTGGACAGAGGACGTGGGGCATCATGGGAGATGTAATCCATCTGGGAACCCTGGTCCATAGAGAATGGGGACATGAAGGAACAAAACTACAACACCCATGAAGCACTATGGCAGTATATCAAACCAAAATATTTTGGTTTTTGATGTTTGTTTTTTTGCTGAATAACTTAAATTTTTCATGGAAAGCAGACTGTTTTCATGATGATTTTTGTTTAATCAAAAACCCAATTTTCTATCAAAAAAAGGTTTTGATGTAAAATGTTTGGCCAGACCTATTAATAATGATTTCTTTGTCTGTCTTGTCTATTTAGATAGCACGCTTTTGAGGGAAGAGCTATATTGTATATATCTACAGTGGCCAGTTTTGCCAACCCCATGAGATTGGCTTGAAAATTGAGATTTTTAAGAAATAGTAAATATTCAGTTCTCCTTATTATCCTTCTGGTGTTTGAGTGTTTAGGATGCAGTTGAATCAAATTTTCAAGATTTTTCTCCCCAACTATGTAAGATAGAAACTTTTTTTAAAATGTTCAGTGAAAGTTGACATTCTTATGGAATGACATAACTCCAGGAGCTGGATCTGTAAAAAAATATCAAAGACCGTGACAGTCGGTAACATTGCCCTTGCTCACTGGGGCCCTGATCTCAAGTGTCTCCTCAGATTGTTACTGTTACACAAATCATTGAAATAAGTCCATGGAAGAACTAGAACCTAGAAGTTCTGACACATAGATGTTGCTCTGGCAACTAGATAAGAGTCCATCAGGTCTAAGGACAAAATGCCTGTGGCGGCTGATTCTTTAGATGCTCAGAAGGCATTTTGACAGGGTGGAGTGGGATGACATATTTTACATGTTGCATCAGTGTAGGCAAGGTAATGACTTCTGTGCATTGGACAAACCTTGGGACAATGGAGCAGAAAGTTGTATGAATGGGTTAATATCAAAACTATGTTGCAGTAGGGTGAGGCACTTGTTTGAGGTTTCTCCCTCCCTCTCTTGTGCTCTGTCTGATGGCCCTGGAGCCACTAAACCGCAGCAATTCACCCAAATCCACAGTTAATGGGGTTTACTATAGGAGGGCAGAGAGTATGAAGAAAGGCTCTCACCTCATTACAGCTCATTTCTTTATGGAGGGGGGTGGCATTTGTATGTAGTCACAAAGCTGCTTAAAGGAGGGAAATGGTGGGGCTTAAGGAAGGATCATAAAAAGCAGGAGGCAAGGGGAAATGCAGATGGGAGAAGGGTAGCTATGAGAAATAAGTCTGTGATATAATAATGAGAATTTGTGAAGGCCTTCCAGCTATGTAGGGAGCAACCCCTCCCCCCCCCCCCAAAAAAAAACAAAACACTTAGCCAGGTCCTTCTGTGCTCTGGTGGTAGCTAGAGAATGGCTGCAGCATGCATCTGGTAGTTTTATAGCCCATCAAGGAGTCATATAGTCTACAGAAGAGTCCAGGCTGAGGGAGTAGAGAAGAGTGATTGCCCTATCACTCACCCTTACCCATGCTCTGATGGGGCTGGCAACAGAGGCTGATGAGTGGCTGCATATCGGAACAGGGTGGTTTTACGGTACACCCAGGAGCCACTTGGAACTCTGGGTTGGAAGCAAGAAGTGGACAATGGACTGGTGTCTAGATTCTGTAAGGATCTGGCAGCAACGGGTTGAAAGTGGCTACAACCTGGGGCTAGGGCCTCTTACAGCTTTTCTGGGCAGAGTCTATGATCTTCCTAGGATCTAGCACAACTGGGTCCGGACAATGTTACTGCAGGTTAGGAGTCACAGGTTTGAGCAGAGGGGTCTGGATTGGGGACAGGAAGTGAGCATCCCCAGTGCCAGGGTTTGAAGTGCTTGGAGATCTTTGTGCTGATGATTATTTATGACTCTTTATTTAGCATTTATATTTAATGCTTCACATCTTTTAAACTGCTTTGCAAATATTAACAAATTAATTAGCAAATGACTGCAGTGCATATCCAGTGTAGAACATTGCTCATTAGTCAGAGCAAGGCGTTCTTTCTCCTCCATTGAAAAGGCTAAGTCTAGTAGCCTTGTTTACATTTTTTCTGACTATGAGCGTTCCTTTCAGCTACATTTCTCTGAGGAGGAAAATCCTGGATTCAGCAAAACTCTCTTTCTTAGTGAGGGAACACATAGCCAACATACTCTTGAAAGAAGTTATGCTGATGCATTTAATGTCCTGTTTTAAAATGAGTTAAAGTTGTTGGTTTTTTTTTTCTTTTTGAACAGTGACCAAATAGCATTAAAAATACACCTGACTGGGAATGTAACTGTGATTAATTGCACTACAGATAGTAGTGCCATTTCAATAAATCCTCCATGCACATTTTAGACCTTAATCAAGGGGTAACCTATTTGACACTTCATCGCAGTTAGCTCTGTAATTTCACCCCTATAGAACAGGCTTATTCCACAGAAGTGATTAATGAATTAGGTATCCTAAGTCAGTCTGTTTACAGTCACTGTGATGTGTGTTTCTCTTTCATATCCATGTCTTGCTGGAAGGCACAGGCCAAAGAGATTTTCTTCCAAGCAGCCTTCTCAATGGGGCATTTTTTATTCATCTTCTCTCTAGAAATACCCCCCGTACACCTAAATCTTCTGCCAAAGTTAATGGGCATTTGGGGGTGGTATTTAGAGAAATGGAGTTGTGATGTGGTGTTTACCCCATACAGACCCTGATGAGGTTAATGTGGCCTGAGAGGACACCAGTGGGCAAGATAAGCTCAGGAATCCTAGACCCAAAAGAAGGGTCAACCCAGAGAAGTTACAGGGAAGAAACCCTGAGAAGGCTGGGTAGGAAGAAGCCCAGGGAAACAGCAGCAAGGAGGGGGACTGTGCAGACCTTGGCTGCTGATTATAGTGTGCTGGGTTGGAACCCAGAGTAGAGGGAGGGCTTGGGTCCCCCTACCGACTACTGGGAAAGCAGCCCATAATCTGGAGACTTGGAACGGAGACCTTCTGAGACAGTGTCCACACAGCTTGTCCAGTGGGGCTCTGTTACCCCAGAACGGAGAAGTCTATATAGTGACTGGGTCACAGGGCTGAGTCACAAAGAGGGAGCACCCTGAGTCGCAGAGAAAGAGAAAGGGGCCACAGTGCGAGCGACTGATGGCAGAGGGTGCCAGACAGAGTCAGAGCTAATTCCCAGACTTAGCCACAAGGAGGTGCACTTGTGGTGAGTGGAATCCCTTTACTGGAGTATTCCGGGAGTTCCTCTACATGGATAAATCCTTGCTATCAAGTGGCAACCTCCAGTCTCCCCTGCTAGGGAGAACGAGCCCTGGTGGTAATTGAGCTTGTCCAGACCTTTTGTTTCTCCATCATCATCATTGCAGTGATTTATGTTCTTCTCCTGCTCTGTGTGTCTGAGGATGATTTATTGCCAAATTGCTTGAAATGAATAAACTAGTCAGGTCAGTGGAGCCACAGAAAATCTCTCTTTTGACATTATGGCCCTGTCTGCACCGGGGGCTGCACCAGGGTAACCGCTATGCTAGAAGTTCAGCAGGACCTATCATGGTTTCAGTGTCTCGCGTAGGCAGGGATGTCAGATCACTAATTTATATATTTATTTAAGCCACTATGGCAGCACCACCATCCCTGATCAGAGCTCTCCTATGCTTCCTGAGCACAGTTTGTAACCATGCGGAGCATGGACGCAAACCAGCTGGGTTTGCAATTGTTCTTGAACGCTGGTACTAGCCTCCATGTCGACAGAGCCTTGTTTTTACCCACCACCTGAGCAACTCAGGGGGGCTGAGAGCCATTGAACCAAACCACACACCCTGTATATAATGGAAACCATTTCAAGCCAGAGGGTGCGGCAGCATCCCTGCACCCTTAGTTCCAGCATCTACAGAGCAACTCGCTTAGGATCAGATTCCACTGACTTTCTTTTGAAGGCTCAGTGGGCACCAGATTTGAGACACACAGGGCCTGATTTTCAGAAGCACCGATCACCTGCAGCTCCCACTGTCCTGGGAATGCTGGCTGCTTGTGCCAGACTACTTTCTGTAGCTCCTACTTCCAGGAGTGAAAGCTTTCAAAGTGGGCCTATGCACTGGTTTAAAGGTGGAGACCCATGCGACTGACTTACCCCTGGAACCTTCAGACATCCAAACATCAGTGCAATAGGAGGGTTCTGGACTTTTCATAGGTGCAAATTTGGGGACTGATCCAATGTGTTTTGTTTTTAGGGTTCACTCTGTCCTATTTCTTAAGTCAGTGACCCCTGGGAGGTGGTAGGTTTCACCGTGGAAAAACTTTTCCCACTATCTAGCTGCTGAGGCAGTGTCTAACCTAAAGAATCTTTTGGGAGGCTTTATTACAAATAACCTCAAGTTCCTCCTTTACCATCCCCACCATGGTACAGTTTGGAGACCAATAGGTGAAATCTGCTACCCGACACTGCTGCTTTGGACAGCATATTTCCCTAGCATCCTGTCTGCTTTCTTCACAAGAATTTCAAAATCCTTTTATGTGCTAATCTCTCTGCTGATTAATTTGCTGCAGTCCCTTTCTTTTTAACAAATATGTTCTCTCTCATACAAAATGTGGTAAGAGAACTATTTGTATATTTTTACAGTGGCATAACTGTGCCAAAATAACCACAACTGAGAAAAATCAAAGGAATGGATGAGAGATTAAAAATGCCATTTTTGGAGGAGGAGTGATATCCCTATGAAACGCTTTGAAATTGATTTCTGTTGTTCGTTGTACCACAGCCCTGACTCCTGCCTCGCTGGAAGGATCTCACTATGACTCAAGAGACTTCGGTTCAATCCCATTTTGCCAGAGTTTTCCTGTTTGACTTTGGGCAGATCATTTAGTGTTTCAGGGCCTTGGTTTTTCACCTATAAAATGGGGATAACGACACTTTCCTACCTCACAGGGAATAAGTTAATTAAAGCTAGTGAGCTGCTCAGGTACTGTGCTGACAAGAACCACATAAGTGCCTAAGATTGATAGTATGAACTGTGGTTGAGGCATCTGTAGACGTGCTACTTAAACTGGCATCATGCTCTTAAAAGCCCCCGTGCCCTAAAACGAGATGAGCAGCAAAGGCAAATGGTACAAAGGATTCCCTCGCTTCTTTCCCCTCTTTTTTTTTTTTTTTTTTTTTTTTCAATTTTAGGAACTCTTGAGTGTATTGTGGCTGACACAGATTTGTAGCCATCGCCATGGAAACAGAGCGAGACCAGTTGTATGCTGAGCGGGTTCACTGTGAAGTTTCTCATTTCAGAGAGACGGCTGGATTTCTTTCCACTGTTTTATGATTTCCTGGAGAGAAATCAGGGCTATTGAATATCCTCTTCCCCTCCCCATCCTTCCGGTCTTCTCCATGCCCCCTGCTTGTCAGCTACTGATCTGCTCTCCTTGGACCAAATTCAATGGGCTGCTTCACCCTGGTCTTTAAGGCCTCTCCTGGCCCTACGCCCCTGCCTGTCTGTCTGTCCCCATAGCTATTTATACCCCTGCCCTCTCTCTATAGACCCTGAGGATCCCAAAGTTGTTGTTTTTTTACTATGGTAGCCCCTACTGGCCCATAGTTCTAGGCGCTGCACAGACACATAGTAAGAGATAGTCCTGGCCCCATTGTGCAGGGTGCTGCATAGACACATCCCAGGTCCGTGGTTTAACCACAAGCCCATCTTCTGTAGAAAGAGCTTGTGTTAGAACTCTTGCATTTTTTTTACAGCTTTGGTTACAATGAGCTGGGCTGGGTAGCTTCTAGAGGGGTGACAGCAGTAAAGCCTTCCTGCCACAGAGGAAAGAAATCCCTTTGTTTTATAAAATGTTAACAGGGAGACGTGTTGTCAAGGGTCGTGCTCTGAATGTAGGACTGGAAGTGAGGAGGTCCTGAATTCTAATCCCAGTTCTAACACTAGTCTCCGTCTTTGGCCTTAGGTGAGTTTCTTCCTCAATTTCTTCCTGTGGAACTCATTGCCACAAGAAGTCGCTGAGGCCTAGAGTTGAGCAAGATTCAGAAAGGGATTGGATGTTTATATGGATAGGGAGAATATCCAGAATTATAACTGTCATTGCTAGCAAACCTTCTTGAAGGGATACAAAACTTCCTTTTCAGGGTTTAAACCATTCTCTAGCTATTAGAGATCAGGATGGATACAACCTGATATGTGGAGCAGATTATCCCACATCTGCTACGGTGGGGTTCTTACACCTTCCCCTCAAGCATTTGGTGCTGGCCACTGTCGGAGATAGGCAATTGGACGAGATGGACCTTGGGTCTGGCAATGTTCTATGCATTATCTGTAATATCTAATATGCCTTCCCGCATGCTGGGGTGTGCTGCTCTTCGTAGTGCCCGGCCTGTTTGTGCCACAAATGCATAAAAAATGTACAGTGTGTAATTCTTAACGCTCTTCTTTAAATGATAGCCACTGAGTGCCCTTGACTCCCACTGCAAATTGGGGGGCTTGTTCAGCTATTCACTGGAGATGCTTGGCACCTCTCTGAAAGAGCACAGAGCAGCTTTTGCTGGAAATGAATATAGTGAGTGTGTTTCTTGGGGGCGGGAGGGGGGCGAGGTTTAGGGAGAACAGAACACAGCGTTGGCTTTTGATCAAGTGGAATCTTAGTATCACAGCACTGTGCGGGAGGGGCCAGTGGTCACAAACCGTCAGTAGGATCTGTGACTTAGGCCTGTCAGGTGTTCACAGCTGGGCTGACTATGTACTGGATTAGAACGATCTGCAGCCAGTTCTAATTTTCATTCTCTTACCTAGGCCTCCTACCAGGTCACTAAATCCAGGCTTCAAGTCAGCCTGTGACAAAGGGCTGCTTGCGGCTGTGTGCTTGGCAAAATGCTGCCCATCTGCTGTCATTCCCAGTGCAGCAGGGAGGTGGGAGTGGGGCTAACGTGCCCCCCCACCCAAAAAAAACCCCCTCCCACAGATGGCTCGCTGACTTGTACTGCTCAAGCTTGGAACGTGCTGGAGGAGGATGTTCACCAGTCACGTTTTGGGGCACTCCCTCTGTGGCTGAGAGAGGTGTTCGTTGTCCGTGCCCATTCAGCCCTGGGTCTCTCAGCCAGGGCTTCCTGTGAGGCTGCAGATAGTTCTTGTGATGTGTGGCCTGAGACCACCAGCTCCCGGACCCGGATCCGGGGGGCGGACGGGGTAAGGGAGCCGCAGCTGGGGGTGAAACTGGGGCTGGGAGTGGGAGTGGAGCTGCAGCCAGGCTGCGGTGGGGGCTGGCAGCTGTGCCTGCAGCCAGGTATGGCTCCGCTCCTGGCCTTGCCCCCAGCCTCAGGCCCGGGCCAGGAATGGATCAGCGGCCAAGGCTGGGAGCTGGTGCAGGGCTGTGAGCCGCGCTGAGGCTGGGGACGGAGCCAGGCACAGGGCCGGGAGCTCTAGATGCGACTGGGGGTGGGACTGGGGCAGAGCTGGGAACAGGGAGGGGCTGCATCTTCCCAGGGCCCCACCATGCCCTGCCGTGCCCCTGCCTGGACATTCCTCCTTGCTCGAGCCCCGCTGTGCCCCCACCCAGACATTCCTCCTTGCCCCGTAGGGGGCTGCACCCCACCGTTTGAAGAACTCTGCTCTAGCTCATTCACTGTCATCCACATCACAGCATCGGCCTAGGTGAGTGGTTCTCCAGCTTCCAGGGACTACTGGCCCAAGCTGTGCCAACAGCCTCATGTAGAAACATTTGACAACACGTTGGCTAATTTCCTGAGTCATCAAGTCTCCCTAGTGCTTTCAGTGATGACAAATACTCTGTCCTGCTTTGTGGTGGTGGTTATGTAGCACATGGTTATGTGGTGAGGCTTTGAGGAGGCTTCACCATGACCATGGGAATGATGCTTGAGCCATGTCACAACTGGTTATCTCAATAGGTGACTATTGCTTGAGCAGTCCTTATTGGGACATGACTGGATATTATCACTTGGTCATACCACTGGCTATGAACCAGAGGTGTGAAGCAAAATGCAGGCCATTGATATGTTGGCAGCCGGTATCAAGTGGAGTGCCCCAAGGGTCAGTCCTGGGGCCGGTTTTGTTCAATATCTTCATAAATGATCTGGAGGATGGCGTGGATTGCACCCTCAGCAAGTTTGCAGATGACACTAAACTGGGAGGAGAGGTAGATACGCTGGAGGGTAAGGATAGGATACAGAGGGACCTAGACAAATTGGAGGATTGGGCCAAAAGAAATCTGATGAGGTTCAACCTGGACAAGCGCAGAGTCCTGCACTTAGGATGGAAGAATCCCATGTACCGCTACAGACTAGGGACCGAATGGCTCGGCAGCAGTTCTGCAGAAAAGGACCTAGGGGTTACAGTGGACAAGAAGGTGGATATGAGTCAACAGTGTGCCCTTGTTGCCAAGAAGGCCAATGGCTTTTTGGGATGTATAAGTAGGGGCATTGCCAGCAGATCGAGGGACGTGATCGTTCCCCTCTATTCGACACTGGTGAGGCCTCATCTGGAGTACTGTGTCCAGTTTTCGGCCCCACACTACAAGAAGGATGTGGAAAAATTGGAAAGAGTCCAGCGGAGGGCAACAAAAATGATTAGGGGACTGGAACACATGACTTATGAGGAGAGGCTGAGGGAACTGGGGATGTTTAGTCTGCAGAAGAGAAGAATGAGGGGGGATTTGATAGCTGCTTTCAACTACCTGAAAGGGGGTTCCAAAGAGGATGGCTCTAGACTGTTCTCAGTGGTAGCTGATGACAGAACAAGGAGTAATGGTCTCAAGTTGCAGTGGGGGAGATTTAGGTTGGATATTAGGAAAAACTTTTTCACTAGGAGGGTGGTGAAACACTGGAATGCGTTACCTAGGGAGGTGGTGGAATCTCCTTCCCTAGAAGTTTTTAAGGTCAGGCTTGACACAGCCCTGGCTGGGATGATTTAATTGGGGATCGGTCCTGCTTTGAGCAGGGGGTTGGACTAGGTGACCTCCTGAGGTCCCTTCCAACCCTGATATTCTATGATTCTATTCTATGATTCTATGTGTCTTAGATTTCTGTGACATGCCAAGTTCTCCGCTCACATGGATGTTAGCTAATCAGACTCAGGCAGTTTACCCAGCACAAAGGAAAAGGCATTCCCCTAAGTGAGAAGACCCTGATTCAACCTGTGTGAGAGCATATTGCGTACAACCAGAGAAGTGCCTTCTCCCATGGGTTGTTAGCAAAGTACAGGATTTAACATCTCTTCTGTTGTTGTCTTTCAATTCCAACAACGGGACATCACATTGGGTTCCCCATAGACTCAGTTTTCTGTCTACCAGGCAACGTCCTCTCTGTGCTAAATATCTGCGTCTCTCTGGATATTTCTGAAGCCGAAGGAATAGAAGCCCTTTTTTCCTCCCAATCTAATGTTAAGTTGCAGGAAGGTGGATTGCTCTCAGAATACAGTTGGTGTCTGGTTTGTGTTTAAATACGTGAGTATTGAACTCTGGCATAAAAGTCAGAGGGAAATGATGTTCTTGGACCCTAGCAGTGTAGGATCTGTTTGAAAGTCGTACATCACCAGGTCAGCATGTTCCATGACCTGAGGCTCCTTGAGTGTGTTAATTGAATTAAGCCTCATTATATAAATCATTGGACTCTTAAGGTCAAGTGCAATTAAATACAAGGCCATAATTAAGGTATTCATTCATGCATGTGTGTGCTAGAAGGAGGGCTTGCTGAGAGATGTATCTAGTGATGCAATCTCTGGGTTAGGGTTTGACCGACATTTCAGTCTCTGCTGATTCATTTGTGGGGAGTCTTCATCCTTCCTATTAGATTGCCAGTCCAGGATTAGATTGCCTTCTTATTCCCCTCTGTAGTTCTAAATATAAGGGACCCGATTCTACACTCTCACACACCTGTGTGAACGAAAATGAAAAGTCAATTCACTGATGTCAGCGAGGTTACACCAGCAAGAGAACAGAATCAGCCCAGTCATATCCTTGGTGGGACCGTGCCAGCACCATCTCTTTTAAATGTTTATGGGCCAGACTCTTTGCTGGTGCTAATTGGCCCTCCTCCACTAGTCTGCGCTTGTTCATTGAAGTAGGAAACACAGCCCTGTAATTTTTCAGTGCTTTGGAGTTTCAATTGTTTGCATATTATTGTGGTGGTGCTGGTCCCAGGATATCAGCAAGACAAGGTGAGTGAGGTAATATTTGTTCTTGGACCATCTTCTGCTGGTGAGAGAGATGAGCTTTCAAGCTTATTCAGAGTTCTCCTTCAGGTCTTCTTGCAGATTCATTGCTGTGCTGCCTTTTGAAATTGGCAGAGAGATTAAATCCATTCAAGAGAGAGAACCCCTAGCTGGAGCCTGCAATTCTTGTGTGAGGTTTATAGGAAGATGAAAGAGATTTTTGGAAGGATTAACTCAGGCAGAAACACTTGCATATCTCAGCTTATTGTCATTCCTTCAGCTGCCAGAGAGAGACCATAATGTTACCCAAAGGGGTTAGTGTAATTACAGGACAGGTAACATTGCTGGGTCATCCCTAGGGTACTTCCCTGCCCAGTGCAGGAACATACCACCAAGGAGCGTTGTACATGTGGAATAAGGGATAGATATCAGTCGTAGGCAATGCAGTCACTGTAACTGTGCAGCATAGGGAGAATGTTGGGATTCCCAGGAGTAATTTCCCTCCTTGCAAGGAATGTAAGGCAGGGCAGAAAGCTGGTGCTAAATTTGTCACTTGAGAAATGGAGATGCTGCCCCAGGCGTTTGACAAAACAGCCAGGAATGGCTGCCCAAGCAGTAGACAAGAGCAGTTTTTCATTCTGTCTCCCTATGCGTGAGCCCAGGATATCTTGTCCAGAAATGGCACCTTTCTCCCCAAAAACCATCGTTTGCGTCTCTCAAATTTCACTGCAGGCCTAGGCAGGAAACTTACAACTTAGAGCAAGAAGGGGCTCTCTCCCACCTGGCTGGCTGTAGTGAGACCCCGGAAATCTTACTGACAAGTCACGCAGGTGGAAATCCTGCCTCCACTGAAGTCAATAGCAAAACTCCCATTGACTCCTATACGGCTAGGATTTCACGCCCATATCTAGTCTCTAGCTGGGCTGGCGAGGTCGATAATGATCTCATAAAACGATCCAGCACTTGAGTTAGCAACTAGTCCTCCCATTTGCAGGCAGTTGTAGCAGAATTTCCTTTTAATTAAGAAGCTGTTAGATTGTGGTATTAGGCGGGAGTGTGGTCTAGTAATTAGAGACAGGATGGTAAACTAGGACTTTACCACTAACTGTCTGTGGGCATGTCTACACTTACCTCCGGAGCGATCGATCCAGCGGGGGTCGATTTATCCCGTCTAGTGAAGATGCGATCAATCGACCGCCAAGTGCTCTCTCGTCGACTCCGGTGCTCCACCGGAACGAGAAGCGTAGGCGGAGTCAACGGGGGAGCATCAGCAGTCGACGTACCACAGTGAAGACACCGCGGTAAGTAGATCTAAGTACGTCGACTTCAGCTACATTATTCACGTAGCTGAAGCTGCGTCACTTAGATTGATTCTCTGCCCCCCACTCCCCCGTGTAGACCAGGCCTGTGTAATTCTGGGTACCGTTGCTTTATTTTTCTTGCTTCATTTGACTGGTCTATACAATGGGAATAATCCAGACCCTTTCAAGTTCATTCAGATTGATTATTTGTATTGCCGTAGTACCTACGGGGACATCTGCACGGCCTGTATCAGCAAGCCTCCCAGCCCAGGTCGCGAGACTTGGGCCTCCTGGGCTCGCACTAGCTCGGTATTTCAAAGTTCCTTCTGCACAGCTATGCTTAGAGCTCACCCCATAAGCCCAAACCGCGCCATTATTAGTGCACGGCACACAAATAAATATTCTATTGTCTTTATATTGTGCCACGTGCATAGTGCTTAACAAACGAACCAAAGAGATGGGGTGAAATCATCACCCCATTGAAATCAATGGCCAAACTTCCACTGACTTCAGTGGGGCCTAGATTTCACCTGTTGTCTGTTTGTTAAAGAATTTACAGTGCTAAGGGCCTGAACGTGCAAATGCTTGTGGATGTGCTTAACGTTACTCATGTGAGTAGTTCCATTGACTCTAATGGGACAATTCACCAGAGTAAACTGAAGTACATATGTAAGCGTTTGCAAGGCCTAAAGATCTAATCGTGCAAATGTAACGCTCACAGACCCCAGTCGTCGGCGGGCGGGATCAAACCTGGAACTCCTGAAGGGCGGGATCGAACCTGGGATCCCTGAAGCTTAGTGCATGGCCCTCTACCGCATGAGCGAAAAGCCAATTGGCTGCTTGCTAAGGCTGTAAGGCAGACTCATTTTATCTCTCTCTCTAAGTGGTCTCGGTGCCACTAGATGGGACAGAACACCACGCCCAGAAGGGTACACAAACAATTCGTACGCAGTAGGAGCAGCAGTGCTCACTCCTAAATGTGAGTAGCCCCACTGATTAGTTGTAAGCGCTATGCTTGGCAGTAAATTAGCAGGACTAGCCTATATCTAGGTGCTTCTATGGCTTCTATGGCTTCCAGGGCCATAGTATCTGGACTGTCCTTAGTCACCAAGTTAAGACCTACACTAATTTTGCCAGTGACGCTTACAGACACTAAGGTGGAGCGGGGGATGAGGGGAGCAGCAGTAAGACCATGAAATGGTCTTGACAATGCGGGCTTTGTGGAGGTTCAAAGCCTTTACAGGTTGCATGTGATAAAATTCACTAGTGAGACAAGGTGGGGCCAACTTCTCTTGGTGAGAAAGGGCAGGTCTACACTGCAAATTGACCTTGGCGCCGCTGCCGGAAGGCACGCTATGCCGACAGGAAAGAGCTCCCCCATCGGCTTAGTAACTCCCCCAAGAGGCGGTAGCTATGTTGGCTGGAGAAGCTCTCCTGCCGACATAGCATTGTGTACATGTGCGGGTTAAGGTCGGTATAACTGTCACCCTGGAGTGGATTTTTCTAACCCCTGAATGACGTAAGGATGTAGTGTAGACAAAGCCAGAGCCAAGCTTTCCAGCATACACAGAGCTCATAAGCTCAAAAGCTTGTCTCTCTCCCCAACAGAAGTTGGTCCAATCAAAGATATTACCTCACCCACCTTGTCTCTCTTATATCCTGGGACTGACACACCTACAACAACACTGCATGCATCAAATTCACCAGTCCTCCCATCAATGAAATATTGGCCGTAAAATAGAAGAGAATGTGACAAGACTCTCTCGATACAGAGTCTTATACCATGCTCATTACCGGAGTATCTAAGCACCTCCCAGTAGTGCAGTAACATTTGTCACATGAGGTTTATTCTCTCATCTCTTCCCAGGGGAGTAGTGTGTGCAGTGGAGTGTTTTTGTGTTGGAATTTTGTAAATCATATGTAGACACGCCCACATTGCTCTGTGGCGGGGTGGCCAACCTTTGGCTCCGGAGCCCCACGCGGCTCTTCAGAAGTTAACATGCGGCTCCTTGTACAGGCACCAACCCCGGGGCTGGAGCTACAGGTGCGAACTTTCCAATGTGCTGGGGGGTGCCCACTGCTCAACCCCTGGCTCTGCCACCGTCCCTACCCCCACTCCGCCCCTGAGCCTGCCATGAGCCTGCCATGCCCTCGCTCCTCCCCCTCCCCACAGAGCCTCCTGCATGCCACGAAACGGCTGATCAGGAGGTGCGGGGAGGGAGAGGGAGGCGCTGATTGGTGGGGCTGCCGGTGTGTGGGAGGTGCTGGGAGTGGGGTTGGGGAGCTGACAGGGGGCCGCTGATGTGTTACTGTGGCTCTTTGGCAATGTTCATTGGTAAATTCTGGCTCCTTCTCAGGCTCAGGTTGGCCACCCCTGCTTTATGTTTATGTCAGAGAAGGCCAGGCCCGTGATGTCTGCCTTGCACATCAAGCAGAAGGTGGGGAGGTTTGTGATGGTCCTTACTTGATTCCACCGTCTCAGACTAGCCCCCCCCAAACCTCTGTCTCCTGCACAGATGAGCTTTACCTTTAATGTAGAAAGTTCCATTACATCAAAGGAGCCAAGTTTTCAGACACAGGCCTCATCCCAGAGCATTAGATTATGTTTTAGGTAACCTGAGCCCAAGCCATTGACTGTCTTGAAGGTAAGGACCAAGATCCAGTGGGGCTGGAACACTTTTTATAGTCGGGGTGCTGAAAGCCAGATAAGGAAACTATAATGCAGTGGCCCCCAAACTTTTTACCTTGTGCCCCCCTTGCCCCTGTCCATGCCCCCCCCGCCAAAGCCATGGCCACAGCTGGGTGCCCAGGGCTAGGAGTGGAGTCCTGGGCATAGGGTCATCAGCTGGGACCCCGGGCACAGGGCTGGCAGCGGGGAGTGAAGTTCCAGGCACGGGGCCGGGAGCAGAGCCCTGGGCGCAGAGTCCCAGGTGCGGGGCTGGCAGCAGGACCCCAGGCATGGGCTGGGGCTGCTGCAGCACTCCCGCACTCCTGGTTCCCACACCTAGGCTGAGATCTTGAACTTGATCTAATGTTCTGTGAGAAGCCAGTGAAGGGAGAATACAGACCATAAGTTCTGCTTGAAAGGTCTTAGGACTTTGATGCGCCCACAGCAGAAAATCACAGCATTTAGTTTTAGGCTGACTTGGAAGAATGTCAAGAGAGCCATTTTCAGAGTACGGTGATGTGAAGATTCTTCTTTATAAGGTCATATTAAAATAAAACCCCAAAACTAAGCACTACACCATGAAGGAGGGTACATTCAGCTGTTCTTTGAAGGGGGTGACGTGCTTCAAACCATGGGAACAGTGGAGAGAACTATTCAAAATGCAGATTGAAGCATAGAGGGAGAAATAAAAGAAACACTGCTGTACTCCATGAAGTGGTGAGGAAATCAGGCCAGCGGGAACCAATAACAACCATTAGCAGTAAAAACCACGCTAGCAATTAACTTTTTTAACTCTAGTAATGGGCCACATGCTTCTCTCCTCCCCACCACCCTACTGCGTCACCGGCAAACAATGTTAAAGCAGGGTGCCAGATCTGAGACGAATTCAGTCCTTTTTTACACAGTCGCGTGAGGTGAAGATGGCTCAGCGCTCATGATCTGGAAATGACCTGTGCTTTTTTACAAGCCCGTGTCTAAGTTGGTAAGAAAGCTGATCAACTTGAGGATGCTAGAGCTGAGTCACACTGCAGAATTCCGACCCAGATCATGAACCACTCCAAAAGTCTAGGGTTTCGGATCCAATTCCCCCATTTGGCCAATTATACAGGGATAGGCCTCGGCCATGGAATTCTGAGGCAGGTCTGGATTTTGAACCACTCCAGTATTTGGGAGAGAGGGGCATTGGTTTCAGTGCTGTAGGTTAGACCTCTGTTCAGGAGAAACCTCTCTTCTCCATGACTCTCAGGCCTACGGACTTCTTCCATCTGCTCAGCCCAGGGAAGCTGGAGGTGAGGCCGTCAAGGAGCTGGTTACAGCTCCCTGATACGGGGAGCTCATCTGTGCTGGTCCAAGCATAAATTAGAGCAGGCTAGGGGCCAGACTGGCTTAGGATTCAGAGGAGGAGCTTGTAAGTGGAGGATCAGCAAGGTCCACTTGGCCCTGACACACCTAGGTAGAGCACCTAGTGAAGAAGCCCAGTGCCACAGAGAGCGAGGGAGTTCTCTGCTGACTGTTTGCAGCCAGAATTTGGCCCGTTTGCACCACTTGAGAGTTGCAGTCTCATTTTTGATGAAAACTTCTCTCATGTGAAAAACATTGACTGGCTGTAGTGGATAAGAATAAATACTCCCATTTTACTGAGAGAAACTGAGACACAACTCCCTAGTACAATGTCAGGCAGAAGGTCAGTGACAGATCCACCAACTGAACCCAGGAGTCCTGGCTCCTCGTCCTGTGCTCAAACCACGGGAGCATTCTCCTTCTCAGCACAGAATAATGAAACCAACCAAGTGAGTCATTTCTTGCACACATGAAGGAGGAGCTTCCACCAGTTCATTGAGGCTCCAGGCAGCTCCCTGACATGCATTTCTATATCTACAAGGTTACCGTGATGTGTTGCAAGAGCATGCTGGTTAAATGCCTAAAATCACCATGACCACAACGAATGGGTGGATTCTTTTTATCAGCAGGGACCTGCTCTATCAGCCATTAAGGTCAATGGCAGGACTTTCGTGAAAGGATCATTAGACCAGGCTCCAGGAGAGGCTGAGATGTTTGGGGATCTGTGAATAGGAGGTGGGAGAGTTTGAGCTGTGGAGGAGAAGTGAGAGCTGCTCATGATGTAAGTACAGTAGCATTAAAGGAGACTTCTGCACCTAGTCTCCAGGTCAGGTGCCTCACGGTGAACAAGGAATGGGCATGACAAGGAGACATTTTAGGTGGGCAGAACTGAAGGTCTAAAAGGGAAGCTCCCCTAGCTTAGGGCTGATGGGATCTCACACAGGATCATTATCATAGAATATCAGGGTTGGAAGAGACCTTAGGGGGTCATCTAGTCCAGCCCCCTGCTCAAAGCAGGACCAACACCAACTAAATCATCCCAGCCAGGGCTTTGTCAATCTGGGCCTTAAAAACCTCTAAGGAAGGAGACTCCACCACCTCCCTAGGTAACCCATTCCAGTGTTTCACCACCCTCCTAGTGAAATAGTGTTTCCTAATATCCAGCTTAGACCTCCCCCACTGCAACTTGAGACCACTGCTCCTCGTTCTGTCATCTGCTGCCACTGAGAACAGCCAAGCTCCATCCTCTTTGGGACCCCCCTTCAGGTAGTTGAAGGCTGCGATCAAATCCCCCCTTACTCTTCTCTTCTGCAGACCAAACAAGCCCAGTTCCCTCAGCCGCTCCTCATAAGTCATGTACCCCGTTAACCCCTTCATTCCCGAAACAGCTGTTTTAATAGTTCCCGCTAATTGCAGGAGGCCGACATCCCTTGTTGATGGTACGGGCTTGTCTACACTTAAAATGCTGCAGCTGCACCAACAAAGCTGCGCTGTGCAGTGAAGACGTTACCTACGCTGACGGGAGAGGTTCTCCCATCGGCATAGGTAATCCACCTCCCCAACAGGCAATAGCTAGGTCGCCAGCAGAATACTCCCCTCAACCTAGAGCTGTCCACAGCAGGGCTTAGGTTGGTATAACTGCATTACTCAGAGGTGTGGATTTCCTAGTGTAGACCAGGCCTGTCATGCCAGGGGACTCAAGAACCTGCTGCTCCATTACTGCCCCCAAAAGACTTTTTCAAGTATTGCTAACTTCCAACCTAGGCAAGAATATTTTTGCCATAGTAATATGGAGCTGGGATGTTTCCTGAGATGCGTATGGCACAACAGGATGACTGCTACTTCCAAGCAGCTGAGAGAGAGGACTAATTAACCTCCCTCATTAGCAGGGCGCTAATAAAAATGGTAGTGTCCCCCCGAGAGACTGACAGAATTAATCACATCCAAAGTGATGACCTCAAAGTAGCAACAGTAAATCCAAATGACAAAAGCCCTGCGCTGCCCTCATAATTGCCTTTATATGTACTCGCTCGTCATCATCTTCCCACCTGCTCTCTCTGAGCCGTCAGATTATCACAAGTGGAGCTGGGCAATATTTTTTTCAATGAACAGTAAATTCTCTCAAAAATGCATTTTGGGGGTGTAGCAGATTGCTGACTCAGTGCTGCGGTGTTTCCTGCTGGTCAGTCCAGGACTTAGCTCTTTCCAGTCTCAGAGCGCCTCCTGCTGGCTGGTGTCTCCCCTGCCTCAGGCCCCTCTGTCCTTACCTTGGGGTGCTGCCCCACAGCAGTGCCCCCACACTCTAGGTCTCCCTTACCAGGGGAACCCCCTCCCGCTATGCCCACCTTGTCTCAGTGGTTTCTGCCAGTCGTCATCTCCCTGGGCTGCACTTCTGCAGCCAGAGTACCTCCTTAGGCCTTTAACAAGGCCTCAGCCTGGGGAATTGCCAGGCTGGAGCTCCCCAGCTCCTCTTGCCCTTCCCCAGCACTGTCTCTGCCCAAGGTACCCTGTCTCCCAGGCAGCCAGGTCCTTCCCACTCCAAGCTGGAGTGAGACTCTCCGGGCTCCTACTCACAGCCCTCTTATCAGGGCCGCCTGTGGCCAGCTACTCAGCCAGCCTCCCGGAGCTGCTCTCTCTCCTTTTATCCCAAGAGCGAGGTAACCGTCCCGCTACAGGGGGGCACTGAAATGATTTGTGAATTGGGATGAAATTTGGCGACCGGTTTCAGGCTGAATGAAAACCTGAAAAAATAAATACCCTTTGGAAGGTCAAAGGAGTTTGTCTGGAAAATCTCCATTCAAATTGCAATTTCATTTGGAAGTGACACACTGAAATGAGCTTACAAATGTTTGGTTTGGACCTGAACAATTTTTTTGTCAGTTTTCCGTTTTGGCAAAAATAACCCCAAAATAACTTTCAGTTGGAAACTAACCAGTTTTTTTCCTAGAGTTTCTGGGTTAGCAATCAAGCCAAAAAATCTCCTCTTTGCTCCATTCTAATGACAGTAGTGCCTAGAACTGAGGTCCCACCTGCGACTGGGACCTCAGTGGGCTAGGTGCTGCTTGTACTTCGAGCTCCTGCCCTTGATATTTCAACTGTAAGGGGGCGGGGGTTATAGCACTTCCCTACAACGTGGGGGTGATGAGCGGTAAATACATGACAGCTCTGTTGTGAGGCACTCAGCTATCATGGTAAAGGGGGCTACATAAGTACCACAGGGAGATGCTATTCTGCCTCTGGATCGTTAACACCGGGGCCACTGCTGTTTTTCCAGAACTGCGGTTGATACTTAAGGTAACTTGTGATCAGTCTGGTTGTTTTGGATACTGGAGCGCATGTGGTTTAGCTCAGCCAAAAATACCTCTTCCCACTGCCACAGTCCCTCTTCCTGAAACCCAAGCTAGTGATAAGGTAACTCAGGATGAGATCTGATTCTGTGAGTCCCATTAACCCTGGATGCAGGCCCCACCCCTTCTGAACCAGAGATCAGAGTACGTATGGTAGAGTAGCTGGTCCACTAAATTGAGCGCTAACTTTATGTCTGTTAATCTGTCTCTCACGCTTAAAATAGCATCCTTCACGTGACCATCTCTGGGCACTTTACAATCAAATGAAATGAGGTTGAAAATACAGATTTAAAAGCTGTGCCAAATAAAGAGTGTCTTTAGGTTTGATTTTAAAGCCTTTCAGATACTCTAAGCAGCTCGGAGAGGGCTATAAATGAAGAGCATAGAAGCACATAAATATTCAACTGAAAATACCTCAGGGAAGAGGCCCATCGGAGGGGACCTCATAAAAGTATGCAGAATAATGAATGGTCTGGAGGAGGTAGAACAGGAGCTTGGGTTCACTCTGCCCCATAATGCAATACAAGGGGACAGTCAACACCATGACAAAATTAAAACCCATAAAAGGAAATACTTGTGTCTCAGCACACAATTAGCGCACAGAACACTTTGCCACAAGACATAACTGAGGCCAAGGGTTTAGCAGGATTCAGAAAGCAATTAGAAATTTATATACAGTAACAAGAATATCCAGCATTATTACAGTACTATTAAAAGCTAACCCACAGTTTTGGAGGGGATCTAAATTCTCAGGCTTCAGGGCCTAAGCCAACTTTTCCTCGAGGAGGAAACTTTCCCGGGAAACAGGCTATCACAGAACTGCTGACTTCAGGGCATCTTGCACCTACCTCTGAAGCATCTGGTACTGGGTGCAGTTGGTAACAGGATACAGAGCTCAATGGAATTCTGGTCCCACTGAAGTCAGAGTCGAAGCTTGTACTGGGGACAGGATTTCACTGCTGGTTTGACCCAGGATTGCAGTTCTATGGCTTGGTCTACTCATTCTCCAATGCTGATCCTTGGACCATCAGTGACTAGCAGGACTCTCAGTTGGGGCCCCGAGGCACTAGTGAAGTACAAAGAGTGACAATTACCACCCTCGCTTCTTGTGTCATGTTCAGTCCAGTGGGCAGGCCTTATAGGGCAGGGACTCTGTCTCAGACTTCACTCTTGTAAGAGAGCTCACACGTTTTGGGGCCTTCAGGATAATAATGGGAAGGATCTTGACATGACTAAAGGGGCCAGCAAGGCTGTCTGAGTTGTGCATCTCTGGGTGAGCCTGGTACCCATTCCCTGCAGACAGCGGTGTCTCTTCATTCCTCCTCCCTTGTAGAAAGGATTTGATGCTCTTTGCCCATCATTGTGGTTTTTGTGAGAGACTATTCTGGTCAGATCCTTGTCTCACTCCCATCACCATGGTCCCTGACCACCTTCCAGTATCTGTAGAAGGTTCCTGTTACCACAGAAGCTAAGTACCTCCCATTTTTTGTTGTATTTGTCCTCACAAGAGGAAGGTAAGTACTAATGTCCCCATTTTACAGATGGGAAACTGAGAGACTGAGCAGCTTGCCTGAGATGACACCCGGGGTCTGTGGCAAAAGCAAGGAAGCAACCTTAGGTCTCCTGAGTCCTAGGTTAGCACCCTCACCACTGGGCCACTCTTCCTCATTACCCACGCACCAAATAATGGGAGGAGCTCTATCTCCCATTCTCCTCCTCCTCCTAACTGTTTTTCATAGCTTCCAATGGAGCATTGTGCTCCACCTTTCCTCTCTGCCCATGCAGTGCCTGCTGTAGCATGCCGTCCTGGTATACCCTGAGCCTTTCCAACAGCCTCTGCTGCCAACGTCTATCTGCAGTACAGATGTTATTTCCTGACCCTGCCGTTGCATTCTTTCAACGTGGAACATGCTCTTTGTGGCCTCTGATTGAGAAGTGTTTCCTGGCAGCCTCCCTGTCCCATTCACCCTGATTGAACCCCCGTGAGATTTCACCAGCTACGTCCTTAGCCACCTGCATGTTATTCTCTCGCTGTGTCTCTCAGACCCATTTTATTCTAGGCCCTGATATGTCAATGGAGCCTGCGGTGAGCTGGCTGGGAGCCCCTTGCTCAGCAGCTCCTGTCCCTTTATCTTCTCTAATCCCTGCTGGCAGAGTGCTTTTGCTTCCTCTGCTTTGATGTTACCTCTGTCAGTTAAGTTTACACAGAACAATTTTCCCTGAACAGTTTTCAGTGCCTCTTCCTCTTGGGCCTCAGTTTGAACTCGCTTCTTTTTACTAATCCCACCAAAGCACAGGCTGTAGGGTGTGGTTTGGGGTGTTTTGTTTTTTTTTCCTTAAACAGATTTGAACTTCATTCTGGTCACCTTAGTTAGTTCCTCTGATGGGACTGGCAACCCGCTTGCTTCCACACTGGTCTTTATTTGTTAAAGATTCTTCTTCCTTGTATGAAAAGCTCTGTAACTTGCTTCCCTCTTTGGATTTCCAAATCAAGATCTTTGCTCACTGCAAACGATTCATCTCACAGTCATGCTAAAAGTCCTATCAGACTGATCCCATCGGAGGGAGAAAATGCTGCAGTGGTGGATGGGAGGGCTTCTTCTGTTGGCATAAGTAACCCACCCATCTCCCCGACAGGTTATCGAGAGACTTGTAATCCTCATTTAAAGACACCAAGTGATAGAGAATTTACCACATCCCTTGGTAAGTTGTTCCAGTGGTCAGTTACTATCACTGTCAAAAATTTGCTCCTCCATTTCCGGACAGAGTCTGTCTATTTTCACTTTCCAGCCATCGGATCTTGCTCTACCTTGGTCTGGTAGAGTCAAGAACCTTCTATGATCAGAAATCCTCTTCTCACGTTGGTACTTGTAGAGCGTGATCAGATCACCCCCTAACCTTCTCTTCTGTAAGCTAAATAGATTGAAGGCCTTACATCTCTTTCTCTAAAGGATAGTGATATAAGTGCCGTAGTTTTAGAAATTATTGAGCCTGGCAGCACTGACTCTAGCAAGCCCTCGCTTTCTGCTGCCTGATTCCCAGTGCTGACAGAGTTTGGGGTAAAGGCTGGCAGGCTAACGAACAGGAACTGTCGGACGACCATATATCTCACGCCGAGGCAGATAGGTTTTCCAATTAATTTTTTTTGTTTTCAGAACCTCGGCCAAGCAGAGAGATTCTTATTGTCATAACTGTCAGAAGGACAAATCCATTCTTCTTACCAGCTCGTGAGTCCCAGTTCCCAAAATATTAATAGAATGCTACAGATAACTGTAAAGCGCTTAATGGCAAAGGCTAAGTCTTGGGTGTATTTTTAGCCATTTTGGCAAGGAAGTCAGAACAGAAGAAAGCTCAGTTGTCTCTCGTCACTGTCCCTGCTCCTTAGTCTGTAGTTCCTAGAAAATAATAAGGTTCTGTTACAGAGAGCAGCCTGAAACCTGCACAGGTTTCCTGCCATTGCTAATATAATCCCACAGGTAGCCTTTAAAATGCAGCTTAAACCCAGGGCATCTGCTTTGCCTGCATTCCTCTGTTTGGGGGATTTTTGTTTTTTGCCCCATAGATATTTGTTTGCATTGCAATAGCACCCAACTGACATCTGGGCCACGTTGTGCTGGGGGCTGTACAGACACATAGTTATGAGACAGTCCCTATGCCAGAGAATTTAGTAGACATAATAAGTAGACATGGCAGATTTATCACACTCCCCCCCTTTACATATGGGGGACTGAGTCACACAGAGATCAGCTGACTTGGCCAATGTCACCCGGCAAGTCAGTGGTAGGGGCAGGAATTGAACTGAGAGAGCCGCACAGACCTTATCCCCAGCCTTAACCATGAGACCATCCTTCCCCATTGTAAAGACATTGATATACAGACCTTCATTTAAGCTTTTACTTTTAAGTCTCTTGTCCTTCCAGATGCAAAAATGGTCTCCACCATGTTATGCAATTCAATGTTTAAGCGTGGTTACTGTAACTGTTAAGGAAAAGT
Source organism: Chelonia mydas (assembly GCF_015237465.2). Classification (NCBI taxonomy): domain Eukaryota; kingdom Metazoa; phylum Chordata; order Testudines; family Cheloniidae; genus Chelonia; species Chelonia mydas. The sequence continues at coordinate 8,652,662 of NC_057851.1, read as the reverse complement.
TAGCACATGTGACTCCATTTTGGTTTGGGGCCCACCATTGTCTAAAAGCAAGCACGTCATGCACCAGGAGAAGTGTTCCTTAGCTACTGCATTCCTGTGAAAATCCTCCTCCTTGTTTCCAGCCTGCCTTGACTCCCGGTATCTGTTCTTTGTCTGTCCCTAACTCCCTATCTCCTGGCCTTTGATGTGAGGCCTCCCATCCTGATAATAAAAGTTACTGATGCATTGCCTTAGGACCATGCTGTGTAATTAACATACTAGTTTAGCACGAGGAATGCACCAAGCAGGGATAGATGGTAGATAAGAAAAGGGTTTGTTTATTGGCTAAGGTTTCCGATGCATGAGGGCAACATGCTTTGCTAAGAGGTATATAACCTTTGTATAATCTGTATTCGGGGTCCCCTCCTGTCTAGCAGGGGGGCACCATGTTCGAGCGTAATAAACTTGGTGTTTTTTGGGAACTCTGCAGTTGTGGACTTTGTTCATGTGCCTCAGCCTAGATTCGAACTGTGTGTGACCTATCAGGTATAATTCGCAGCAGTTTTGTGTGTGACCTATCAGGTATAATTCGGAGCATTTGTGTGCCTGTCCTACCAGGTATAATTCGCAGCAGTTGTGTGCGTGTCCTATCAGGTATAGTTCGTAACAGTAACACATCTATAGCTGCCTAGCAATTTCACAGCTGTCGTTCTGCTGCACAGCGACTGGACGCTGGCTCTTAACTCCTGAACTAAAGGACATTCTCCATGAGCTGTTAGCAGTATAAGGTCTGTGACATAGTTTTGCAGGTCTGGTTCCATCCAGCAGAAGGTAGTGGTGGGTATGTGATGGCCATCATCTTGGCTGACATAGCAGGGATTGAACTGGGGACCTCTGGAGTTAAAAGCATGAGCTGTTGCATTGGGAGCTAGAGTCAAGCCCCTGTAGCTGCGTGCTGTAACGACTCATATCCTCTGTCATCAGCACCAGGGAGGGGCCCTGTATCACCTGTTCACCAGTGGGTTACATGTACAGAAGTGTAATATGGTGGAAGCCATGTGTATATGAGGGTAAAACCTACCTACCTCAGAGGGCTGTGTTGAGAAGTAATTATCTAAAAGAATGGGCCAGAAAACTTTTATGGAAATTTGGTTTTTGTCCTTTTGTCAAAATTCTGCTTGGATGGAAATTTTCTATTAAATGGTTTTGAAGCAGCAAAGCTCTACAGAGAGTAAGGGCTTGATCTTTCTCCCTCAGATACAATGGGCATTTCCCTATTGATTTCCATGACAGCAGGATCAAGCCCTAAGGAATCATTATTATTTCTCATTATTTAACTGACAAAACAGGTTTCTCCTAGTGGGTCAAGCACTGTAGTCCTTACTCGGGGCTCTAAACTCACATAGGGCAGGGGCCAGAAAATGGCGTGCGAGTTTCCCCTCACGGTGTTTCCTCTGAGCTCTTTCAATTTGGGGAGTGGTCTCCGGTCTCCTGGTGACCCCTTAGCTTGGAGATTGGCTAGGTTACTGTATTGTTCTGGGACTCAAGAGAGTTGGGTTTTATTCAAGAGTTGAGATGGTCCTTAGTTCTCGGGAGTTTGTTTCACAGTCTGGGATTGGCCCCTTAGAAAGGTCTGTCTCTTACACAGACAAGCTTTATCGCTGAAGTGACCATACGTCCCATTTTGGTCAGGACAGTCCCTTTTTTAGGCCCTGTCTGGCTGTCCCGACTTTTTGGGCAAAACTGGGCATTTGTCCCGTTTTCTCTTGCCAGCGGATCATCAGTGGGCAAGAGCAAACGGGACAAATGCACCATTTTGCCCAAAAAGTGGGATGCGACCCCTAGCAGGGCACAGAAGAACATGTGGGAGGGCGAGGGGAATGAGCGGCAACGCCAGCCCTGCATGAGTGGGTGGCTGGGGCTGGGCCAGCCCCGCGCACAGGGGTAGAGGGGCCTCAGGCTGGCCCTGCGTGGGCGGGCTGTGTGGGACCTTGGGCCAGTCCCGTGTATGGGTGGGTGACAGGGGGGCTCAGGCTGGTCCCATGTGCAGGGGAAAGTGGGGGAGTCTCGCGCTGGCCCCAGGCAGGCGTCGGGGGGCTCAGGCCGGGACCATGCAGGCGGGCGGTGAGGGGATTCGGGCTGGCCCCACGCGGGTAGGAGGCGGAGGGGGCTCAGGCCGGTCCCGCATGGGAGGGAACAGAGGGGGGGCCTCAGGCTGGCCCCATGTGGTGTCCTGTTTTCCCTTTGGAAAAATATGGTCACCCTATTTACCCCTATGGTAGGAAGTCCCCTTATACAAGAGGAGAGGAGTTGTTGATCAAACGCCAGGTACATTTCTTCCTCTCCGCAGTAGCCCAAGAGCTGATTTCCATCCCTCCCCATCCCCCGCAAAAAAAAAAAAAATCCCATCACCTTTCCCCTATCACACCTAAATGGCTCATAGCTAGCGGCTCATTGGTTGAAACAGCCTTGGAATTAGCCAGAGGCAACTTCACACAACAGTCATCAGTCAGTTCTTGACACCATCAAGGCCTGGGATATAAAGGATTGAATTAAAGGGGAAGGGGGGGGAGTGCATTCGATTTCTATCCCCTAAGATCCTATTTTATGTTAAACGTTTTCATCTTTGCAGTGAGCATTAACAGCTGATCTTCAGCTCCTGCTCTTTCCACTCCCTTGCAAAACACAGTCTTTCAAAGAGATAGGGGATACCCTAGTCTGAGAGAGATGAATAGACAGCGGTGGCATAGATCTGGGACCTTGCTACAATTCAGGTTTGTCAGTCGTAATGAGGGCCTGTGGGAGAAGGCTGGTATTCCTCACTTGCTCATATTTCAGTAATGCAATCAGTGCTGAAAGAGGTTTTTCCCTTCGTCCTGACGGCATGCAGACATCAGAAAGTTCAAGGTGCCTGTCTGTGATGGAATCCAAACTGCTCTGCACTCGTGTGTGTGTGAATGAAAAAGAAGAATTTCATTTTCTGGAACAGGAAGAAAAGCCCCTGGTGCCCATTTGTTTAAAGAGGAGGGGGAAAAAAATATCCAAAAGGGTGTGGCGGCCCTTTGTGAGTAAAGATCACTAGTCAATGGAGTTTAAAAGTATATATGACTGTATTTCTTTTCAACCCTCTGGGCTCCACGGTCCTGAGAGCTACGAGAGGAGAAAACTAATGAAAGGGGAGTGAGGGGACAGAAAGGCAGGCATAGCATTTCTGAATAAAACTGGTAGCTCAGAGATGCGTGAAAGGGCTGGGAGGGAGAAGATCCTCAGCAGGTGGAAAGCCTTAATGACCACATGTGGCCAGGACTTTACACCAGGGTGACCAGACATCCCGATAAAATCGGGACTGTCCCGATATTTTGTTGTTTGTCCCGCATCCTGACCAATGTACGGCCGGGACGCCGTTTGTCCCGATATTTTGCTTCGGCGGCACTCCGGCTTTTTTTTTTTTTTTTTTTTGGCTTGGGGCGGCAAAAAACCTAGAGCTGGCCCTGGTGGGGGGATGAACCTGTGGCTGCCCCCCCATGTGTCCCGATATTTTGTTCTTGTCATCTGGTCACCCTACTTTAGACTGATGCTTCATCTGGAACACGGCAGCTCCTATCTTCACCTGGTGTAAACCAACATAGATCCACTGCCCTCAGTGAAGCAATACTGATTTACACCACCTGAGGACCTGGCCCTGGAGGTGAGCTTCCTCCTCACAGATTGTTGAGGAAGCATTTGTAACCAATAGAAAAATTCAGTGAGCCCCATTCCGTTCCCAGGTTTCAGAGTGGCAGCCGTGTTCAATGAGGAGTACTTGTGGCACCTAATAAATTTGTTAGTCTCTAACAAAGTGCCACAAGTACTCCTCATTCTTTTCATTCTGTTCCCAGTCACTCTGGTGGAAATCTGGAGTCACTCCCCTGAAAAATCCACTTGAGTTTAGCTGCAAAGGGTCTGTGTCATCTAGTGGAGCAGCTCTGATCCCCACCAGTAGAGGGCGGTGGTGTGCATACATATTAGCCAGCTCGTTGCGAGGATACCTTTGGCAAACGGCACTTATTTCACACAGAGGATGCCCTCACACACACTTCTCCCACATATGCTGGAGCCCGACAGATATGATCATATCAGCCTGTGCATCTCATGGCTGGGTTGCAGAACACTTTTCTGGTGGAGATGTTGGCCCTATAGCCAAAACACTTCCTGGCCTTTTTCTTCTGCCTTTGCTACCTTTCTGTGCTAACAATCACCCGGCCTTTTATTTCAACACTCAGGTGTCTGGGGTAAGGGGAAAGGGGTTAGGAGCGGAAAGACTCCCATTGCTGCAGTGGGCTCTGGATCAGGCCTGGAGGTTTTATCTTAGCCTGTAAGAAATGTGTAAGCCTCCTCCCCAGGTGCATCTCCAGCATCTTGCTCTGGGGAGGTTACAGCCACGCACCATGAACGCTCTTCTTGCTCGCTGGCTGGCAGCAGCCAATAGCGTCAGTCTAATGTGTGAGCTGAGGCCAAGCTCCGTGCTGAGCTTCCTTGCCAAAAGAGAGCAATCTGAGCATATTGCACTGGGCTGGCTGCTGGTTAAACGGTGTATTGATTCTACATGGCTGTTAGCCGAGGCGGTACTAGATGGCCTCAGGCCAGCCTGTTCTGCAGATGTCAGATGTATTTGTTATTGTTTATTAGAGGGCAAATCTAGGCCACGTCTCACCATCAGAACCCGCCCCCCCACCCCCCGCAAGGCTCCTATCTCAGGTCCAAATTCATCCTTTTGCTCCCCGTATCCTGCGGGTGTTTGGTCCCCTGCACATGTGAAAGCAGCCTCGGGGCTACTCTATTTTTCATCTACTGGTAGCAGCCCCCAAGAGATCACCATAGCAGTCACTGTGTGGCCAGGCTCTTGACACGCCCGCTCTATGCTGGGGGCCGGAAGGGGTGTAGAACCAGCTACACCAGACTTGCGCCACCCAGGGATTTCCCCCGCACATTAGGAGGCTCTTACCTAGCTCACCAGCTTCCGGGCTCCATTGTGGTACCCGAGCATCCCAGTGGAGACATAGCGGGAACATGGATCTGTCCCTCCCTGTCAAAGGGAGCTGTGCTTCTCGGAATCAAGGGCCTCACCCCTAGCTATGTCTTCTCGGACACCCCAAGCAATTCCTTCCCACCTGGTATTTCTGCCCATCAAATGCTTGTCATTGGAATGGATCCAAATTGTTTTGGGGGAACGTTTTGTTTTTACCAAAAGAAATGTCTCTTTGACGGAAACGTAATGAACATTTTCATGTCAGTCACAATTTTCTTTTTTGCCGGTTGGTGTTTGGTCTTCTCCTTTTCTCTCTCTTTCCCCCACCCCTTCCAGTGGCGAAAAGAGGGCAAAAAAGGGGGGAGGGTGGCATGCAGGGTCATGTGCCCCTCCAGATTTGCTACTTGGCTTGAACTGCCCCAGCTGCTCTCCCTCTGGCCCCCCACGATCGGCAGGTACGGACAGTTGGTAGAGATTATGTCAAAGATCTTTAGCCTGCCATTTTCCAGAAGTACTGAGCACCTCCAACTCCTGCTGACGTCCCTAGGAGGTGCAAGTGCTCAGCATCTCTGAAAATAAGGGCCCCCCAACGCGTCATTAGGTATCTCTGCTCCTGATTCCGACAGAACGGAGCCAGCATTTTGGCAGTCAATAATAGGTCTTTAAAATTGTATTTATATGTGTAGTTATTTGTATGTGTTGACAGGTTCGCTCAGGGGCCATCATGGTGTTATTATCTCCACGCTTGTTATCTGCTGCCGTAAAAGGCATTTTTATTATTGGTTAATGCTGCCATAAAAATGGATATTAAATGACAAAGTACTCCATTTAAGGTCATCGGACATCACAGTGATGAGGGCCATATAAGTACCTCGCTAGAGAGGTAATGATTAGAGCTAAGGTCCAAATTCTAATGTAGTGCCCATCTTTAAAAAAGGGAAGAAGGAGGATCCTGGGAACTACAGGCCAGTCAGCCTCACCTCAGTCCCTGGAAAAATCATGGAGAAGGTCCTCAAGGAATCAATTCTGAAGCACTTAGAGGAGAGGAAAGTGATCAGGAACAGTCAGCATGGATTCACCAAGGGCAAGTCATGCCTGACTAATCTAACTGCCTTCTATGACGAGATAACTGGCTCTGTGGATGAGGGGAAAGCAGTGGATGTGTTGTTCCTTGACTTTAGCAAAGCTTTTGACATGGTCTCCCACAGTATTCTTGCCAGCAAGTTAAAGAAGTATGGGCTGGATGAATGGACTATAAGGTGGCTAGAAAGCTGGCTAGATTGTCGGGCTCAACGGGTAGTGATCAATGGCTCCATGTCTAGTTGGCAGCCGATATCAGGTGGAGTGCCCCAAGGGTCGGTCCTCGGGTTGGTTTTGTTCAATATCTTCATTAATGATGTGGAGGATGGTGTGGATTGCACCCTCAGCAAGTTTGCAGATGACACTAAACTGGGAGGAGAGGTAGGAGGGTATGCTGGAGGGTAGGGATAGGATACAGAGGGACCTAGACAAATTGGAGGATTGGGCCAAAAGAAATCGGATGAGGTTCAACAAGGACAAGTGCGGAGTCCTGCTCTTAGGATGGAAGAATCCCATACACGGCTACAGACTAGGGACCGAATGGCTAGGCAGCAGTTCTGCAGAAAGGACCTAGGGATTACAGTGGACGAGAAGCTGGATATGAGTCAACAGTGTGCCCTTGTTGACAAGAAGGCTAATGGCATTTTGGGATGTAAAAGTAGGGGCATTGCCAGCAGATCGAGGGACGTGATCGTTCCCCTCTATTCGACATTGGTGAGGCCTCATCTGGAGTACTGTGTCCAGTTTTGGGCCCCACACTACAAGAAGGATGTGGAAAAATTGGAAAACGTCCAGCAGAGGGCAACAAAAATGATTAGGGGACTGGAACATATGACTTATGAGGAGAGGCTGAGGGAACTGGGATTGTTTAGTCTGCGGAAGAGAAGACTGAGGGGGGATTTGATAGCGGCTTTCAACTACCTGAAATGGGGTTCCAAAGATGATGGATCTAGACTGTTCTCAGTGACAGCTGATGACAGAACGAGGAGTAATGGTCTCAAGTTGCAGTGGGGGAGGTTTAGGTTGGATATTAGGAAAAACTTTTTCACTAGGAGGGTGGTGAAGCACTGGAATGCGTTACCTAGGGAGGTGGTGGAATCTCCTTCCTTCAAAGTTTTTAAGGTGAGGCTTGACAAAGCCCTGGCTGGGATGATTTAGTTGAGGATTGGTCCTGCTTTGAGCAGGGGATGACTAGATGACCTCCTGGAGGTCCTGGACTAGATGACCTCCTGAGGTCCCGGATTAGATGACCTCCTGAGGTCCCTTCCAACCCTGATATTCTATGATTCTCAGCAAAATTTATCACGTGAAGCTGGTTTTTGACAAAAAATAAATGCAGATTTGGGTTAACTGAAATAATTTGCAAATTCAAGTCAAATTTGATAAATTGTTTTGGTAAAAGAAAACCCAAAATCTTTGGGCATGTCTAAATAGTTTGTTTTGGCAGTTCTGAAACAAAATGTTTGAACTTTTCTGTTTTGGAAATATGTTTTGTTTCAGAATTTCCCTCCATTTTATTTCTTTATTTTTAAAAAATGTTTAAATAATCTCAAAATGAAACAGTACATATAGTTCTGGGTTGACCAAAGAGTTTTTGTCAATATGAAATGAAGCTTTTAAAAATCATATTTCAGTTTGTTGAAAAATTCAAAACATTTCTGTGTCAGGTTGGCCCCAAATAAATGTTTTCAGTTCTGTAAACCTGCACCCAGACTGAACCAATTCGGGTATGTCTACACCACTAGCACTGCTGTTGTAGCTACATTCCTGTAGTGAAGGGCTTGTCTACACTTGAAATGCTGCAGCTACAACTGGGCCACGGTAGCGCTTCAATGTAGACACTCATGACAGCGACCGGAGGGATTCTCCACCGAGAAGAATTCCTCTGACCTAGTTCTGGCTACACCAGGGATCAAGTCAGCTTAGCTATGTCGCTTGTGGGGGTGGATTTTTCACCCCCCTGAGAATGTAGCTGGGTTGACTTAACTTTCGAAGTTGACCCGACTTCACTTTAGTGACAGCAGGGGGTTTCCATCGCTGTAGTAAATCCACCTTCTCAAGAGGCGGTAGCAAGACAACGGAAGAATCCAGCAGTGTCTGCGTTTGGTTTTAGGTCGGTTTAACTACCTCTCTGAAGGTGTGAATTCTTCACAGCCCTGAGTGATATCACTGGGTCGACCTCCATTTTAGGTGTAGACCAGGCCTTATTCTCACAGCTACTCATAACGTCAGGGAAGTGGCCTTGTGGTTAGGGCCCTAGCTGCGGTGTCAGCAGAGCAGAGTGCAGTTCTTGGCTTTCCCACAGGAGTGACCTTGGGCACGTCACTTAGGGCTTGTCCCCGTGGTCGGGTAACGTGCTCAACCGGGGTATGATTGTCAAAGTGCATTAATTGGCCTGCGTAGATTCTGCTGGTGCACTTCTGCTCAGTGCTGTTTGAATGGCACTACGTTAAAGCACACTAGAGAACCTTTAGTGCACACCAGCAGGGTCTACAGGGACCGATTAATGTGCAGCATATTAATGCGCATTAGAAATCACATCCCCATAGAGTACATTATCCCCACTGTGTAGACAAGCCCTTAATCGCTCTCTGCTGCATTTGTCCAATCTGTAAAATGGAGAAAATAATCCTTCCTTTCTCTCCCACTGCTGACTTAGCATGCAAGTTCTTTGGGACAGAGATGGTCTCTGATTGTGCAGCGCCTAGCACAATGGGGTCCTGGTCACACTTGCACTCTGAAGGGGCTACTGTAAACTAACTAAATAATTAGGGGTTGATTTTTACCCAAGGACAGTCAGAATTGGAATCAGAATCTGAAGCGCCTGCTAATGGAACTCAAGCTTGTCACTGACAGCCCCAAAGGCAGGATCCACACGGCAGATGCCATGCAGGCAGCGGCCGTGTAAGGGCACGTCTTCACTGCAGACGAGGATGTGTTCTTAGCTGGGGTGAGCCAATGTGGCTGCGAGCAACTCAGCTTTTCACTCGGGTACGCTGGTTGCGTTCAGCTCCAGGATCTCCTATGGGCTTTAACTCAAGCTGCCAACCCGAGTGAAAAGCCGAGTTGCCGTGTCTTTGCTGCTTTTTTAAGAACTTACCTTTTTTTTCCTTTTTTTTGGCAGTGAGGATCTGTGTGTCCCTCTCACCACGCCACACCCATGCTTCAAACTTTGTGTACAGGGACACAGCCTTTAGTGGGCGAGAGGGCACCACAAGCCAGCCTCTGAGCCCAGTCAGCCATTAACCTCACTCCTAAGACTGCCAAAAAAGGCAGTTAGCTTCTGTGCTGTGCTTTGGTCAGACCTGGGTCGGGTAGTTGTGGGTTTGAGAGGCAATTAGTGGGACTAATTATTATGAAAACTAGAGGAGTTCTCAGTCTAATGGCTTAACATGACGGCTCCAGCTGGCTATTTTATACCCACTTGGAACTGAAGTGAGACCACCAACCTGTTTCACATAAGGCACTGAACAGCCATCAGATGGTAACCATGTTAGGTTACTCTCAATCTGGGTCTAGTTCCAACCACGTTGAATATAGGTTTTTAAAAACAAGCCACTGTGTGAGTGATAGAGACCCTGATTCTGTGAGGTGCTGAGTGCCCTGGGGTGGAGCCCACAATGAGGAAAGGAACCCTTGAAACAAGGGTGAAGTTAAAAACAACAATACGTAATACAGGTTTGCAAAGTCTTATCCAGAGAGGATGTTGGAGTGAGGTGTTCACTTGCAGTATATTACCCAGCCAGTAGATATCTTGTGGCTGTATAGTGTATAGTGTTCCAGGATGTGGTCCTTGGTGAACAAGTGAGACAAAGCTGGAACTCAAGTCAGAGCTTGAGCATAGGACGGAGTGGGGCAACTGCCCCGGGCCCCAAGCTTTGGGGGTCCCTGCGCTTCAGGGGGTAACAGGGGGGGCAGGGCGGCCCGGGGAGCTAGCGGGGGGCCTGGTGCCAGCAGCAGGGGTCAGGCCTGTGTCCCGCACTCACTGGCCCGGGTGTTTATTTCTTTTTCTTGCCTGCAGGCCCCCTGGGCTCAGGCTCAGTCTCTGTGGCAGCAGCCGCGAGTGACCTGGCCCCAGCCCGCTCCACCGGCTCCCTGCATCGTCTGCTGCCACAGGGTCCTAGCGCCCCCAATCACTAGTGCCAGGGCAGGCTGACCCAGGCAGACTCTGACCCTACCCTTCCGCCTTGGATGGACCCTTCCCTTTTCTGGCGGGACCCTCCACCAGCACAGGGGGCCCCCTCGCCCCAGCACAGGTGAGTGCCAGCCAGTAGTCTCCATTGTCCCTCTCCCATCACCCAGCACTGGTGTCCCCCCAGTGCCCCACACCTCCCTCTTCCACTGCCCTTTGTCCCCTCTCCCAGCACTGGGTGGGGTCCTCCATTGCCACTCCAGGCCAGGGCCAGCCCTTATCACTCCCCTGCCTCAGGGTCCTCCTTGCCTTTCAACTCTCCAGTCTTAGGGTCCCCTTCCCCGCAGTACCAGGACCTGGGGTCCAACAATTCTGCTCTCTCCGCCACCCACAAGGACTGGGGTCCTCCATCCATCTGCTTTTCCGCCTCCCCTCCCTCTCCCAGCCCTCAGAGAAAACAGATCTTAGAGCCCCTCCTCCGTGCCGGAGGGTCCTGGGGTCCCCCCGCACCAGGGCACATATAAGCCCTCCAAGAGCCACCCACTTCCCGGCTCTCAGTGTTGTGAATGTATAATTACATTTTTAAAAAATCCACTGAGGGTAGCGAGACCATACGCACCTGGGAAGTGAGTTTGCTGCAAGGAAGGTGGATTTCAGAATGTAAGCGGCTCGACACTGATCATGATCGGTGAGTTGTTTTTTTAAATGATATGAACTTCATTATAATTATAAAAAAGAATGACAATATAATATAACAACATTATAATTATACAGCTGGGCGCCATCAATATTTAACCTGCGGCCAGCAGCTGCCCTTGAAGGTCACTGTAACCAGATTTCACCTGTATAAAATATATTACAGGTGGCCTGATACAGGCTGATTTGCCCCGGGCCCCGCAACCCTCTAGGGATGGCCTTGACTCAAGCGGTGTGGTTTGTTTGTAGTTACAGTCGTTTTCTCCTGTTCAAGAAGGCCTGGGATTCTAAACATTGTGACAGATGTCATGGGATAGGGCCCGCTTCTCGTTGTGGTTACAAGGTTCTTGGAAGCGCTGTGCTCCTGGGATGTAATTTCTAGCTTGTGTAATTTCTAACAAGTTAGTATTTACTTGTTAAAAACAGATTTTTGTTTTATTCTTCCTACAAGAGCCAGTCTGCTTTCCTAATAAACACTGCATGTTGGCAGCCAATGGTCTGATACTTCTGAGGCGAGGGGCTATGTTTCCACTAACATAGGCAACTTGATTTGTAAACAGACACTTAAGTGATGTAGCAGATGGTTAATACAGCTGCCTTGTCCCCCCTCCGTTCAGTCCCCTCCTCTACAGTTATATTTTCTTGCCATTTTTCTCTGTTATGTGTGTGGATTTTTTAAGAACGTTCTGTGAATTGCAGGGGGTGGGGGGGAGTGGGGGGAATTGATGCCAAGATAAAATGTTCTCTGAAAATCAACATGAAGGCGAAGGCTCCGTCTTGTAAATACAGACACACTTGCTTATCTCTACTCACACGAATAACTCCTGGGACTCAAAGGGCTACTCCTGTGGGTGAAGCGACCCATATGCAGTCACGTGCGTAAAGCTGAGCACGTGGATAAGTGTTTGCAGGATTAGAGCCCAGAACATTCATCATCTTCTCGGACTCACACGGGTGGGCGTGTTGTGTGCCCGTGAGACACAGCCCCGCTGCTTTGTTGGGCTAATTGTTGTCAGTTGCATGTGTAAGTTACTTGATTTGTGCACTCAGTCATGGGAGTCATAGGAGCAAATCAGGGCCCCAGTGCTGCAGTCGGATCCATGCGGATCATCCTCTGGGTCTGTCTGCACAGAGCAAGTGGCACGATCGGGGCCTGGGCATGCATTTTGCTCATTCAGTTGTGTGCCTCGCTTGGTTGAAATCCAGATCCACTCGGATTGTCCAGTCTGTCCCTGTGGGAGCAGTGCAGGATTGATCCCTGCTGCTCTGCTTCGTATTGTTCAACGTTCAAGGACTCAAGGGTCGGGGCTTGCACCACGTCTCTTAGGGAGACTGTTGCGCAATCTAACAGATCTCCCCGACAGGAAGTTTGCCCTGATACTCAGCTTAGGTTTTCCTTTGCTCACTTTCAAGCCATTACTCCTTGTTAGCCCTCTTTGGGCTACCCGAAGCAATAGCTCTCTTTCCCCTTACAATGTTAACACCTCCAGGAACAAGTCCTTACATAGCTGCTCTGCATATACTGTCTAGCCGGGCTAAAGGCTAATGCAATGCTAGCCTGGCAACTGGCTGGTTTATTCAACTAATTCAGCTTTTCAGGGAAACCAGGAGTATATACTGAACAAGTTGGGCTAGTGATCAAAATCCCGGCATGATCTTTTCGTTGTCTTTTGTATCTGGCCAGCTGTTGCTGTCTACGGTTCATTAGTCTGGCTGGGAGAAGCTGGCTTAGAATATCCTGCTAGTTATTTGACTCTGTGAGATGTATACTGCCATCTTTGTGGTAAAGGGACAAGGCATGTGGCCACCTGCCATGATGGGAATTGGTGCATCCCCTTGCCCTCACGTGCCCCAGTATTCAACATAGGTTATGTCCCAAAGTAACTGAAAGGGCAGCAGGAAAACCGTAACACTTTGCTTTTCTATAGCATCTTCCGCTGGCAGGTCTCAAAGTGCATTACAAAGAGTTATCGAATAAGCTGCCCGTCACCCTGCTAACGTAGGTGGGAGTGGCCCTGTTTTACAGATGGGGAAACTGAGTCACGGGACAGCTCTGTGACTTGCCAAAGGGAGTCTGATTCCAGGCTGTGTAGGCAATCGAATCCACGAGCCCAAGGGCTTGTCTTCCCTAGTAAGTTCTGCCGTCAGAAGTTCTGCTGGCATACAGCTGCTGACATAGTTCTTTCGGCAAAGGTTAGTCACATTTGGCTCCCTTTGCCAGTACGGCATGTAGTCACAGGCTCTATTGGGAAAAGACATGTGGCATTGGGGGTTGGCATCCCAGTGTGCCTCATGCCACTGTCCAGTACTTTACCTTGTTGGAAATGTTTGCAGTGTGTCGTGGGTTACTAGCTCTCCTCTCAGGGAATTGTAGGAGTTTGGGGTCAATTTCTCTCACCTCCCTCTGGCCCAACCCATAATCGACTGATTTTTTTGCCCTGTTTTTCAATATCCCCACCATCTTGTCACCTGAAACACGGCCGCTGAACAGATCAGCAGAGCTCTTTTGTCTGTTTTGGAGTCAGGGTGACTGATCCTCTTGTATTTGTGGAACCACAAGGCCCGCAGCGGCTGGCCAGGTAGCAGGGATTCTGGGAGAGTGGAGGAGGAGTGGATGATACAGACAGTGCATGAAACTGGCCAGCTACTGCAGGCATTCACTGACCATGCACACGGCAGAGGGGTGCTTCTGGGCTGTGAAACAAGCACGCAGAGCTGGGGATCGGATTGTGATGCTGCAGAATGTACAGATGCAGAATGCTACATTCCGGGAGCGGTGTGCCAAACTCCTGCCAGTCCTCCAGTACAGAGCCACTACGACGAGAGCAGCTTGGAGAGTGGAGAAATGGGGGGGTGATTGCTCTCTGCAAGCTTGCACCCCCTGACTGCTATTGGCAATCAGTCTGGGGTTAGAAAATTGTGGGTGTAGGGTGGGTGTTATCGAGGTGTGCACAGGACCGTGACTCTGAGCAATGCACGGGGAATAGCAGGTGCGTTCCCGTAACTGTGGTGGGGCAGTAGATGGGACACACATCTCAGTTCTGCGCCTCCCCCCTTTGCCTCTAAGTACATAAGCAGCGTTGTCACTTGCCTCTGTGCACACGGGTGTTTGAAGAGAGCTGCATGAATCTTTGCGGATGAAGAGTTCGTTTGCTAGAAAATGCGATTTCAGTCGATGCAGAACGATTTGTGAATTGGCCACTAATAGTTTCATACCTGCACAAAACAGCCAGAGGAGGAGATTCTGGCTGTCACTTCCCTCCCCCAGCTGCCCCACCTACCCCTTATAACTTTTAGCCCAGTGATTAGAGCACTCACTTGGGATGTAGAAGCCCCATGTTCAAATCCCCGCTCAGGAACAGCCCCATGATGAGCTTTTTCAATTAATCAAAAATTAAAAAAAAAAAACAATAAAAATCAGATTCGGTTCAGCCTGAACTGAAACGAAACAAAAACAAAACAAAAATGCAGGCTTGCCCCCGACCTGGGAAATCAGCTCTTCGCCCAGCTCTAGTTCTAAATGAAACTCACACTGCTGGGGGTGTTTTAGCCCCCTGCTCACTCACTTTGCACAAGTGGAAATGAGTCCACCAGATGCAGGGCAGGAGAGAGTTCGACCTCATGTCACCAGTTGCCCAGCCCTGTGCTTTAAAATGAACCTTCTGTGTGTTTCCCTGTCCTTCCCCCGTCATGAGAAATGGCACATGAAGACAACTCAAAACACTTCCCATCTCTTGTAACTCATTTTCAGTAAGATAGTAACAACCTACGAATTATTAAGGCAGCTTTTGCTAGGCTTACAGAATCCGTGGCTCGCTCTGGTTTCTACTGCCGCTGGCCCTGGCATTCCCCCTCCAGTTTTACAAGGTGGGAGGGGGGCATTCGTTCTATGGGGTTGTGATGAGGTTCATTCTTGGAGGGCCCAATCGTGCAAGGTACCCTCTGCTCCCAAGCAGGACTGGTCGTGTTAGTTGCCCAGCTGGCTTAGAGTACAATAAGCTGCCACGCTTGACTAGATGGTCTCCTGAGGTCCCTTCCAACCCTGATATTCTATGATTTGCAAATACAGATACAACTGAAAGAAGAGGGAATAATATTGTTCTTCCAAATGTCTGATACTCCTCTCCCTCTTCCCACTTGGTCATTTCAGCCTCACAGTAATTAAAATATTTCAGGCCAGACCCTCTTCTGGTGTAAATCAGTATATTATTATTATCCCTATTACCGTAGCAACTAAGGGCCCTAGTCATAGACCCAGCAGCTCCGTTAAAGTCAGTGGGCCTGCTCTCATTTTCACCAGGTGGCCACCTGGCCCTTGGAGTTTTGCAATTGCTCCACAGTGGTTTTCAGCCTGTGGTCTCCGCAGACCCTTGGGGGTCCGCAGACTGTATCTAACATTTCATAGAATAGAATCATAGAATATCAGGGTTGGAAGGGACCTCAGAAGGTCATCTAGTCCAACCCCCTGCTCAAAGCAGGACCAATCCCCAATCAAATCATCCCAGCCAAGGCTTTGTCAAGCCTGACCTTAAAAACTTCCAAGGAAGGAGATTCTACCACCTCCCTAGGTAACGCATTCCAGTGTTTCACCACCCTCCTAGTGAAAAAGTTTTTCCTAATATCCAACCTAAACCTCCCCCACTGCAACTTGAGACCATTACTCCTTGTCCTGTCCTCTTCTACCACTGAGAATAGTCTAGAACCATCCTCTCTGGAACCACCTCTCAGGTAGTTGAAAGCAGCTATCAAATCCCCCCTCATTCTTCTCTTCCGCAGACTAAACAATCCCAGTTCCCTCAGCCTCTCCTCATAAGTCATGTGTTCCAGACCCCTAATCATTTTTGTTGCCCTTCGCTGGACTCTCTCCAATTTATCCACGTCCTTCTTCTAGCGTGGGGCCCAAAACTGGACACAGTACTCCAGATGAGGCCTCACCAATGTCGAATAGAGGGGAACGATCACGTCCCTCGATCTGCTCGCTGTGCCCCTACTTATACATCCCAAAATGCCATTGGCCTTCTTGGCAACAAGGGCACACTGCTGACTCATATCCAGCTTCTTGTCCACTGTAACCCCTAGGTCCTTTTCCGCAGAACTGCTGCCTAGCCATTCGGTCCCTAGTCTGTAGCTGTACATTGGGTTCTTCCGACCTAAGTGCAGGACCCTGCACTTATCCTTATTGAACCGCATCAGGTTTCTTTTGGCCCAATCCTCCAATTTGTCTAGGTCCCTCTGTATCCTATCCCTGCCCTCCAGCGTATCTACCACTCCTCCCAGTTTAGTATCATCCGCAAATTTGCTGAGAGTGCAATCCACACCATCCTCCAGATCATTTATGAAGATATTAAACAAAACCGGCCCCAGGACCGACCCCTGGGGCACTCCACTTGACACCGGCTGCCAACTAGACATGGAGCCGTTGATCACTACCCGTTGAGCCCGACAATCTAGCCAACTTTCTACCCACCTTATAGTGCATTCATCCAGCCCATACTTCTTTAACTTGCTGACAAGAATACTGTGGGAGACCGTGTCAAAAGCTTTGCTAAAGTCAAGAAACAATACATCCACTGCTTTCCCTTCATCCACAGAATCAGTAATCTCATCATAGAAGGCTATTAGATTAGTCAGGCATGACCTACCCCTTGGTGAATCCATGCTGACTGTTCCTGATCACTTTCCTCTCGTGTAAGTGCTTCAGGATTGATTCCTTGAGGACCTGCTCCATGATTTTTCCGGGGACTGAGGTGAGGCTGACTGGCCTGTAGTTCCCAGGATCCTCCTTCTTCCCTTTTTTAAAGATTGGCACTACATTAGCCTTTTCCCAGTCATCTGGGACTTCCCCCATTCGCCACGAGTTTTCAAAGATAATGGCCAATGGCTCTGCAATCACATCCGCCAATTCCTTTAGCACTCTCGGATGCAACTCGTCCGGCCCCATGGACTTGTGCACGTCCAGCTTTTCTAAATAGTCCCTAACCACCTCTTTCTCCACAGAGGGCTGGCCATCTACTCCCCATTTCCAAAGAGTCCGCACCTCCATTTGAAATTTTTAGGGGTCCGCAAATGAAAAAAGGTTGAAAACCACTGCTCTGATGCTATTCTTGGGCCCCACAGGATAACAGTAATACCTTGCACAACTGCACTTGAACTGGTCACAGGGGGGCTGGAACAATTTGTATAGTGGGGGTGCTGAGAGCCACTGAGCCAAACTGCAAACCCTGTCTATGATGGAAACCACTTCAAGTGCAGCAGTACCCCCAGCATCCCTAGTTCCAGCTCCTATGACTGGTCGGGAAACTTTCGACAAAGCAGGTTTTTTTCCATTGGAAAATGCTGGTTCACTGAGACTGAAACTCTTTGCAGGCATGTGCCAGTGTCTATGCAAGAGACCTTGCAGCTCCAGAATGGATTTTCTGGTCAAAATAAAATAGCCGAAATAGGCAATAGCCCAGCCCATCTATGTACAAATCCTTGCTCTGTCTGATTCAGACCAGGGACTCGGGCTTCTGTCTCTCACATCCCAGGTGAGGGCCCTCAAAAGTTCTTTCATCCCGAAGTGGAACAGGAGAAGAAAACTGTTTCCCACCCAGCTCTAAATCTCGGGTGCATGTCAGCCGAAGCATTCAAAGCACCTGAGAACTAGGACATTAATCCCTCCAAACACCTTCTGAGAGAGACTGGTTTTGTCCTCAGCTTGCAAAAGAGGAGAGTGGGCCACAGAGAGTCTTTAGTGCTTTGTCCAGGGTCACCCAGCAAGCCAGTCAGAGTGGAGTAGGAGGCAGTGATCCTGCCCCCCAGTCCCGTGCTCCTACCCCCAGTACTACGGCTGCAGCTCACTCCGTAAGGCTCTGCCAGCTCTCTGTGAAACCAGCTGAGAAAGGGTTTTTGTTTGTATGAAAAATTTCCATGAAAACTAAAAGGGGGGTTTTAACCTGTTTTTTCTCCCCTTCAGAAGTTGTTTTTTATTTTGTTCAAAACCCAAGCATGGACGGGGAAAGAAATACGTTTTTCTGGTGAAGCCCACCCAAAAAACGAGTCAAGAACTCACATTGGCTGCAGAAATGTCCATCTCGGCGAAGAAGCCATTTTTTGTTTCAAAATAAAAACCTTTCAAATAAAAATGTTTTGCTCCTTTTCATCCCTTCTTCTGATTGATTTATGCTACTAAAATAGCCGCCCTCATCCGGCATCCTGAATGGCTTTGCTAGGTTGCTCCAAGCTATGCCCACCTGCTCCTGCCCTCGAGGGTCCCGCTCTTACAGCAGTTCAAGAACACCCACATGCCTCTTCCCCCAGACACACCTCCATCCGTGCCAGAAGCAGGGTGGTAGCCCTAGGTAGTCTGTGCTACCAGAGGGTTCTCCCATGCTGAGGGATTCCTGCCTTCCCAGATCCAGGTCAGCTTTGCAGAGGTGGATTGGCACAAAGCAGTACATTGTGCCCCTGACTTCGGCCCACCAGCACAATAATGATCAGTCTTCCTCTCAATCACGTTCCTAAGGCACTCAGCACTGTGGTAGCTAAGCACTGGTAATGCATAACCCCCCTGCCTCCTCTAGCTGCGCTGAACTGAGCATTGGGGTTTAGCTTCAGGACTGGCCTCAGCTTTCCCTTCATGGTACAGCAGCCACATGGAGACCCATCGAAACAAAGTGCTTCCCTCAGACAAACTGTAGGTCATGCTTTTCATCGGGCGAATGCAAAGCTGTGAAAGAAAGAAAGAAAGAAAGAAAACAGGGGACAAGCTAAGAGTTTTAATCAGGCTCAGCTTGGCACTCATGAGCTTGAGGGGGCAGCAGGATCACTCAGGAAGGCAGGTTTGAATTCATTTTTAATGGAGGTGTCACCTACTTGCAGGGGTTAACTCGCGAACGGCTGCTGAGGAGAGCTGGCTGCTTCATGGTGGATGGGCTCAGCGGTGTCCGGTCTCCTAAAGCAGCCAAAATGCCGTTACCCGTTGGGTGAAAGTCTGAAAGGACGTAACACAGATTTTGCCTTGGTGCAGAAAATCTTACAGAGTTGCACAGAGAACAGTGACTTCCCTACAGGGTTTTTAAACCCACGCGTTGGATTCCAGAGCAGGGCCGGGATTCCCCTCTTGGGGGTGGTGTTCTGTCCCATGTAGTGGCACTGAGACCCCTTAGAGAGAAAGAGAGAGAGATAAAACGAGTCTTCTCTACAGCCTTAGCTAACAGCTGGTTAGCTTTTAGCTCATGCGATAGAGGCTCATGCACCAAGCCCCAGAAGTCCCAGGTTCAATCCCGCCCACCCACGGCCGGGGGCTGTCGGCGTTACATATGGAAAAGGAAACCCTTGTCCACAGCTCCTTAGGGCTAGTCTACACTGGCAACGTTAAAGCGCTGAGGAGTGTTTCCACAGTATGCATCTGATGAAGTGAGCTGTAGCTCACGAAAGCTTGTGCTCAAATAAATTGGTTAGTCTCTAAGGTGCCACAAGTCCTCCTTTTCTTTTTGC
The DNA here is from genome assembly GCF_015237465.2 of Chelonia mydas. Taxonomy (NCBI): domain Eukaryota; kingdom Metazoa; phylum Chordata; order Testudines; family Cheloniidae; genus Chelonia; species Chelonia mydas. Next base: position 8,633,289 of record NC_057851.1, on the reverse strand, counting down.
GAATACAGACTAACACGGCTGTTACTCTGAAACAGACTAGTGAGTTGCTTTAGCAAACTGAGACGCCGTTAGGAAATGAGGGATGGAGTTCACTAGAAATAGGAGAGTTGAAGACCCTAATCCAGTAAGCAGCTCTGCATGGGTAGACAGAGTCCCACCTGGCCAGCCTCATGCAGAGCCCAGTGGGTCAATCTGCAGGAACCAGAGCTGGTTTCAAACAGCACCAGGTTCTGGGGTGCTCAGAGCCAGGGCTTGGAGGTTGGAAACATCTCTGCACAGAACCCCCCGGGGCCCCAATCCTCCTGTACTCCTCTAGCTAGCACCCAATAACTCCAGCTAGCATTCTGCCTGCCCAGGGGAGCAGATCCAGCCTGGTTTTGAGCACATGGGTGCTCACCCTCCAGGAATGCTGCCCCTTTAAGGGGTGACATGGTGGCGGGGTTGGGGCTGGAGGTCAGACCTGACTGCAAGCAAGTGACTCATTCTATGGCCTCCTGGGCGCAGTGGGGCTCAGCTCGGCACAGTATCCGATGGCTCATGAATCATTTATCTGCCTCTCTGTCTGGGAAGGAGTAAGCTGTGCCTCTCCCCCAGAGCCTGCTTACTTTCTAATTAGTACAAGGTGCAGCAGGAAGGGCGTATTGATCACCTCCTGTGATTTCTGCTGGGGAGCTGGGAGGGGGTTAAGCTTGCGGGGAAGGAAAATCCAGCAGCCTTGATGTCTACCCCCAGGGCTATACACCTGTCTGATCAGGGAAGGAGGTTTCAGGGAGGCAGTATAGTCCAGGGGCTCAGGCACAGACCTGGGAGTCAGGAGACTCACATCTGCCACCTACCGTGGGCCAGTCATTTCACCCCGACTCCCCTCCTGCTCTTTTCTGTTCTGTAGACTCATATTGTAAGATCTTCTGGCACAGGGGCTGTCTCTTAAGATGTGTTTGTAGAGCACTGAGGAGCCGTAAGTGGCGTGAAGTTTGGTGATTTGTTTTCTAGCTGCCTGTGCTAAAGATAGGCCTTGGATCTGAGCAGGTTGCCACACAGCTTGTCCAGCCCAGCGGCTTTCCAGGGTCGCACTTGGAAACCACTGGCTCCTAGGACGACAAGCAGGAGTACAGTTATGCCTGGGTTTGCAGGAGCAGAGACTTGCTGGGTCAATCTTTGTTGCTATTAGAGTTTTCCATAGACTTGATTCGATTAGGAGCTGGCACTGAATATTGTCAGCAGAGTCCAGGCTCAATGCAGAGCCTGCCAGTTGCAGTCGAATGTCTGGGTTGTTTTGCAGCACCTAGGGTTGTTTCTCTAATTGCTTGGGGGACTTTCTGATACTATGTGCTGAGGGCCATGTAAGCATGTAGATGAATTCTTATTTGTAATGATATAGTGCATAGACTTTAGAGCCAGAAGGGATCATTAGACCATCTAGTCTGATCTCCTGTATTTCACAGGCCATTAATTTTCACCCATTTACCCTGTATCGAGCCCAATAACTCATGTTTGCCCAAAAAGACCTTCCAAAAAGGCATCCAGTGTTGATCTGAAGATGCCAAGAGATGGAGACTCCACCACTTCCTTCAGTCGTTTATTCCAATGGTTAATCACCCTCACGTGTAAAAATTGTGCCATCTTTCTAATTGGAATTTCTCTGGCTTTTACTTCCAGCCACTGGTTCTAGTTCTACCTTTTTCTTGTTCTACATCTAGGCTTTCATATAAAAATATCACTGGGCTCTTTGAAGGAATAACTATAGAGGTAGTAAGTTCAGGTTTCCAAGCATTCAGAGGAATTTTGATGTATGTGTTTGGTTTGGCATTGCAAGCTATAGGAGAGCAGCTATTTAGGCCCAGATCCTGCAACGGACTTGCATGATCCACAGGATTTTGCTCATGTTACTTAGGGTGGCACAAGAAGTAATGGGATTAAAGCCCACAGAAAACTTGACAAAGGTTGGGCTGCTGTTGTGCTGAGACCCCTGCCTACCATGCTGGCCAGGGGTCTCATTGTTCCCTTGTATTCCTCCTCGCTCTGTACTGGTCTTGTCTTGTATTCAGATTGTAAACTCTTTGGGGCAGGCACATCTTTTTGTCCCATGTTTTGTACAGCCCCTAGCACAACCAGGTCCGTCCATGATGGGGACTCCTAGGTGCTATGATAATGCAAATAAATAACAATAATAAACAAAGGAAAATGTAGGTTAATAGCAATGAGCTGGATGGGTACATTGCTGAGAAAGGCGCTGATGAGAAACAGGGGGATTTTCACAGTGGATGGGGAGAATGTGAGCATCATTCAGAGCTGGGGCGATGTGACTACGTTGGGATTGACAATATCATGGAGTGGAATCACCAGATGGCAGAGAACTATGTTATAGCTCCTAGCAGAGATAGAGCCCTGTCTGGGATTCTCATCTTTAAGCAAGTGTGAGTTCAGGGGTGTTTGGATCCAAGGGGTAGGTCCACTATAGACATAAAGACCGATGCAAGGTTCAGATCTCTACCTGCATTTCGGATCCTTTGAAATCTGAGGCTGCTCAGCTCATGGGCTTTGATCTGGCCATTTATAGAGATGGGAGTCAGATCTTTCCAGGTTAGACTGAGCCGGATCCAGGTTTAGTTTTGGATCCATCTCTGATTCTTAGCAATTAACTCCAGTTCTCAGCCTTTCCCATTTCCATCTTCTTTCCAGCACGATTTGTGCTCATTTCCATGCATCCAGACCCCACATCTGCTTTTCCTATTCCTCTCCGTCTCACTTTCCCTGGCTCTGAAAGGTGTTCCTCCTCCAGCAGTAAATCTCATTTCTCCTTTGCTTGTTTCTTTGTCAGATCCAGCCTGTGCTGGTGAATGCAAAGGCACAGTTTGGTCTCTGGCTTCATCTGACATTCACAAACTGCACCTTGCAGTTTGGTATTGATGAATAATAAAAACCCTGCCTAAATGAGTAGCTGCTGCAATCTTTTCCTATAGTTCCATTACTGCCATGGACAATGGCTAAAGCTTTGCTTAAAACAATATATAAAATAAATTCTCCTATTAGCTCAGGTCCCAGAGGAATGTGCCAAGATCAAGAGGTGCTAAGGTCACAGGGACATCAGCCTCCCACCTAAATGAACTCTTAATTGGCCTGAGCTGAAGCTGTGATGCAATCTACCCCAGCTGCTCTGCGGTCCCCTTTGCCTGCATGTCCTGTGCCTTTTCCCATTGGAGAGAGCTCCTGTTTCAACTCACTCCATCCCCTTATTTCCCCTACCCCTGCCCCTTCTCCTACCCACCTCCCACGCTGCCTTGCGGACATAGCAGTGGAGAATGCCATTTTGAAATGCATTTTTCCCGTGCTGTGCTCTTAAAATCCTGCCACACCGCCTTAGATTTCAGAATCTTGCCCGCAAATGGAAGAGCAGCAGAAATGCCCACGCGTAATCTTTCAGTTGGCTTTTGCTGGCGGAGGAATTTGAGGATGGACAAACGGAGGCTTGAAGTTCTGTCTTTTTCCGGGGTGTTTGGTACAGGAAATAGCTACTTGTGCCTTTGTGTCTGATTGTCCCTTCTGGGGGCAGCCGCAGTCCTGTCTCTCTCTCTTGCCGCAGAGACACGAGGTTATGCCCCGCACTTCATTAATTACCCTCTTTTCCTTTTCAACTCTTACCGAGTAACTATCATAGAATCACAGGACTGGAAGGGACCTTGAGTGATCATCTAGTCCAGTCCCCTGCACCCATGGCAGGACTAAGTATTATAAGTATCACTTTCTCTTCCTGGCCATATCTCCGGCAACCCTCTGTGGCTAATGGAGAGCCCTGTCTGATAGCCGGAGCTGCCAGGGTGTCTGTTCCCTGGACCATTGCCCAGTTGATTTCTCTCCCCACCCAACCCCCCTTTCTATGAATGAAACCAAGGGATTTGGCTGGCTGCCCGAGCTTTTATCAATGGAATCAACAGTTTGTTGGATCGGTGATGATGAGTCACAGCGAGATCCCGTTACTGTTTGTTAATCCCTCGCCCTGTGGAGGTCATCCTGCCGATGCCTTGCCAGGGATTTAAACCCCCCTTCACACACACACACAAATGTAAATGAAGTCATTGGAGCAGCTCTTGTGCGTCTCCTTCTGCTGTTGGAGAAAGTTCCTGTATCCAGAAGTAAAACCTCAGACCTAAGGAGCAGGCAAGTTTCTCAAAGGTGGTGCCAATTCCCAGCGGATTATGGGCCAGATCCTAAGAGATGCTCAGCACTGAAATCCACAAAAACAGAGGAGCCCTGATCCCTTGGCAGGCCAGGGCCCTGTAGGCCAGGGCCTCAGCAACTGTACATGGGAACATGTCACAGAGAGAGCTGGACCTTTAAGAAGCAATCAATCAGCTGTGACCTGGACCCAGTTTCCCCTCAGACGGAGGGAATTCTGGAGCTTATGGAGCAGATGCCTTTCGAACGGTAGGCGGAGAGCAAGACATGCTGGGATGGGAGGAGGTAGAGTAAGAGCCAAGGGAGATTTGCTTGCATAACAAACCCCACCTCAGCATCAGCTGGTTTTGAATCTGGAAGCTTCTGCGCTCCAAGCACAGGTGTCTACCACTTGAACTAAAGGAGTAACTTGGTTAGCTGGCAGCAGTGCTAGGCTTTTATCCTCTAGTGAGGCAGATGCAATGCATGCTTTACCAGTGAGTTAGGTAAGGACAGAGTGAGAACTTTAGAATCTAATCCATCAATAAACCCACCAGTTTAGACCCCTGTCTTTCTCTCATGACATGGCCACACAGTCCTATTCCAGCAGCACCAGCTCAATCCCTTGTTGTCTCTTCACTGAGCTGTCAGTGTCCGCCGAAGGTGCAAGAAATGCTTGATTTAATGGCAATAATGAGCTCTGAGGAGGTCTTCTATCTCTCACTCCTTGTCCTTCTCCATCTTCACTGGTCTGATGCACACAATCAGCTACAGCGCACCAGAGTTGTTTTTTCCATCCATTGATTTATTTCCGTACGCTGGCTCACGCAACACTATTTATAACCTGCTGTTTGCCGCTGTCCACCTCCAGAGCCCAGCTGGGAGGCAAAATGATTTCACCGTTCCATCGGAATTTTCCAGGTTAAAACGAGTGAGGAAATAAAGCCTCCTCTCCTCTCCTGAGGTCTCTGAGATGCAGCCTTTGAGCTGATCACCTGGGTGTTGGCCTGCCCCTCTTCCAACATGTCGGTGCTTCTGTCCCTTCTCCAGTCCCCGCTTTCTTTGTAGCATGGAGAGAGATGTCGCCATTGAAGGATGAGGCATGAATCATGGCTGGTAGAGACAGCAAACCCAGGGGGTCATCCTGCCCATTCCATAGGATCCAGTGTAGGATCGCTTCCTACAGTCCATTTTCTGCTGCCTTGTGTAGTCTGGCTTTAAATATCTGAAAAGATGGGGCTTGTTTTGGGAGACTGCTGCAGACAGATCTCGCCACCCTGGAGTTTTCCCTGATATTCAGCTTTAATGTGTGTTTTGCAGCTTCAGTCTAGCACAGCAAAGTGGGTAGCCTAGGGGCTGACTCCGTGGGTGTTTCAGGGCTCAAGCACTCACGGAAAAAGCCACAGCTGTGCTGCAGCACCCCAACGAGCTGTTCTGGGATGCCGCTGATCAGCTGTTCGGCGAGGCGCCACCAATCAGCTGTTTGGCGGCTGAGGGAGGCGCTTTGGGGAGGGGAGCGAGTGGCAGGCGGGCAGGGCCCTCCGGGAAGGGTTGGAGCTGGGGGCGGGAAGAGGCGGAGTGAGGGCGGGGCCTCGGGAGGGGCCAGGGCAGGAAGAGGAGGAGCGAGGGCGGGGCCCCCAGGGAAGGGGAAGAGCGGGGGCGGGGTGGAGCACCCTCGGGGAAAAATAAAAGTCAGCTCCTATGGTGGGGAGGGGATTAGACTGTGATTCGGGAGAGGTGCACTCTGGGCCACTGACCTGCTGCGTGACCTTGCCAAGTGACTTCAGCTCTGTGCACCGCTGCTTCCCTTCCCGCCTTTTGTCTGTTCAGACAGCAAAGCTCTTTTTGGAAAAGCGCCTGGCTCTCACTGTGTGTCTTCGACAGCACCTAACACGACGGGGCCCGGACCTCGTTGGGACAGTCTGAGTGCTCATGTAATACAAACCCCAAAACCTCTCTGCGCTGTGCCTATCACCCTGGTATCTCTGATGGTTATGATAAAAGACTTATATTGCCGTAGCACAGAAAGGCCTTCATCAGGGTGACAGCCTGTTGTGCTCGGAGCGGTACAAACACAAAGAAAGGTGGTCTCTCTTCCAGGGAGCTCACAGTCTAAAATATGAACCCAGAAGGAGGGTTGGGGCCAGGGATCGGGACCTGCAGGAGGCTGTTGAGGTGATGACTGGCACCGTTCGTTAGTTACATGTTTTGTTGAGTGCCTAGTTATACCCCTTTGTGCAGGCGCGGCGGAAGTGCCCTAAAAGTGGGGAGGCCGCTGGCGCCCGAACCATGACCTCACCCCCTGCGCCACCCCTTCTCCCTGAGGCCCCATCCCTGCACTGACCCTTCCCTGAGGCCCCGTCCCCACAGCCCTCCTTCCCGCAAGGCCCTGCCCCTCGGTGTGGCTGGAAGCAGCTTGTCCCTTCCTTCCCGCACAGTGTTGAAAGGCAGCTAACACCTAGGGCTGCCAACTGTTGAATCACACAAACTCAAAGACCCTTGCCCCGCGCCCCACCCCTTTCACACCCCCTTCTCCAAGGCCCCGCGCCGCTCACTCCATCCCCCTGCCCCTGTCACTCGCTCTCCCCCAGCCTCACTCACTTTCAACAGGCTCGGGCAGGGAGGGGGGTCAGGCTCTGGGCTGGGGCCGAGGGATTCGGAGTGTGGGAGGGTGCTCCGGGCTAATCCTGGGGCAGGGGGTGGGGATGCAGGGTGCAAGCTCTGGGAGGGAGTTTGGGTCCTGGAGGGGGCTCAGGGCTGGGGCAAGGGAATTGGGATGTGGGAGAGGGTGAGGGCGAGGGGTGCAGGCTCTGGAAAGGAGTTTGGGTGCAGCAGGGGGCTCCGGGCTGGGGTAGAGGTTTGGGGTGCAGGAGGGAGTGAGGGGTGCAGGTTCTGGCCGGGAAGTGCTTATCTCCGGTGTCTCTCAGTCGACAGCACAGCGGGCGAAGGCAGGCTTCCAGAAGCGGCTGGCACAGCCCTGTGGTCCAGGGGGGAGCAGTGGGCTCCAGACGCTGCCCGCGCCCACAAGCGCTGCCCCTGCAGCTCCCATTGGCCAAAGTTCCCCAGGGGCCTCAGGGATGTGCCAGCTGCTTCTGGGAGCAGCACGGGGCCAGGGCAGGCATGGAGCCTGCCTTAGCCCCACTGTGCTGCCACTCTTTCAGCACCTAATATCTCCTAGTTTGGCTTCAGTAGCCTCCAGGAGACAGGGTGTGATTCTGGGAGACTCCCAGAGAAACCGGGGAGGGTTGGCAACCCTACTAACACCTCCAGTCTCCTGCTGGCCACTGACATATCCCAGTCCCCTCCAGCTACAGTGTGGGCAAGAAGGGGTTAAGCCCTAAGGCTGCATTGTGCACCAGGCCGCAGGGAACCTGAACTCTCTCCCAGAGCCCGCACCCCAGGCCCCCTCCTGCACCCCAACTCCCTGCCTCAGCCCGGTAAAAGTGAGTGAGAGTGGGGGAGAGCAAGCGATGGAGGAAGGGGGGCTAGACCGGTGGGCGTAGTCTGAGAGAAGGGGCAGGGGAGAGGGGGGCCTTGGGGAAGGGGCACGAGGCAGGGCAAGGGTGTTTGGATTTGCGCGATTAGACAGCTGGCAACTCGTGGCTAGCATGCAGGGATCCAGCCAGCAGCAGGACCCGCCAGTACTGATGGGGTGGGGAGACAGAAAATACGGGACAATCTGCCTGTTTTTAAGAAAAAGTCAGGACACCTACAGGAGGGCTTAAATACGGGACTGTCCCTTTAAAAACAGGACATCTGGTCACCCTAGCCATTGCCCCATGGCCACCCCCGTGGTCCAGCGCCCCTGCTTTTGTGCCATCCTCAAGAGCTCCTCCCAATCCTTGGTGTACACACCTTTCACACAGCTGTAGTCAGTGATCATGTCTCCCACATCCCCTCACTATCGTTCAGCCCACCTATGGAGCTAGCGTTTTCGTTCCTAAATTCATCCCAATCAGAGGCCTAGCAGCCGAACAGGCGTTGTGTGAATCACAGGCATAATTCATTAACTCACGAGAAACTCTGTCGCTGTCCTTGAATGCCCTGCTTGATATAAACCAGCGGAGCTAGGGAATGGAAGATGCTGCTAAGAGGCCTGAACGGGATGAAATTCTTCCAGCCCTGCAGCCAGCAACCCCGTAAAGGGATTGCTAAAAATGCGTGCGCTCCGCGCCGGATGCTAAAATCGCAGTTGTTGGTTTTAGCACTCTCCACACGGGGTGAAGGCCCTTAGTGTTCGGCGAGTAGCTTTGTCGGATCATTTTAAGCTGCCGCTTTTGTTATTGCCTTTGTTCGACATGCCGCGCGCACACACAGACTAGGCAGAACACTGCAGCAGAAGAAAAGAGAATGGACAGGCCCCCAGGCTCGTGCGTGGGTCAGAGCATCTGGACTCCTGAGTTCTGTTCCTGGCTCTGCCACTGACTCACTGCCTGACCTTGAGCATGTCCCTTCAATTCTCTGTGCCTCACCTGGGAAATAGAGGTGATTGTTTATTAATCAACATTTCTGCCATGGTAGCCCCCAAAGGCTCTAATCAAGATGGAGACTCTATTGCACGGGGTGCTGAGCAATCCTAGATAAAGGGATGATCCCCAATCTGGACGATTTCCAACCTCATCTCGTCCGCAACGTTAAGATTCAATTGTTCGCAAATCACCTTGAGATCCTTGGCACTCGCTCTACGGGTTCAAATTATTCCCTGTAAAATTCTGCAGAGAGGCGAAAGCTCCCCTGGCAGGCGTCTGAGCTGGATGTGAAGCAGTGCTCTGTGTCGGAGACACATTAGTTGCCAAGGTAACTACACAGCATTTGGGGAGGTGGGGGGGGGGTGATGAAAGGATGTGTAGAATGCAGGTGAATTCCGGGGGAGTCAGTTCTTCTCTCGTGATCGTTAATTGTAGTTCTACATGTAAATCCCCTGTGGAGACACCCCTTTGGCTGCCTCTTCCTGCTGGCTCAATAGCTCCAGCAGATTTCATGCATCTCGTCTTTTCCCTGGGTTCGGGCATCTCTGTGCACGGCTCCTTTTCCTTCTCGGATGAATCTGCTCCTCCGTGCACCAATGGGACGTGTAGACACAAAGCAGGCTGTTGGGGCGGGGGAGCAGGGCAGCTGTAGGGGAAAGAGAGAGAATGTTCCCTTTCCTACCAGGTTCTGTGCTGTTTTCCTGTGGCTCCTGCCATGCAGTTAGGCAAGTCCCTTCACACTGGGCTATGTTATTGGTGCCTCAAAGGTGTAACTAGGGGCTACGCCTTAAATAACCTACCAGCAGAGATGGCCCTGAACTATAATCCCAGTTCTGAGCAGCTTTAGGCTCCAGATAGGGATTTGAACTTGGGGGCTGACGCTTCGATCTCTAATGAGCTGAGCCAGCACCTTGACTCTGATCGCCTCTGTCCTGCATTGCTGGTCACATCTGAAAGGCCTGGGTTAGGCCTGTCTCTGTCCTAGAGGTGTAAATGGGGTGCAGGGCTGGAACATGATCCACCCCTCTCCCCCCACACATTTCCCTCCCTTCCCCCAGCACAAATCCCTCCTCACACCCTGCAGGGGGGTCCCCCTACCTCTCAGGCTCCTCCTATAACCTGCTGACCCTGCTCCCTCGGCATAGGGCCCAAAGATGGTGTGGGAGCTACGGTGATGGGAGTTTGCCCCTCGTGGGAGAAGCTGGCGCTTTGGCCCACAGCTCTCCAGAGATCCACGTTGATCCCGGGGACCTGCCACAGGCCAGAGATCCTCCACGCCAGCGCTGGGGCCCTCTAGTTCCTTCTCCAGTCCCTCGGCTTCGACAGAGCTATCCTGTCAGGCCCCCGGCAGCCTGCGGTCACCCTGGAACAATGCTGCCTTCCACCAGGAGTTTTCGGGGGAAGCCGGGGGAGCTGAGCCAGCCTCTCTGCCCATGGCACTGGCAGCCTGACGCAGGGAAGAGCATGCTGCAGAGGAAGGTTCTGAACTGCGCTTCCCCTGGGTGCAGGTTCCTCTCCCCCCGGCCCCCACACATACACATGGCAGCCGGGGGCCCGTGTTTCCTGGACTGGCTTTGGGTCTAGCCAGGGATTCAGGAGACCAGCATGCTGGGGTGCTCAGGACCCAGGCTGTTAGAGCGCAACGAGTGTTCACGTTACAGACACAAAGGACAAGGGCCTACCCCTGCCGAACCTGCTGGCTGACAGACAAAGGGGTGTCCAGGCCTCAGCTGGGAGAATGCATCAAGAGACAGACACGGGCTAGCTCTGTTCACGCCAGCACACTAAATATAGCAGCCTAGCCGCCGCAGCGCCACGTGCATAACTGGGGGTCAGGTGACCAGCCCGAGCTGCCACGGGCACACTTCTATTTTTAGCCCGCTAGCTCAAACAGAGCTAGTGCATGTTGGTCTACCCGCGCTGGGAAGCACTCTGCCAGCTGCGGGATAGACATCCCCTTAATGGGCCAAAGTCCTCTTTCGCTTACTCTAGTCAGAAGTGATGGGGTTGCAGGGAGGGAAGAGAAGGCTGAATCTGGTCTGTGAGAGGGACGATTGTCCAGGAGCTAGAGCGCTAGGCTGGGCTGTGGGAGACCTGGGTTCAGTTCCTGCTCCACCACAAGTCTCCTGCGTCACCTGGGGCAAGTTGCATAAGGGCTGGTCTACACTAGAAAGTTAGGTCAACCTGGCGATGTCCCTCCAGGGTGTGAAAAGTTCCAAGCAGCGTAGACAAGGCTAGGTCAATGGAAGACACCATCACTGAGCTGTCTACACTACAGTGGTGCAGCCGTGCCACAGTAGCATTTCTAGTGTAGACAGACTCTATCTACGCCTCGGACACTGCCACTTGCGACAGCGACAGAAGGGATTTTTCCATTGCTATAGGCAATCCGTCCCGCCCAGAGGCAGTAGCTAGCGTGACAGAATTCTTCCATCAGCCTAGTGGTATCTACACCGGGGCTTAACTGTATCTCTAGGGATGCGAATTACTCACACCCCTGAGCAACATAGCCAGGTCCACCTAATTTTTACTTGTGGACCCGGCCTGAGTCTCTGTTTGTCTATGGGTGGGGATAGTTGCACTACCTTACCTCACGGGCGTACTGGGAGGAGAAACACGGTAAAGACTGTGGGGTGCTCGGATGCTGTGGTGGAGGGGGCCATGTACCCAAGACAGAAAGACACTGCACTGGACAGTTCAGAGACGGGAGGAAGCATTGTAAGAAGGATCAACCAAACCGGTGGGTTCCGAACAGGGATTTGAATGAGGGATGTGATGAGGTTCTTATCAAATTACTCGGAGGGGGGTTTGGCTCTGCAGATGGTGATGTAATGTGAGCGTGGGAGGGGCTATGCAAATGAGAGGATATAATGTTGGTATAAGGCGGCTGTGCAAACGGTAATACTAGCATGGGAGTGGCTGAGCAAGTACCCGGGTTAAGACTCTGAGCATGCCCAGAGTAAAGCAGATTTTTCTCCCCAGGGGCCCGGGCAGCCTCAGGCTGAGTTGCCTGCTTGTGCAGTTCATAACAGCCAGCTCCTGGCTGCTTTACAGTCGCTTCCTACGGGAGAATGGGAAGGGGTGCAAAAGGCGGCATGAAGCTGAGAGCGGGCAGAGAGGCGGGTGTAGCAAGAAGGGAGAGCAGCGATGTACCATGGAGAGGAGCTGTGCAGCGATTGGGTGGTGAAGCTCAGGGCTTGATCTTGATGTGAAAGGAGGGAGGGAGGGAGGGAAGAAGGAAGAGGTGGGAGCGGTGGGTGATCTCAACTGCAGCATTTCAGGTGGACTGTTCCAGGACAGATGAGGCGGGAGGGTGCATCTAAGAATTTGTTAGTTCAGTGAGGATGCTCCATTTAATGCCCTGGGGACCTTCCCCTCCAGAGTCCTGACCAGGTTTTGGAACTATAACCAAAGAGCCCCCCAGCCACTGGAAAACCGATCCCAGGTTGTACACTGAGCCCAGTGGTTCCTGTGGATCCCCATGCAATGGAGACGTGACTGATCAATCTTTCAGTGATGTTCCTTGATGTAGCATCTCGGTGCTTTGATTTCTGAAGTGCCTGTTCACCGGGGACGTCTCAGCAAACAGAGAGGGGGGCCGGATCCTGAATAAGGGACCCTAAGATTCCAGGAAGGAACGGCTGAGCGGAGCACACTGCCCGTCCTCCCAGAGCTGGAGTGTCGACTCGAGCATCTTCTGATTGTGCTCAGAGAGGGAAGAGCGAGAGGCTGAGAAAAGAGAGGGGCTGGCTCTTTACCCTCCTCTCTCTGAAGCTGCAGACCCGCAGCGGCAAAGAGACGGCATGATAAATGACGAGGGACTGAACCAAGGAGCTGCCTGCTGAGGTGTAACTGCTGCATTAGACCCTCCTGCCTGCCTGTGCTTATGAAGACACCCACATGCACACACGCACCTCCCCAGCGCCAGGCGTGTGATCCACAGTGCGCTCGGCCTGATGCGATCCTCCCCAGCCGACGATTTCAAGGCCTGCTGAGGCGGTCGAGCGAGGAGGCCCCAAGCTCTGCTCCGAATCCCTGGGTGGCTCTAAATCGTGGGCCGTTCCAGTGAGAGGGCGTCCCTGTCATCATCGGGCCTGTCATGCTTCAAAAAGCTGCGTGTTCCCTTTTTTAACCCTTTCCCCTCTCCGCAGGCAGGGGAGGGCTGCCTTGTGTATTCAGAGAGTGCTGCTGATTGGAAACTTGAACAGAAAAGAGACTGATCTAGATTGGTGCTGGACACAGGCATTTTCCGTAGACTCAGCGGCAGCTGCTGCTGCTCAGCCAGAGATCAGGACGGCAAGTCACCATGGCTAGTATGGGGCGATGTTCAGAAGATCAGCCCAGGGGCAGGAGAGCTGTTAAGCAATACTCCCTGGGAAATCAGGGACCGCAAAGCAGTCTCAGGTTTCTCAATCCCTGACCCTGCACTGAGAGCCACGCAAAGCCCCACTGACTTCCACAGGGCCTGCGTAGGGGCAGGGGACTGCCACTGCCCGGCGCTCACTGCAGGATCGGGGCCTGTGGTGGTAATGTTCAGGATCCAAGAGAGATCCTTGAATGGCGTTTGTCAATGCAGAAATGTGACTAGTATCAGCCGTTCTGTAGTTTGTGAATCACATGGCACCGTTCCTGCTTTCTGCCAGTGGGTTTGTTAATCGTCCCAATGAGGCTGTGAGCCATGAGGAGAGAAGAAGGATGCTTTCTGGGGTTCAGATACTGGAGTGGGACTCAGAAGAGCTGGCTTCAATTCCTGTCTCTGCCCTAGACACCTGGTGTGGCCCTGGGGCCAGCCGTTTCTTCTCCCTATGCCTCTGTTCCTCAAATGTAAAGGAGATAATAATACTTCCTTTGTTTAGATCAGAAGCTCTTTGGGCTAGGGACTTCTCCATACAATGTGTATGTACAGTGCTTCACTGGGGGTTGTGCCATTGACTTCAATGGCGACTGGGGTTGGGCTCAAAGTTAGCAAATCTCACTGGGGAGCAGGGCCTTCTGGGATTCAAAGGACTCTCCCAAACCCTCAAATGAATGTTAAATTTCTTTCTCTCATTTTAAAGATGGTCATTTATTCTCCCAGACCCCTCACTAGTTTAGACTTTGCAGACAGAATATCTTGGATTGGGAATCAGGACTCCTAGGGTTTATTCCCAACGTTGCCACTGTTTTGCTCTATGACGTTGAGTAACCACTCTGTGCCTCAGTTTCCCCACCTCCTGGAGGCTAAATTCTACAGATGGGCCCAAGCTATGAGGTTCTTGTCAGTATCCAAATTTCTGGATGTGCAGATCCTGTTCTTTGGTTTGGTCCTATTTTTGCTTAATGCATTAATGTTTGTAAAGTGCTTTGAGATCCCCAGCTGTAAGGTGTTACAGAAAGGCAAAGTAGGATTGTTACTGGGATGAAATTGCATTTATTATGTGCATTAGTTGTACCATGGTGATGAAGGGAATGTATCATTTTGCAGTAGCTAATGATGGGAGTCAATAATGGACTAAGTTACTGGAGAGATTGATTCCAACAAATGTTTCCAGAGACACACAGATTTATGAATGGAGGAGGAAACGAGTGGTCTGGTGAAAGAGCAGTAAGTTTTATATTACTTTAGGACCAAGAGGACCCAATTGAGATTGAGACCCCATTGCATTAGGCACTGTGTCTGCATCTAGTAAGACACTCCCTGCCCTGAGGAACTCACTGTTGAAGTAGACAAAGTGGAGAAGCAAAGCATTGTTATCCCCATTTTACAGATGGGGGACTGCAGCACAGAGAGATTAAGTGACATGCCCAAGGATATAGGGGAACACTGTGACAGAGCAGGGTCCTTCTAGAAATTCCAATTGTTTGCTTTCGCCTTTGCTTCCTAGGATAAAAACCTGCCAAGAAAGGACTGGACAATCTTTTCCTCATCCTGGAGTCTTAGGCTCTGTTCGGTATTTTGCAGCTCAGAATCTTCCAAGCAGTGCTGATAACCTGACCAGTCCTCTGTCTATATTCTGAGGCCCAGGCACCAGCACCCCAAGAGCCAGGAAAACTTGAGAATCCCTCATCCCTTGAGAGGGAGCCCATGAGCGCCTAGCTGGGATGCCCTGATTCCCCCAGCACTTCCTTTCACACACAAGGATTCAGACTGGGTGCTTACTGTAACAGAAATATTGGTTTAGTGGTACTTGAGGGCGTTCCTATAAAACCCCCAGTGAAAGACAAGGGTTCATGATTTATAGGAACAATTTCCATTTTCACATCATAAATCTCAGTGGGCGGTGAGCAGGAGGGAAAAGGAATATCCTGTTTGTCCAACCGTCAGACATAGTTTGTTCAGTCTGGCCCACACACATACAGACAGACCTTTTCCATTCTCGCCCTCTTCATCCTCTGCTAATTGGCAGGACAAGTTCACAAGTGAGAATATTCAAAGCCGAACCCAGCAACCACCTCCATCAGCACTGGTTCTGTGTCAGTGACTTTATTGGTATGGACATGCCATTGAAATGTTTACCAAAGGATGCCTCTGTGTGGGCACCACATCCTTTGGTGGTGGGCTAAGATCACCAGCGATGCATGTCAATGAAATATCCAGCCAGACCATCTTACGGACCTAGCGAGAGGTAGATCCAGGCGGTGCTTGATTTGCGACATCCCTTTGGGATTTGCCATGATGATGACACATAGAAACAGAAGGGGGGATACTCTTGGTCTCTTGAGAAACTGGCCTGGACAAAGTCCTGTTCACTGCAGAATCTGTAGTAAGATCAGATGCATTTGTTGGAGTCCCCAAATTAGAGGAGAAAATAGTCTTATGGAGAGGAGCTAGCTCAGAACTTTGGGGCATAGACAAGATGAAATGTGCTGCAATCCAAATCTCTCTAGTGGAAGAGGTGTTGCCCGGGTCGTTTGTGGTTACTGATTATTATTGATTTCCAATTAATTACTAATTAAAGAGCTGGGGGCGGTAGGGTTCTAGTCCCACAATCAGGAACAACAAAATCAAAATGATCAGGTTCCATATCTGATTGGGAACCCCAGTGTGCACGCACAGTGAAAACTCTCACATGCAGGGCAAAGCAAAACTCCAAGCTATTTTATTAGCACAATTAGTAAAGGTACAAATGCTCCAAACCACAGAAAGAAATAGCAGTAATACAAAGTTAAGCTAATATCTTGTCTCATTCCTCATATATATACTCATACCCTTTCTTAGGGATCTGGTAGGAAGAGACATAGCCCCTCTATTGTCCCTGGCACGCCGAACGAGTGCGATGGTCCAGATCTCCTCTTTGCATGGTGGTCTGGCCTATTATAGGGCTTAGGGGCTGTCATGAGTAGTCATGCAAATACCCAGCCTCCTTTGGCCATATCTAAATTCCTCACACTAATAATGTTGGGTTGTCCTTAACCAACAGGTTAGTGCAGCGGTTCTCAAACTGTGCGTTGGGACCCCAAAGTGGGTCGCGACCCCATTTTAGTGGGGTTGCCAGAGCTGGCATTAGACGTGCTAGGGCCGAAGCCAAAGCCTGAGCCCCACCACTCTGGGTCAGGCTGTGCATCGAATCCAGACATTGATGCCTGGGTTCTTTTCCTGTCTTGACGTGTGTCCATGGGCAAGTTGATTAACCTGTCTATGCCCCTGTGGAACATGGATCTGAATGACAGGGCTGGTGGGAGGCCTCATGAAATGATGTTTGTAAAATTCGCTGAGCTCCTTGAAGGAATGGCTCCAAGGATTGACCTTGCTGGAGCAGACTGTGTCTTGTCTTTTTCTGAGTAGGTGGAGGCAGGTGCGCGGCTCCTTTCTTGCTCACCATCCCCACCTCCTGCCTTGCATGCTCCTTGCAAGGGTCAGGGTCAGTCACTCCCACCCAGGCAGGAGGAGGTGGGGTCATGGCAGGGCTATCGAAAAACACAGTGCACTGTGGGCACCTCCAGCATACCAGGGATGGTGCTCCCCCATGAGACAGAGCAGTAACTCACCATCCCAAACATGAGGCTGTACGTGTCGTTGCCTCTCACCCAGGTATACTCTGCAGGGAAGACATATCCTGGGCCGTGCAATCTCCTCCAAACTGCACAGTCAAGATTCCTCCCTGATATTCCATGAAGCTACACCAGGCAGGGATTTGGCCCATTGCTTTCCAAGAAGCTAATAATATTTGCTGTGTAGTCCCACCTGCTCCAGCAATCTCTCCTCTCCCCCCACACACTTCAGTTCTCCCAAAAGTACAATGATTCCTTTTTCTCGGCCCCCACCCTGCATCACCTTCTTTTTTATAATGACAGCCAATTTGGAAAGCCCAGCTGGGCCTCCGTGCTGCAGCTGATGTCTAAATCAGCTGGGGCAGGCTCTTCAGACTGTCTGGCTGTCAACTCGAGGGAAGATTAAGCAGTGGGGACAGCCTGTGTCAGCTTGCAAGAAAGCAACCTGGCTGGTGACAGAGCAGCCTCCATTCACAGACTCAGTTTGACTTGAGGAAACCATGCAACAGCTCTGTCGCTACCCAGGCTCCTTTGATCGGACTCAGCCATTGTCCTGATTGTGGCCTGTCCTCCTGAGAGCCTGGTGTCCGTTGCAAGGTGTAGCTAATGAACCATTAGCGGTAGAAGCTGATGCACAGGAGTTGTTTCCAGCTTCAGTAGTTTTTGGGAGATTGGACCTTGAAATAGCATAATTCAGATTGAACGCTAGCAGTATCCTGTGCTTGTAGAAAAACATATTGGCTTGTGACCCACCTAGTCCATGTTGTCTATACATCACGCAGCCTTTAGAAGAATGGGACCTGTAAAGGTCTTTTTACTTGTAGTGTAATATTTAGCCACTAGATGTCTCTGTGATATGTACAAAGTTCCAAACAGGATGTTGTCCCGGGTAAACAAAGGAAACAAAGCTAGAACTCAAGCTGTGTGGAAGCCTGTCTGTAGCTGGTAGCTGTTTCTTTCAATAAGATATCCGGGGGCCCTCCACTCTGCCCTTATTTTGTGCCACAATTCTGAGTGGGGTTATGCTGGAGGGTGTCTATCGGAGGCTGATGTCAAAGAATTCTGTAGCACCATTTTTAGTGTTCAGCCTATTTAAAGAGTAGGGACTTGCCCTGTGTCCTAAGAATATCAAGAATTAGATTCCTTTGTGACAGAGATTTAAACGACGGGATTCAGAATTGATGGGAAAATCTGGTTTGGTGTGTTAATAAGATTACTTGGCATTCCGCTGCATGATCTCTAAAAACAATTATGTCGCTATCTAGGGCTTTGTGGTTGTCACTATACATCATAATGTGGATATCTGGCGCTTCATAGCTACAGGAGGGATAGACCTTAGATCTTTCTGCTCCAAAAGCAAAGGCCTCTACCACTAGAACTGAAGGAGACTCTCCCATAGCTGTTAAGCTAAGGGTGAAGTCCAATAGCTGAGCAATTCTGAGTCTATCCAGTAGAGGGCAGCAGTGCTCATATACACAAGCCAGTTATTCATTACGCGTCTAGCCTCTGTTCCTCGAGGGTAGTAAGAACAATTGGAACAGATCTCAAATAGAGTAAAATATACCCTAGAAATTTCTCTCATTAGGGGTGTGCATCCCCTTATTTACATTTGTTATTAATAACGACACATAGCAACACTATCCAACTATTTTAGGACAAGAAATGAAGATCATTCCATTCAGCTGAAATTTCAGAGGGAATGTAGTGTGACCATAATTGCTCAGGCTGGAATTTTCCCAGGACACCAGGTTTAACACGCATACTCCTGAAAAAAGAGTTCTGGCCATAAGGGGTCAGAGTCCTACTTTTCCATCTCATCTGAGGGACGGGACAGCCCCTAGCAGCAGTGTCCCATAGCACAATATTCCTGGATGCTGGTTCGGTACTGACACAGGCCTGGTCCACACGAGAAAATTAGGTTGGTTTAACTACAGCGAAAAATTCATACCCCTGAGTGGCGTTCTTAAGCCCACCTAAATCCCCAAGTAGCTGGAGGTGGATTACCTATGCCGACAGGAGAACCCCTGTAAGTAGCGTCTACACTGTAGCGTTTTAAGTGTAGACAAGCCCTCAAAAGAACATAAGCACAGATATTATCTCCTGCATCTTAGGTATTCCCAGGGCTTAAATTCAGCTGGAGCTGTCTGGAACAGAGCTCTGGTAAATATTTTCAACCCCCCTGGAGTTTTTACGGCATATGTGGGGGGGACACATGGGGGGCTCTGGGAAATACTCTATATAAGAATTTAAGCCCTGGGTGTTCCATCGAAGTGCTGAGCAGGCCCACCTTTGCAGCGAGCTCTGAGTCAGAACATAGCCTTTAGTTATGCACTAGTCATGTCGTAGCAAATTGATTTAACCACTGAAAACCAAAAATGGTGTAGAGCTGTTTTCACATTCCCATTGTTCTTCCTCAAACACCTTCACCAGCAGCTCTTCTGCGGTGCTTTCTTAAAAGGCCACCTACAGGACAGGAAGGGAGGAAAAACATATTCCCCCCCGCCACCACCACCACCTCCTTGACTCACTAGCTCTTTGATCCTGCAGTTAACTGTCTTCTGCAAATGTGGTTGACTTCAGGGGTTATTTTAGGCTGCAGATTCTCTAGGGGCTAGATCATAACTTAATAACCCGCCCTGAGTAAGGGGCAGTGCCCTCAGAGCAAACCATGGAACAAATGGTGACTCAGAGACCCATGATTCCTTCCCCACCCATCTTGTTCTTCGTGAACGTAAATTACCCCCCACCCCAGTCAGTGGAGTCACTCCCAGTGGTGCCTGGCCAGCTAGTCCATCATGCTAGCCTGGCCCCCCATTCAGCAGTCCATCTCTATTCAGCAAAGCACGTAAGTTCATACTTAAGTCCCATGGACTTCAACAGAGTTTAAGCACACGGCTTGCTAAACAGGGATGGACTTAAGCCAGTTGGCCATCTCCCTGTGCCTCAGTTTCCCCATCTGTAAAATGGAGGTAATGATCCTCACTGCTTTTGTAAAACACTTTGAGATCTATGGATGAAAAGCACTATATACAAGCGAAGTGTTGTTATTAAGTGCTTTGCTGAATCAGGGCCATGGTGAGTGTGGATTTGTTGAAGAGACACTGTTTAACACCTTAGAGGACCTCGGATGGATGTATATGAATGTAAAGCATTCTCTCGGTGGTGGTTTCTGGCTGGTCCATTCCACTAGAATAGTGTGCACCACCCTGATCTGGATCATTGGCAAGTGCCCAGTCACTCTGCATGGAATGCATTGAGCGTGTCATGATGGGAACCACCTGGGGTAGCAGGCCAGTGATTGTCCTCCCACCTAGGTGACTGCACGGAGCATGGAACTGAAAAGGAAGAGTGCAGGGCCGTGCACGCTGAAGGCAGGACTGCAACTTGGATGGGCACATAAGGTTAGCTCTAGAGAGCAGGTGGGTTTATTCAGCATGGGCCCCACTTTTCTTTTGATTATGTACATCTTTGGTAGCCAGTTTCTCTGCTCATCTCAAGAATGGAGAATGGGGGTGGGGGCAAGGTGGGATCATACTCTGGGGCCATCCAGGGGTTGCCAGGTCCCCAGCGTAAACTAGAGCGGCCCCCGGGGGACATTTCAACATCAGAGAATACCCAGAGTGCAGCAAGATCTTCCCTCCTTCGACCCACTCCTTACCCAGAGGGCTGCACCTGGACCAGCAGCCCAGCGCCATCCTGGAGCTCCGTGCTACAGGGGGAACCCGCTTTACGCCGCCCTTACTGACCCATTCCCATTGGCTGTTGCCAGTGCCAGTGTAGGGGATGTGTAGCTACTCCCCTCAGTGAAAAGAAGGCTGCGTCCACACTGTGATATGTAACTACACGTAGCAGGGGGGAGTCATTGGGGAAAGACTGGGCAGTGGGGAGCTCTGCCTGCCCACTGCCAGAGCCTTTCCCCGATGCTGGAATCTTTTCACTGCAGCGGGGAAAGGCTCCAGCAGCAGGAAGCTACCTCAGCCTTTCCTTGCTGCTTCTCTGCAAGTCTCCAGCAGCAAGGAGGCAGCCGGACATTATAAAAATAGCAGTGTAAGTAGGGAGGCAGTGCTTAGGGGGAAGGGATAGCTCAGTGGTTTGAGCATTGGCCTGCTAAACCCAGGGTTGTGAGCTCAATCCTTGCGGGGGCCGTGTAGGGATCAGGGGCAAAAATTGGTGTTGGTCCTGCTTTGAGCCGGGGGTTGGACTAGATGACCTCCTGAGGTCCCTTCCAACCCTGGTGTTCTAAATAGAAGGGGTATAGAATACATACCTGGGTCCAAACCCACAGGCTTCAGATGTGTCTTTACTCATAAGAACGGTCATACTGCATCAGACCAATTTTCCATCAAGTCCAGTATCCTGTCTTCTGATGGCCTGCGTGAGGTGCTTCAAAGGGAATGAACAGAACAGGGCAGTTTACTGAGTGATCCATCCCCTCTCATCTAGTCCCAACTTCTGGCAGTCAGGGGTTTATGGACACCCAGAGCACAGGGATGCATCCCTGACCATCTTGGCTAATAGCCATTGATGGACCACTCCTCCAGGAACTTATCTGGTTCTTTTTTGAATCCAGTTTACCTTTTGGCCTTCACAGCATTCCCTAGCAAGGAGTTCCACAGGTTGACTGTGTGTTGTGTGAAGAAATACTCCCTTATGTTTGTTTGAAACCTGCTGCCTGTTAATTTCATTGGGTGACAAGGTGACAAGGTGCCACAAGTACTCCTTTTCTTTTTGTGAATACAGACTAACACGGCTGCTACTCTGAAACCGGGTTCTTGTGTTATGTGAAGGTGTAAATAACACTACTTTCTCTATACCATTCATACGCTCGACCGCTATCATATCCCCCCTTATATCTGTCATATCCCTCCTTAGCAGCATATCTCCCCACTCCCCTAAGCAGTAGCTCGCAGTCTATGCTGCTGTTTATACCCGTGCTAGGGGCATGTGGAGCATATGTACGCTACACGCTGCGGAAAGGAATGGAGAGGTCCCTAAAATTAGGCACATGCTTAAGAGCCTTGATGAATCGGGGCCAAAGTGACTCAAAGGGAAATCTCCTTTGCAGGGGAAAAAAGTGCAACGCATGAAATAATAATAAATTAATTAATAAAATTGCACCTTTCACCGGGGCCCCTATTAATGACTAGCTCTACAATGCTGCTGTGAAAGGATGAGAGCTGGTCACACTTGCCTTAAAAGTAATGGGCATTTTTGAAAAAACAAACTAAATAACTGGTGTCTCAGCGCTCCAAATAATGTCAATATTTTGACAAAACCTTTTGATTGCAGAGAAATTTTGATCAGCTCACGAAGGGGTCAAAATCCCTGAAACTTTTCAAGATTTGGGGTTTGGTTTTTTTTCATCGAGAATTTAATTTTTTGATGACAAATGTCCTGGGCGGCAGAGACTGGTCCCATCGTGCATGTGGAGAAGTTGAGTCACAGAGAGGTAACCTGTCTTGCTCTGGCTGACTGGACATATTGATGAGAGAGCTGGGAATTGTGTAGCAATGACCCAGGCTGTGTCCTAAGGCACTGAAATGTAGGACAGTGACCATACCGGATGCTTCAGAGGAAGATGTAAGGAACCTGCCCCCAGGGAACATGTCCCCCCGAGCCTCCAAGATTTAGAGGTTGGATTATGCCCTGCACCAGGAAGAATCAGAATCTTGTTCTCCATCTAAATATCTACTCTCTTTCTGAACCCCTCTAAGCCCTCTGGAGCAGCGCTTCTGGAGAAATGTTGTACTTAGGAAAAGATGAAAACCAAGCTCCTGACCACTTGTGCTTTTTGAGCAGAAAAAAACCATGTCTTTTGGGGCTTCAGGGACATCTGGTTTTTGAAGGTGACGTTTAAGGGGAAATCCTTGCAGCATAAAGTGTCAGTACTGGCTTATTATAAAGGCTTTGCTCACACAGGTCATTTGAAACGCCTCGGTTTTGGAGTCCCACAGATGCCGGAGAAGAGCATGAATGCTTGTGAGTGGGGCGTGTGGTGTTGCATATGAGTGGGGTGAGCATGTGTGTGGTTTGATGTGGGTGGTGTGAACAGTGAGTGGATGTGTTGTTTCATCTTGCAAAAGTGGTGTGCGGGTTCGGTGTGAATATTGTGCTGCATGTGTGTGTGTTTCACGGTGCAGGTGAGGAGTGTGTGAATGTATTGTGTGGCATGTGAATGGTGCGTGTATGCGTGTTCTGGGTGAACAGCAATGGATGTGTGGTGTGTGTGTGTGTTTCATGGTGCAGGTGAGTGGTATGTTGCCCGTGTTGTGTCGCATGTGGGTGGTGTGCGCATGCAGGTGCATGTGTGTTGCGGGTGCAGGGTACGTACCTGTGAGCGTTGTGTTCCATGCACATGTATGTGTGTGTGTGTGCATTACTGTAGGTGACAGTGTGCGGTGTATGGGATTGCAGAGTGTGCGGGCTAAATAACCTTTATGGAGCCTTGTTTGAATGCAGCTGCCCCCTCGCTGGTGAGGATTGAAGCTCTCCCCAGCCAGCCGTTCATTAAACCTCGCAGTTCAGTGCCTGAGGAGAAAGTGGTGGAGGGTCATTTCAGGCACCGAGCTGCAATCGCTCCAGAAGCGAAATCCTCTCTGCAGTGTCGTACGATTGCTGTGTGCCAGGGATGTGGCGTGGGTGGGAGGGAGGGGAGGTAAGCTGTGGAAAGAGGAGAACCGAGAGAGGGAGTCTGGGAAACTGATGACGTGGGAGGCGTTTTGTCCAGCCACTGCAGCAGTGTCAGAATGCAGATGAAATGAGCAAAAGGTCTTTAACGTTTAGCAGGGTAGACGCTGCTCCCTTGGGGTCCCTCGGCTTCCCATAAAGGGCTCGCTGGTGCGACAGCTCACGGGCCACTGCACCGTGGAGCTTGTCCCTACCTGGCAGTGTGACTGGCATTCATTCCCCTCCTCCCTTTCACCTTCCCGCTCCTTTCACCATCACCCCCAAGGAGCCTCCCTGTAGAATGAGGGGAGACGAGGGGCTGGGTTATTTGGGGATGTTTGGGGTTTACACTGAATCCTCCTTATTTAATAGCAGCTCCCAGCTCCCCCACAGCGTATGTGTTCCGCCTCCCCCCTCACTTGTTCCTTACCAGCCCTCTGTCGTGGTGGGGCTTCAAGCATTGGTAGGCTCTGATTAAGATGGATAGATTGGTAAGAAGCATTCAGTGTGACCAGAATAGAAAACACAGCCGCTTCTGGCTGGCTTGAGGGCACGAAGTCAAAAACATAGCAGTGTTCGGGAGATGATTGCTTTACAACTAGCGCTTGTCCTTAAAATAGCAATCTCCCTCTTCCTTATCTCCCCCTTTCCCGCGTCATTTGTGCACATTTACAGCTTTCACGCTTCGATTTCTGGTGTCCCCGCCCCAACTGGGTTTCGTTTAGAAATCATATCCTGGTTTACTTGGAAAAGGATGGTCTTTAACATAAGAACATAAGAACGGCCATACTGGGTCAGACCAAAGGTCCATCCAGCCCAGCATCCTGTCTGCCGACAGTGGCCAATGCCAGGTGCCCCAGAGGGAGTGAACCTAACAGGTAATGATCAGTTAAGCAGCACGGCAGGGCCGAGACAGGTCCCCGGCACGTCCGCAGCCACCGCTTGGCTGCTGCCCGGCCTAGCTCAGCAGGCAGACCTTGAACTGTGGTACTCCCCAGGGTGGCAGCGCTGCTGGCCAGGGTACAGCCCGCCCTGGTTATCACCTGGCCAGCGCATCCTGCCGCTAGCGGGCCAGAGGCGGGCTCGGCACCGTCGTGTGGGGGGGAGAAGGTGCAGTGAGTAAACAGGTGGCTGGAGGAGCCTCCTGTCAGGACACTGCTGGCGTGTGCAGAGTGGCTGGGGCAAGGGAAGGGGGCACCCAGCATTCAGCCTTGTGCCCCCTTTACAAAGCTGGAGGCCAGCAGCGCCAGGGGCAGGGCTGGGGCACAGCTACCCATCCTGTGGGGTGCTGAGTGCCATCAGCTGTGCAAGCCAGACCTCTTGTGCTCAGGGGTCATGTTCCCCCTTGGCTCTAGGAGGGGGCTCAAGGAGCAGGGAGAGGGCTTCTGTCCCCCCCACATCATGCCCCCCCCCATGTATTAAATGTTCCAGCCCTTCCGCTTCTGTGAGCGTATTTCATGTTCAGAGACGCCTGTTGGATTCCCCTCGGGAGCTGCAGTTAAAGGTTTCCAGGGATCCAAAGGAACACGCGTCCTGCCTGACACCGTAGTGGGGTCCCCTCAAGAAGTCATGTCTGAGTGAAGAGCTGCTGGGGCTTTATCTGAACCCGGCAGCAGTGAACAAAAGGCAGCAGATCCCATGAAAGCAAAGAACAGCGGCGAGTCTGAGGCCAGATCCAGGCTGCACACAAAGGGAGAAGGGCCCCTGCTGTCTGCACTTGCTGTGCTGAAGTCGGTGTGAGCTGGATCTGGGCTCAGGCCATAGATTCCAAGGCCAGAAGGGACCACTGGGATCACTTAGTTTCAGCTCTTGTCTAGCACCCGCCAGAGATCTCTCCCCAGAGTAATAATAATGGATCTGAGTGAGACAGAGCAGAGGGAGTCAGGGTGGGTAGGGACAGTGCTGGCAAACAAGGAAACAATCCAGGAAGCAGAGCTCCGTGGCACAGAAAGTTCTGAGAAGTGAAAGGGGCCTTAGAGAGGCGCTGGGAAAGGAGGGGGTTTCCTGGCCAGTCCGCACATGCTTCCCGTCAGCACCAAGGACAGCAGCTCCCTGAACCCTGCATGTCACTCAGGGCATCCCAATCACGGCTGGGTGGGTGAAACAAGATAATCACTACCCTCCTGAATGAACCCGCACGAAACGATGATAAAAGACACAAGCCCCACGTCACCTGTGGGTGAACACATTTCACAAAGCGATCGCTCCCTGTCTGACCCCTCAGTCCTCCTCCTCAAAGGAAACCTGCACAACGCCTTCAACAGACGAGCCTGGGCGCTTACATTCGTACTCTGCTGGCCACCAAAAATCATGGACTGAAGAGAGACACTGGATTTACGACTTATTACAACAATCTGTCACCCTCCTCCCCCAGCTTTTCTTTTTCTCCTTTTACTCCTAACTGGAGAGGTGATAACTGGCCACGTCACCTTGAATGGTCCCTGGGAATATGGGTTAGCTACTTATACTAGTCAATCTGGCCCGCTTTGTGTTGGGCTGTAACACACTGAGTACTGCTCCCAGACCTGAAGAAGAGCTCTGTGTAAGTTCAAAAACATGTCTCTCTCATCAACAGAAGTTGGTCCAATGAAAGCTATGATCTCACCCACCTTGTCTCTCTACTATCCAGTGAAGGCGGGACCCACTGGTCTCAGAGCAAGAGAACCATGGATGCAGCCTGTCGTAAAGCTAAACTGCCCGGCCGGTTCGGAGAGTTTATTGTAGCTGCTCCTGGCAATCCGTTAGGAGCACAGCAGCGTAGGGAGTTATCACGACGGCTTTATAGGAGCAATGACGTGCGGGGCCCCCTAGTTGTTGTTATTATTGTAGGGCCGGGGCCTTAATCATGGACCAGGCCCACCCGCAACAGCATGAAAAAAGACAGCCCCTGCCCCGAAGAGGTTGCAATCTGAGTGTGACGCCGCACTGATTTTGCTGATGGATACCCAAATGCTCCAGCTGTGTTTGATTCCACAGCCGGCGTCGGTCAGTAGGTGTGCCCTGGTCATGTCTGCTGCGTGCCACCCCACAACGCTTGCCATCATACCACTACAGCCTCAGGCTGCTTCTCGGCTCTGGAATGTCTGAACACAGTAGATACCTCTCGCAGCCGCGAGGGTTTGATCCCCAGAAGCTTGACCGGAACAGGAGAGGGGCCACCGGGTCAAATAGCTCCCCCTGCCCTTGGGATGGGTGGCGGGACCCCTCTTTGCCCCCTGCCGCTCCAGGAAGCACTAGCAGCTGTGGATGGGAGGGCACTTTGGGGATCCGCATCTCATTGCTAGTGCGGAGTGGCTATCGCGACAGCGGCAGGCTCGATCTGCCTGCCGAGGGGAGCTGCAGCAAGACCCTAAGCTGGGTGACTTCTCCTCCCTGTCCTCAGCCAGAGCTTCGGAGGGATGCATGATTTAACCCGCGTTTTGCAGGGGCTGTTTGCTGTCTTCCAGAGGGATTAGCACACGGCAGAGCACTTCTAGGGGAGTGGAATTTCGCTAGAGGAGCATGAAGCTCCACTCCAAGCAAAGCTTAAGCTAACATAAACTATATATGCTAATAAAGAGGAAGGCTGGTTTTTGGTTAAGCCACTGGACTGGGCCTCACAAGCCATGGGCGCAGCACCTTGTTTTAGCCACAAACGCCCTATATGGCCTAGGCCTGCATTCGTCAGTGCACTCGTGTGGAACTCAGGCCTGGGGGAGGGGGCCCGACAAGACTATTTTTTGCAGTACTTAGCCTAGTGGCGTCCTGCTTCGTGATGGGGGCTCACAGGCGCTATGGTAAGACTAATAATTAATCAAGGAAGCTGACTGTGGCTTCCTGGTTCTGGGATTTCCTTGCCCCAATGCAAGTCTAAGCTTTGGGGGTTGGGGGAGGAGCTTTAAAACAAACATGAGTTGCCATCCCTTAGGGGTGCAGTGTAGCATTAACTAAGCGGGACCAATCCAACCCTGAATCACTGTGGGCCTCAGACAGTGTTCCCTCTAATTTTTTACGTCCATTTGCGGAATGAATTTTGTTATGTGCACCAATAGGGAGGTGATGTGTGGCGGGTGTGAGGCTAAGGGATTTGAGTGTGGGAAGGGGCTCAGGGCTGGGGCAGAGGGTTGGGGTGTGTGGGGGGTGAGGGCTCTGGGGTGGGGCCAGGGATGAGGGGATTCGGGTGCTGGAGGGGTTCTCAGGGCTGGGGCAGAGGGTTGGGTTGCAGGGGGTGCAAGCTCTGGCTGGGGGTGGAGGTTCTGGGGTGGGGCCAGGAATGAGGGGTTCAGGGTGCAGGAGAGGGCTCAGGGCTGGGGCAGAGGGTTGGGTGTGGGGGACAGCGGGCTCTGGGGTGGGGCCAAGGATGAGGGGTTTGGGGTGCAGAAGGGGTTCTCAGGGCTGGGGCAGAGGGTTGGGTTGCAGGGGGTGCACGCTCCAGCTGGGGGTGCAGGCTCTGAGGTGGGGTCGGGAATGAGGGATGCAGGAGAGGGCTCAGGGCTGGGGCATAGGGTTGGGTGCCGGGGAGTGCGGGCTCTGGGGTGGGGCCGGGGATGTGGCAGGGAGAGAGGACTCCTCTTAGCCCTCTCTCTCCGCAGCAGCTCGGGGCTGGGGGAGAAGCGCCTCTCAACAGCCGCAGCAACTCCGGCGGGGCTGGGCCAGGGCACCTCTGCCTGCCTGCGCAGCCCTTGTTAGGCTGCTGTGTGGCCACGCAGCTTAGGGGGAACTTAGGCCTCAGCGTTTCCAAGCGGCAGAGCGCAGATAACGAGATGCCTGTCTATTTAGGCTGCTTCAGCAAGGTACTTAAAGATGGGCCTAAGTTTAAGCCAGTGAAATGTGGAACTGGGGCCTCTAGCTGTGACCCCAGTGGGGCAGCGCTGTCTCTTACTGCAGGCTCGCCTACATACAGAGCTGCCTGGGTTTAATTTAAGGGGGGATTTTAAACCGAGTTAAACCGCTGCAAACAGTTGTGTGACGCTCTTATTTTGGTTTCCACCAGCCTCATTTAAGTCTAGCTAATGATCCTCCCCTCCTTTGTGAGGTGCTTTGAGATCTACTTTAATACCCTGGGACAGGGCACTGCCCTCTGCTCCTATCGTCTCATACAAATGGCTGTAAATCTCCACTCTGTAACCCCATTTGCTGGGCGGGGCAGGTCCCTTTAGCCTGGCCTTGCTAGCTAGCCAACCAGCCTCACCCACTCCCTCCTCGTTAGTCCCTTTACATATCCTACCTTCCTGCCTTATTACCCTTCTGGTGAATGGGTTAACTAGCTCCTTAATTCTCCCCAGCTAAGACTGATCTAGTGATCAGCCCCAGCTTCCCTCAACCACGCTGTTCTCCGGGGAAACTAATTGAACTGGTGGTGACCAGACTGCTGGTGCTGGTTCTCACCACTCTATTACACACCCTTCCCCTACAGGCAGAGTTTTGCCCTAAGTGAGTTCCCTATTAGCGGGTCCCACTCTCTGTCACTTTCAGAACTGTTTAAAAAGCAGATACACAAATAACTATCAAAAAGCTAAATCGGGGTCAGGACCTTTCAAATAGCACAATGGGGTCCTGATCCCTGCTTTGAATCTCGAGGGGCTCCCACCGTGCAGATAAGAATGGGAGCCCATTCATTAACGGGCCATGGGAGTAAGCCCAGAATGCAGATAAGAGCAGGAGAGCCTGGGCTTCATGTCTTTAGGAGGGAAGCCCAAAACGTGTGTGTGTGTGAGAGAGAGAATTCACATTTAGGAGGGGAGCCCAAAACATGTCTGTCTAGATTTGTGTGTGTGTGTGAGTGAGAGAGAGAATTGATTTTATCAGGGCGAGGGAGGCAGAAATGCTATATGGGAGCGGGTGTGGGATTAGAAGGGGCATGGCCCAGAGAAGTAGCAGCCCACATAATTTTCCCTGGGCTAGCAGGATTTGATCTCAGGAGGGCAGGTACTGGGAACAATTTTCAAGCCCTGCTTTATGACTGTGGTGGGGACAGGGATAGCTATGTGGTTTGAGCATTGGCCTGCTAAACCCAGGGTTGGGAGTTCAATCCTTGAGGGGGCCATTTAGGGATCTGGGGCAAAAATTGGGGATTGGTCCTGCTTGGAGCAGGGGGTCGGACTAGATGATCTCCTGGGGTCCCTTCCAACCCTGATATTCTATGACTCACCGGGTGGGAACTTTGATGATACAGGAGGTCAGACTAGGTGATGGCAATGGTTCCCTCCTGGCTTTGGAATCTATGAATCACCACCAGTAGCTGACATTTAAAAAGTGTCTTAGAACTTTATTATATTAAAGAAAAGGCCCTGGCTATTTCCAATATTACCTCAGCTTGGAACAATGAGCAGCCAGATCCCAGGCCCTCGTGAAGGGGTGGGAATGTCTGGGAGGAATTCCCCCTTTGAGAGTTTATTTCACTGTCATTATTGTTCTCCCCATGCACTCCCACTCCCAGCACGCTTGTTTAATGGATGGCCCCTTTAAATCTGGACGAGACAAACAGCGGCAGCCCTAAAGTGGCCATTTTGGATCTGACTGCTGTTGACTGCATCTCTCTCTCCTCCTGCCTCGTGAGTCCCCCCTGAGTTCCTGGCCTACCTTCTGCTCTTTGTGCTGATTGTTTCAGTGGGGGTGTCCTGGTGCTCTGGGATGGTGAGTAAAAATGAGTAGATTACTCTTCCCCCTGTCCTCTTAAAAATCATCTGTTGGAAACACAATCCTGCACACGTGCTATTCCCATCACAGTAGTGTTGCTATAACTAAAATAATCTCTTAATTGCCAGTGTATCTCTCAGTGTAGATTATTTTGGTTGCGCTTCTCTCAAATTGGCGAATTAAGTCACTTTCATTTTCACATTGTCAGTGGGGCAACGTCATCATTTCTGACCCTGCAGGGAGAGGCTTAGTTCTTTAAAGGCAGTCTGATCTCATCCTGAGGGCACTGGGCCAAGGAGTGAGGCCACCGGAGTGCCGTCACTAAGCCGGTGTGTGACCGGGGAGTGCCCTATCCACCAGGCTATAGGGTATTCTGATCCCAGTCTTTGCTGGTGAAGCTGATCTACTTGGTATAAATACTGTACTTAACTATTCATGGGAGCAAAGAGAGAGAGAATGACTCTCTGGGCTGGTGATTCAGACACTCCCCTGGGAGGCAGCCGATGTGGATGCATACCCCTCCTCTGAATCAGGCAGAGAGAAGATTTGAATCCACATCTCCAACCTCCCAACCTTAAACACCAGGCTACAGAGTTGTATGCGGAGCTCTGTGTAAGCTCGAAAGCTTGTCTCTCTCACTAGCAGAAGCTGGTCCAATAAAAGATATTCCCTCATCCCCCTGGTCAGGCTATAGCGTTGTTCTCTCTCTTTGTCCCAAAGAATATTTCAGTTGTGTAAAATGGAACAGCTTCAACAGGAGAGACAGAGTCACCCATCCCAAAATAGTTAATAGCCTGGTGGTTAGGGCACTTACCTAGTAGGGCAGTGGTTATGCCCCCCACTTACCCTGTCCGTGCCCCCTTTGCCCCCCTCGACCGAGTCAGGAGTGGGGACACTTCTCGGGGTGGGAGGCACGGACAGGGGTAAGGGACTGAGGCTGGGGCTGCAGCTGGGAGGGGTGTCTTGCGTCGGAGCCACGGCCAGTGGCTGAGGCTGGGGGCGGGGGCAGGGCCAGGAGTGGAGCTGTGCTGAGGCTGGGGATGGAGCCAGGCGCGGGGCCGGGAGCCAGTTATGGGGCTGCGGGCAGGACCCGAGCAGGGCTGGGGAGGCGCTGGATGATGCTCCCTCCCTACCCCTCATAGGGGCTGGCCCAGGCCACACCGTGCCCCACAAAGGTTCCTCTGTGTCCCCCTAGGGGGCACACCTCACCGTTTGGGGACCTCTGTAGTATGCGGACAAGCTGAGTTCAAATCACTGCTCTGGAGTGTGGATTCCAACTGGGGTCTCCCACATCACCCGGCAGTGCCCTGACCAGTGGGTACAGGTTCATGCCTGCGTGGTTTTCTGAAGGTGACCCTGAAATGTTTCCCCAGCTGAAATTATTGGGTCACGGGCACCATTTTTGAGTTGACCAGTACTTCATTTTTTGGTATAAAAATTATTCGTCTGAAAAATTTCACCCTGCTCTAATCTCTTGGTGCTACAATTGTATCAATAATGTTTCCGTTTTAGTTTGAAATTCCATGGTGTCAATTCCAAGGGGTTTTGGTTTGGAGAGAACTTCTTCTATAACTACTTCTTCTGCGTGGGGTCCAATCAGAGTTGTCAAGCTCCCAAAAGCAATGAACATTTGCAATGTGTGCTGGGATCCTTGGAGGAACAATGGCTGCGGAAATGCAAAATTCTGTGGTATCTTCACAATGTGGTGGCAGTGCTGAATTTGATAGTAAAGTAACACAGAGGATACCTGTACTGGAAGTGTTATTCATTATTAGAATCATAGAATCTCAGGGTTGGAAGGGACTCAGGAGGTCATCTAGTCCAACCCCCTGCTCAAAGCAGGACCAACCCCAACTAAATCATCCCAGCCAGGGCTTTGTCAAGCTGGGGCCTTAAAAACCTGTAGGGAAGGAGATTCCACCACCTCCCTAGGTAACCCATTCCAGTGCTTCACCACTCTCCTACTGAAAAAGTTTTTCCTAATATCCAGCCTAAACCTCCCCCACTGCAACTTGAGACCATTACTCCTCGTTCTGTCATCTGCTACCACTGAGAACAGTCTAGATCCATCCTCTTTGGAACCCCCTTTCAGGTAATTAAAAGCAGCTGTCAAATCCCCCCTCATTCTTCTCTTCTGCAGACCAAACAATCGCAGTTCCCTCATCCTCTCCTCATAAATCATGTGTTCCAATCCCCTAATCATTTTTGTTGCCCTCCGCTGGACACTTTCCAATTTTTCCACATCCTTCCCGTAGTGTGGGGCCCAAAACTGGACACAGTACTCCAGATGAGGCCTCACCAATGTCAAATAGAGGGGAACTATCACGTCCCTCAGTCTGCTGGCAATGCCCCTACTTATACAGCCCAAAATGCCATTAGCCTTCTTGTCAACAAGGGCACCCTGTTGACTCATGTCCAGCTTCTCGTCCACTGTAACCCCTTGGTCCTTTTCTGCAGAACTGCTGCCGAGCCATTCGGTCCCTAGTCTGTAGCGGTGCATGGGATTCTTCCATCCTAAGTGCGGGACTCTGCACTTGTCTTTGTTGACCCTCATCAGATTTCTTTTGGCCCAATCCTCCAATTTGTCTAGGTCCTTCTGTATCCTATCCCTACCCTCCAGCGTATCTACCTCTCCTCCCAGTTTGGTGTCATCTGCAAACTTGCTGTGGGTGCAGTCCACCCCATCCTCCAGATCATTAATGAAATTTTGTTCAAAAATAGCTGACTGCTCCTGGCTTACTGGCTGCTCAGTTAGTGGAGGGTAGCGATAGGATACAGAGGGACCTAGACAAATTGGAGGATTGGGCCAAAAGAAATCTGATGAGGGTCAACAAGGACAAGTGCAGAGTCCCGCACTTAGGATAGAAGAATCCCATGCACCGCTACAGACTAGGGACCGAGTGGCTCGGCAGCAGTTCTGCAGAAAAGGACCTAGGGGTTACAGTGGACGAGAAGCTGGATATGAGTCAACAGTAGTACATTCTAATTGCCAGTGCTAGGTATCATCCTTGCCTGCAAAACCAGCCAGCTCTAGTTTGCAGCTTCCCAAACAACTGAACCATCCTTTTGGGATGATTTTTAGGCCAGGTCTACACTACAAACTTATATCGGTATAACAACGTCATTCAGAAAAATCCACCCCCCCCCCGAGTGATGTAGTTATACCGGCCTGACTCTCAGTGTAGACAGTGCTACGTTGACGGGAGGGGCTTCTCCCGTTGACAAAGCAACTGCCTCTTGGGGAAGCGGATTAACTACGCTTCTCCCCTCAGCGTAGTAGCGTCTTCACGAAAGCGCTACAGCAGGGCAGCTGCAGCATGGTACATAAAGGCAAGCCCCTAGCTGCAGCAGAAAAGAGATGCTGTTGCATCTCAATAATCTTTGGGGTTCCTGGCATTGCTTCTGCAGTATGACGCTCTTTGCTTGACTTCTCTGCCCTGCCGTTTTCTTAGTCGTTTTGGCTGTGCCGTGAGGCTCTCAGAGCTGATAAAAGACAATGCTGACCCTTTGCCAACCCGCAGAGGATGTGCGTGCTGCTCTGATTCCTTCCCCACTCCTCTGCCATAGCATCTAAGAACAGTTTAAAGCGCTGGTGGCTTGGGCAGTTTACCACCTCCCAGAACAGCCTTTGCGAATTTAGTGATAACGCTTTAGTGAATGTCCCGTGAGATTTATACAACCAATACATTTGAGGAGCAGGATGAGTGATCTTGGCTAGGAAGGCTGTACGAGGCATTGGAGAATCAATAACTCACCTAACGAGTTAATGCAAAGGCTTGGTCTTCCTCTAAATTGATTGTTTTTATGGTCTCTTTCCTTTCTTCCGACAGAAGTTGTGATGAGATCCAGCACCATCTTTATCCACATACAGATCACTGATCCAAAGTAGTGTATGTTTTGCGTTCTTTCTCCTACCTCCGTCCTCACCGCCATCCCCGGTCATGCATATCGGCACACACATGCACGCTGTTCCTTGGGATTTGTGTCTACCAATCTGTCATACACACATACAGGAAATTCTGATATTTCTGTAATTTCTGACATTTGCTTTCATGTGCAAAGATTGGAGCAAAAAAGTCTTTTTTTTTTTTTCTTTCATGGAATAGAAATTCCCAAAAATGTTTGGTTTGGAAATGTCAGAATGACCATGTCAAAATGTTTTGTTTTGGTAATACTGAAGCACTTTGACAATGGCAAAACATTATAATAGAATATAAGATATTAAGCATACGATATAAATATAATATAGTAAAGAGAGTAAAATGGTGGCCTCCATGGGGCAAAAGTGCCAAAATACCATTCTGGTTCCACTACACCTCTGGACCCAGGAGAAGTAGGTTCAGTTCTTGGCTCTGCTACTGACTTCTTGTTTGACCGTGGGCAAGTCACTTAACCTTTCTATGCCTCAGTTCACCCTTCTGTAAAATGGGATCAATAATCCTTCCATTCTTCCACCTTTGTCTATTTAAATTGTAAATTCTTTGAGATGGGCTGGTTTTTACTATGTGTGTTTACAATGCCTAACACAATGGGACCCTAAACTTGATCGGGGAACCTGGGCACTCCTGTGATACAAATAATTAATCAGTGATGTTTGCGAGGCACTGCAATTACTCTGGAACTGATTGCTGTGAAAATGCTATCCATCAATAAATAAAATAACTAGAGCTGGTAGAAAATTGGAATTTCCGT
Source organism: Chelonia mydas (assembly GCF_015237465.2). Taxonomy (NCBI): domain Eukaryota; kingdom Metazoa; phylum Chordata; order Testudines; family Cheloniidae; genus Chelonia; species Chelonia mydas. The sequence goes on along the minus strand of NC_057851.1, from coordinate 8,598,718 downwards.
CCCTCTAGAAATTCTGATATTTCAAAATTTGTTTTCATCTCAAATCATGATGAAAAGTCAAAAGACTGAGATTTTTGGTAGAGCAGGAAGTCCTGATGAATTTCAGTTCAAAAAGGTCAAAATGTTCTGTTCCTCATTTTGGATCCAAACAAAACATTTTCAAATTCCCGCATCAAAATATTTCAGTTCATTGAACTGAGTGTAGCCATTTTGTTTCAGGTCAGTCCAACATTAATCTGTGACCTCATGAGTTGCCGTGGTGCTTATGGGAATTGTAGTTTGAGTGCCCACATTCTGCTCTATGTCTGGGCTCGTCAAGCGGACAAGAAAATTTCCACCCAGCTCAGTTCTTATTTCTTTTGAAGTTGATGGGAGTTTGCCTGAGATAGGCAAAACTTGGGCTTCAAAGGAGTTTTGACTGAGGGCTTGTCTATAGGAAGAAATTGACCAGCATAACTATAGCGGAATAAGCAGTTCCACTATAGCTATGTCAGAATAACGCCCTGTGTCTCCTTGACACTCTATTCCAGCAAAAAAGGGACTTTATTCTGGAATAACATTTCCACATGGGGACATGTTCCAGCATAGGCATAGCTATAGAAGAGTAGCTTATTCTGCTACAGTTATGCCAGTTAATTCCTCTGCATAGACAGGCTGAGTAAAGAGTGCTGGGTAAGGTCTAGAGAAAGAAAACACAGCAGGCAGGGCATGAAAGAATGAAAACTAACGCCACATTGACATGAGCTGTACAACAGCATCTCTTTACTCAGCACCTCCTGTCCCTCCTTGTATCAAGCTTTCGTTCTGGAAGAAAGACCCATAGGGAAATCAATCAAGTAACATAATAAAATGCTGAAGTGATTTAATATACCTATTTCCCATTAAATCAAGACACAATAAATTCTTTTTTTTTGAAACCGGTATACATTATTTAATTTGTTTGAGATTGAGCATGTTTAGGAATCTGTATAAATCTGAAGGAATTTAGTAAGCCAGGGTGCAATTTATCAAAGGTTATAAAGTTTTTAAATCTACAACTGTTTGACATTACTAAAGAATTATTAATTAATGTGTAACATTAAATACTGTTAATAGATTACTGTTGTATTTATGAACTATCTTTGCTCTTCATTAAATATACACATTGGGTAATACATCTTTAAAGTTCTGTAGATCTTTTTTAAAAAGAGAAGCGGGGAGGAACCAAACCAAACTTTCCACAATTCTTAGGATGGAGAAGTTCTGAGCTCAATCCAAAAGTGCCGGGACTATTCATAGCGCTCAGTTGTACAAAGGCTTATTACCAAGCGCAAGGCTGATTTCTGTAATTCCTTTGATTATTTTAGGAGGGCCTAAGTGAGCTGGGGGCCCCCTTGTGGTGGGTGCTTTACACATTCATAGTGAGAAAGAGTCTCCGCCCCAAATGGCGAGAAGAAAAACAGAGGCTACTTGCCCTAGGTTATATCGTAGCAGAGACAGGCATAGAACTGTCTTCTTCTGACTTTCAGCACAGTGGCTTATCCACTAGGCCACACTGGAGTTGCTAAATCCTATGGCCTTCTTCAGGCAAAGCACTTAAGCATGTGGTTATGCTCATTGGAGTCAATGGGATGTTCCCTTGCTTAAAGTTAGGCGTTTCCATGCTTTGCTGGCTCAAGGCCTATGTTTGGCACCAAGACTGTGTTTACACTATGGAGACTACACTGACATAGCCCCGTGGCACAGGTGCAGCCTACAGCGACAGATAATATGGGTTGTACATTGCCCCTCCACCTGATCATGCTTTTAGCTCTGGAGGTCCCTGGTTCAGTCCCCAGTTTGTCAGCCAAGGGGGCAGCCACCACATTTCTAAGATTGGGTCCACAGCTTGCAGTATAGCCAGTCTCTGGATAGAAGGTTCCAACTACATGGTAGGGTCTCTGGGCTTTGCATAGGGATGTAGATATCTGTGATGGAGGGGTCCACTACCACCATCAGACCAAGGACTGTCAGCTTTGCTTGATGCAGGGACCTTCAGCACCACAGCTGAGCCCTCTACCACTGCAGCTAAAGGAGTCAAGAGAAAATGGAGTGTACAGGAAAACCATTTCCTGCCCAGTTCTAGTGAAGAACTAATATAATGATCCCTGCAGTGTAGGGCAATGATTATGTTTTTGTGAGATAATTTTGTGTAAACTATATCTTTTGAAGTACACAATGCACACAATCTTTTATTGTGACGGGAGTTCCTGGCCTGAGCTCTGCTCCCTGAGGCACGCGTGACAGAATGTCAAGATGTGGTACGCCATCTTGTTTTGGGTTACATGGTCCTTAACAGAGGGATTTAGCCAAATTTGACCCTGGGGTGGAAATATGGGTTCTTCCAAGCATGCCCTTCCCACATCACCCATGGAGTTCTCGTTGTTGTTGTTTTTCTCCTTCACCTTTATTATGGAGGGGGATGAGACTGGTTAGCATGAGGCTGTTCACCTAAAGAGTTTCTGTCCACTGTACACTAGAACAAAGTTGGAGTTTAAATCCCTTTATTATTATTTCTGTTACAATAACACCAGGAGGACCAGAGTCCCATTGCCCATATGCACATTAAGAGACAGGTCCTGCCTTGAAGAACTTACAGTCGAAGGGCATGTTAACCCTCCGGGCACTACAATGGCACAGCTGCAGCGCCATGGTATAGACTGTTTCCTGCATGGACAGAAAGGGTTTTCTGTCACGGCAGGTAATCCACCACCCTGAACAGCAGCAGCTGCACTGGTAGAAGAATACTTCTGTTGACCTAGCTGCGTCCACCCCGGGGTGGGGTGGAGAGGTAGGTCAGCTTAATTGTGACGCTCAGGGATGTGAATTTTTCACGCACCCCTCCCCCCCCCCGAATTATACAGCTCTGTTGATCTAAATTTTAATTGTATACCAGGGCTAAGTAGACAAGCCCAGACCAACAAGGGGTTGTTGTCTCTATGTTACAGAAGGGGAAATGAGACACAGGTAGATTAAGCAACCTGCCCAAGGTTATACACTCAATTTGTGGCATAGCCATGAACCTTGCTCTCCTAAGTTTTTCAGCCCTTGTCTTAATCACCTCGCCAACCTTCGTAGCCGTCAGGAGAGTCTAGAGAGAAAGGCAAGCCAAGATGGGTAGCCCTAGTGGAGTTCAGGTGCCTTCTGTCACACAGGGTCTCTGGACAAATCGTCTGCAAAGCATGTTTTCTGTCTTCAGATGCACAAACTTAGCTGCCTCCCACGAGATTATTTCCTATGCTTCAGATGTGACTGGCATGCTACCGGTTATGATAGTAACAGTGTGAAAACTTCTCAAGGTGCAAGTCTGCCTTCTGTTCCGTTCTGGCCACCTGCTTACCAGAAACACCTCGATACAAAGGGAAGTTCGGAGAGGAGCCGCAAAAGAATCCGTGGGCAGCAGGGCTTGATTTGGGAGAAGGGACTGAAAGAGCTAAAAGGAACTGAAAGCTTCAGATGTGGTTGCCTAGAGGTAGACACCTAAATAAGACGCCTTTTCCGGGGTGCTGAGCACCCACTGCTGAGTGTGGCTATTCCAGGATCCATGGATGCCCAGCACCTCAGGCTGGGATCTCCACACTAATAATGTCCATTTCCTCTTCCCCTATCAGCCAGTTCCCTGGTGAATAGCCCTGGCTCCCTTCCAGCTGCCTCAGAACCACTTGCCAGGAGGAGCAGGCAGAGCACCAACGCTCCGGGTCAGCTCTTTACCCTTCACAATCCCCAGGCGATGGAGGTGGGGTCAGCACCATGGAGACTTTCCTTTCTTCTCCCAACCCCCTGTCCCTGTGCAGCAGGGACTAGAGAAAAGAGTAGATGCTGCGGCAGAAGCCACGGCCGCTCACCTTTGCTGCCCGGCCCCAGATACACTCAAGCTGATCCCTCTCCTTGCGTGTGAGCGGAGGGGATGTTAGGCCTGGTGAGATCGATTAGGCTGTGGCGTAGAGTCCCTGAAGCCCCATCCTTGGAGATATGCCAAGCTAGAGAGAGGACAGAGGAAATGAATGGGAGTTAAGTGCCTAAATATCTTTGAGCAGGGGTTCTCAAACTTTATTTTTGCTGGGCCCACCTTTCAGGCTGTGACAACCCCCTCTAGGGTTACCATATTGCAAGTTCCCAAAGAGAGGACCCTGCTGAGGGGAGGGGGAGCGGGGCTACAGCTCTCTGCCAGCAGCAGCGCAGAAGGGTGGCACGGTACGGTATCGCCACCCTTACTTCTGCACCGCTGCTGACAGCGGTGCTGCCTTCCGAGGTGGGCGCCCGGCCGACAGCCACTGCTCTCGCAACGTCCCCCTACAATAGCCACCCAACCCCCTTTTGGGTTGGAATCCCCGGCTTAAGAAACACTGTCTTTGAGGATCTGGGACTAAAAATCCTACTATAGGGAGCAGGAGATGGATAGATAATATAATTATTGCATTAGCACTTGGAGGCCCCGATCAGGATCAGAGCCTTGTTATGCTAGGGCTATATGTAACCCACGTGTATCTTTCCCCTTCTCTGGTTTTTCTAACCCTGTCATTAGCTACATCCCGATTTGAAAGATGCTGAAAATACCACTTAGATTCGTGAGAGCTAAACAACAGCTCCGGCCCACACCACAGGGTCCAACATCCAGATCTGGGACGGTTTCAAATGTAAACAGTGTGCTTGTTAAGGGGCCAGATTGACTGCCCTGGAGACTGCAGTCCTCTCTTCATCCACAGAGCCAGTGTAGCATGGGCAATGGCAGGAGAGGTTTCTTCTCCGAACACACTGCTGCCAGTGTGCCCCCGCCAGGACCAGGAGAGGCCATTTCTAGGGATAAGCAGTTAGTTCGGTCTCCATGCTCGGCCGCTCCTTGACCTTTCTGCCGAGAATGCCCAGCAGGCTGGCCAGCTGGGAGGCTGACTTTTTGGATATGGACTAGGAATTTCACTGAGATCACCAGCTCATTTCACACAGACTGCGGGGAAGGCTGGATAACGTTCGGATCCCTGCCAATCACAGGCGAAAGGCTCTGGCCAAGAGTTTCCTGAAACATTGGTAACTTGGAGGAAAGGGGCTAAGGAGGGTCTTTTTGGGAAGACACAGGAGAAGGGGGCTGGAGATTGGAGCTCTGTTACTAACCTCTGTGCAAGCTTAAGGAAGACACTTAGCCTTAGTCTACGCTACGGAGTTTTGCCAGCATAGCTATGTGAATTAGGAATGTGAAAAAAGCCAACTACCTACCTAGCCTTCAGAGTTATGCCGGCAAAACCTCCGGTGTAGATGTAACTATGCTGAAAGTGCTTCTGTCAACATAGCTAATGTAATTCAGGGAAGTGGTGTTACTGTGTTGGCAGAAGCACTTCTATTGGCTTACACTTCGTGTGCACCAGATTATTCTGCGGTATGGCTATACTGGCAAAGCATCTGTAGTGTAGACAAGCCCTTAAATGCCCTGTGCATCAGGTTCTCCACATGTACAATGGACATTATGATCCTACTGCCGAGTGGTGCTGCAAGGCTTAATTCCTTAGCATTTGTAAAGTGCTTTGAGATCCGTGGTTGGAAGGTGCTAAAGAAGTCCCGGGCGTTCTTGGTTCTAATATTTGGCAGGCACAGCCGTCAATTTTCAGAATCGCATGGAAGTTTAGTCATATCACTGGCGTTTGGCCTGGTCTACACACAGGCTTTGTACGGGTGTAACTATTTCAGTGCAAGGTGTGATTTTCCTACCAAAATAGGTTAAATTGGCACAACCCTTAGTGTGGACACAGTTATCCTGGTATACAGGTGCCTTACACTGGTGCCGATTATTATCTTCTTGGCTAAAGGCACCTAAGAGCTGATCGGTCTTTATACATTTATGAAGAGGGCTACATGGCAGGGTTGCCTGTGGTAGAAGGGGACTGGACTCAAGGACTCAGGATGTCCCTTCCCTGTGTTCTGAAGATCTTACAGCTATTCCCCTTTGCTATACTAGTGTCAGGCAGCTTTTTACCCATATGACCGTAGCCACATTAGGGGGGGTTGTACCACTTTACCAGTTCAGGTGTCGTTTACTCAGTCAGCTTTACTATGTAGGCATGGCTTTATCCTTAGAGTTGGTGGCTTTTTCCAAATGTAAATGTCAGACAGAAATCCTTTATTTGATCACTGAACAGTGACAGCATGGCCAGCACTCCAGGCTTCCCCCATATTGCCTAAACAATGTGACTCCATTCTGCTGTGCCCTGGAAAAATTGCCTCTGTAGGCAAGATGATGACGATGATTTATGTTATCGTAGCACCTTGGAGCCCCAGTCCTCGATCGGGCCCCCACTGTGCTATGCACTGGACAGACACAGAACAAAGAGCCAGTCCCAGCCCCAAAGGGCCTCCAATATAAGACCTGAGACCACCAATGGATCCAAACAGATCAATGAGGGAGTACAAGGAAACAATGAGACCGTATTGGTCAGTGTGCTAGGCTGTAGTCCAGACACACCAGCTTTCTATTGGGTCAGCTTCCATGGCCCATTCAGTCCTTAGCTTTGCTGCTGACGCTGCCAACAAAAGAGATCAATTCGTGGCAATCGTGATGGTGGCTTTTGTGGTGCAGCCAGTTGTTCACTAGGAACTGGAGTGAAACCTATCAAAACTGTCTCATGTAGGCCTTAGGACAGCCATGAGTAGGTGTCCCCTTTAGAACACTCTCAACAGACAAGAGGTTAGACGTAACCGGTGACCTGGCAGCAGAACGGTTTGTCTCCTATTACCGCTCCCCTGAGACACCAAGTCCCAAAGGGTTTGTGCAACTAAAGCCCTGTGTGACTCTTCCGGCACATAAGGGCCCATGCTGACTGTGTGTAGATGTTGGCAGCTGCTTGTTTTGTATTCAAGCCAGAAAATTCCATCCCGCTAGGCTTTCTGCTTCCAGGGCCTGCATAGCAGCAGGGTCCTAGCAGCGGCTCTTGGGTGTCTCTAGGCAAGAAGATGTTTAAGTAAGTTCATACTGTGTGGGGGTAGGATTTGTCCTCTACATAGATTACACGTGGAAACATCTCCAACCCTCCAGGCATTGAGCACACGGTATGTAGACCTGTGTATTTATACACACTTAGGACACAACACACCTTTCTTCACGCTTTGCCGTGCATAGAGGATTCAGGCAAGGAGAATAACCCACAGGCACCCTCGGAGGTCGAACAGCCATGAGTGTGCAAGGGTGTTATGGGTATAGTACGCTCCCCAGGCAAGGGGCCAAGTGCCCGTGAACTCTCACTGAAGTCGATGGGAGCTGGGAGCACTCAGCACCTCGCAAGAGCTGACCCTGCGCAAGCTCTATACATGCTGTATGGTCCAAATCCTCCTGTATGGTAATGTCCGTGACAATAGGCTGTTCCCCCTCACTGGCAATGCCCCCCTCTTCCCCAGCACAGGCAGATGTGCACAGTCTGGAGCCTTCATCCCCAGGCGAGTCCTGGCAGGGCTTAGAGCGGGGAAGGCAGCTTTGAACAGTGGCTGGCGTGTCATAGGAGTGGCTGGCTGTCTTGGCAAGCCATCTCCATGAGCCAGTGCCACCGTGGTTTGGCTGCATTGCCTCCCCTCAGAGAGGTGCCGCAGTCCCCTGGGAACCACTGCGAATCTCCCCATCCACGCCCAGGTCAATGGCAGGTGCCAGGAGAAGAACCCGGCTTAGCTCCGGGTGCACAACATGGACGGAGCCGTGGGGCCGGGCTCCACGGAGTCTCGATGGTACGTCTGCAGAGATACAGCAGTGCGCCAGAGAGCAGAAGGTGGCCGTAGGCTGGGAGCTGGGCAGACCCTTTCCTCGGTCTCGCTGGCTGAACGGTGAGCAGTTGTTGGCCGTGCCCAGGGGGCATCAAGGCTTTTACAGACGGTTGTTCCATAATGTGCAGCCAAGCTCTTCAGGGGGGAAGGTAGGCGCAGCATCCTGAGTGGCCCTCCGAGCTGTACATTAGCTCCGCGCCGCTCCAGTGACGGCTTCCTCGGCGGCCTGCCATTCGCAAAATCACGCTGGCAAGGGGCCGAGAAAGCACTCGGCGGAATGAAACGTGTGTCTGCTTTGGAACAGCTCTCGGCGGAGCCGGGCACGTGTGTAGGGATTATGTGCGTGTGCTGTTTTGTTCCAGGGTCGTTGCAAAACGGCTGGCAGCGTGGATTAGAATAAGAGTCTCACATGTCACAAGAAGGGAACGACCTCTAAAAGGGGTTCAGGAAATAAGCTTTGTCGCCAAGGCTGGCAGGACTTGAGCGTGTGTGCGGCACGGGGGGGTCACAGAAGGGTCAATGATATGGATGAAGATCATGTCAGATTTCCTATGCCACTGCTCATTCCAGAAACCAGGAAACGCCAATAATGAGATCTTTGTAATTAACCCTCAGGATTAGACACAAAACCGAGTCCCATATTACAGCAAAGGCCCTTTCATCTGCCTCACAAGAGTTGGGAGGTAAGGGAGGTGTTTACACCTGAAGTTTTGGGCTAATTCCAATTTAGATGTATAGGGTGATATCCTGGCCCCATTGACGCCAAGGGCAAAGCTCCCATGGATTTAAAGCCAGAAGGTATTGTGCTCATCTCATAGGAGCATCTGCATAACACAGGCCATAGAATTTCACAAGGTGATTCCTGCAGTGTGTGGAGGGAGGAATTGTTCTTTCTTTGATTAGACAATTGTCCCTGCTGGCCTTGGAGTCTATGAATCTGCCGCCACGCTCTGCCAACCTGAATTCCCTCTGCAGCTCCATTTGCACATGATATTCCTCAGCTCCTGTCCTGAGTTTTTCTGCTCTCTTGAAGAGCTGTGGCTCTCCACCCCAGATGTGGCTGCATTTTACTAGTGGATACATTCTATACAGGGGTGGGTGACGATGACTGGAAATAAGGTGTCAATTTTTAAACAGTAAAGGCAATTAACTGTGGGAATAATTTGCCAAGGGAAGTGGTGGATTCTCCATCACCGACGATTTTTAAATCAAGATTGGGTGTTTTTCTAAAAGATCTGCTGTTTCAAACAGGAATGATTTGGGGGATGTTCCATGGCCTTTGTTATAGAAGGGGTCAGATTAGATGATCACGGTGGTCTGTTCTGGCCCTCCAGTCTATGACTCAGTTGCACTGATATTTGCATCTTGAAAATTAACAGTACGCTCAAAAGAGTTAAGTCTATTGCTCCAAAATCAGAGCAAGGCAAAATGTAAATAAAATGCCACATCCCACAATGCATCTCTCATGCTTCAGGGAGCAAAATGCATGCCTTCCAGGGTGAGAGTGTTGAGCAAGAATCTCCTAAGCTCATATGTGCACAGAGCATTGCACGGTTTGCTGTAAGGATTTTGTCTTGCTCTGCGTGGCCGGGTACTGGAAGCTGGGTACTGGATTTGATGGGCCAGTGATCTGATCCAGTATAGCAAAGCCAAAAGTAACAAAGGAGGGCTGTAATGCTGAAGACATTTGGGTTGGGCGAGACAGAGGAAGAACTGGCCAGCGGTTAGGGTGCCAGCATGGGACTCGGGGAACCTGGATGCAAGTCTCTGTTCCCCCACAGCCTTCTCTGTGCCTCAGTTCCCCATCTGTACAATGGAAATCAATAGCACTTTCCTACTTCACAGGGGTACTGTGAGGGTGAAGCCATTAAAGATTGTGAGGTGTTCAGGTACCGGTGGCAAAGAGAGGGCTCCCCACTCGGGCCAAACTGTAGTTGGTATCAAGGGAAGCAGGGAAGTGCTAGCTTAGCTGCCTTGTTGTACAGAGAGGGCTGCCTTGGGAGCGCCTGTAGGCAGCGCTGTATCGGACTCTGATGCTTAGCTTGTGCCTCGCAGATCGTCCTTCTCTGGGGAGCCAATACCTGGAATAGTGTGTGGTGTCCTGAGCAATAGACCGATATAGGGAACTGGAGGGAACGGTCCACAGGCAGTGTTTGCACTGGTATAACTCTGTCCGTTGGGGGTGTGTGATATTTTTATAAAAAGAGCTATTCTGGGACAACCCCTAGTGTGGACACAGTTATACCAGTATAAAGATGCCGTACACAAGTAGAACGAGGCCAAGTCTACATTACAAAATGAGGTCAACCTAAGTTACATCAATGGACGGCCACCAGAGTAATTAAATCACTGTTACGCATCCACCCTACGCTCCTTGTGTCGGTGGTGCATGCCCTTACCAGGAGCGCTTGCACTGATTTACCTGTCAGCGTGGGGTGTTGTGGAATGGCTTCTGAAAGGCAGCAGCCATCTATGTAAGCAATGCAGCGTCTACACTGACACTGCGTCGACCTAACTATGTAGACACTGACTCTATGTCTCTCATGGAGGTGGACTTATTAAGTCTGCGCAATGGGTGAGTTACATGGGCAGGAGCGATGTTTTAGTGTAGACGCTTACAGAGTTAGGTCGACGTAAGCGGCCTTATGTCAATGTAACTCTGTAGTGTAGACCGGGCCTGTATTCCCCTTGCTGTACAGGAATAAGTTACGTTCTTAGTATTCTTATTTATTGTTTGTATTTTTATAGCATCTAGGAGCTGCAGTCACAGACCAGAGCCCGTTGCTAGGCACGACAAAATCAAAACAAAAAGATGGTCCCTGTCCCCAAGGGACTTACAATCCAGGTGATACCTGTATAAGCACCTAGATACCAGCAGCGTTTGGGAGGGGGAGGCGCTGTACTGCTTTAACTAGAGCAGGATAGTTAGTGCAGTGCTGCTATGGAAGAATTAAACTTGATATAACTGCAGTCGGCCATTTTGTGTGTCCAGCCACTGTTAGCTGAAAACCAAACGCCACAGAGCTAGAAATAATTGTTAGGACTCTAAGAGGCAAGGCCAAACAGGTGCACAATTGCAGTTTTGCTAATCAAAATAAAAGAATGGGACAAGAAGTTAATGTACCATAAAAATGGAAAAAAGTAGTTGAATAGGTAACCCTGGTTTTAAAGTGTCCCGACATATGAGTTTTATTGTTAGGGCCAGAAATACTAAAAATGCTTTGTTAATAAAAAATAAGTAATTTTGCTAAAGCTAAAAAAAATTGAGTAACCCACTAGAAGTTACTATAGTGACCCATGAGGAGTCACTGTAAGTTATGCGCTTTGTTTAAGTTCGTTAGAAAAAAATAAGTAAAAATAATACACCTGAAAGCAGTAGTTCTCAAACGTTTGTACTGGTGACCCCTTTCACATCGCAAACCTTTCAGTGCGACCCGCCCTTCTAAATTAAAAACACTTTTTTATATATTTAACACCATTATAAATGCTGGATGCAAAGCAGGGTTTAGGGTGGAGGCTGACAGCTCGCGACCCCCATGTAATAACCTCCTGGCCCCCTGAGGGGTCCCGACCCCCAGTTTGAGAATCCCTGCCTTAACAAGCTCCCTCAGATTGCTTTTTGGGCAAGGCGTTAATGCCTAAACTTCCCATCAGCTGGACGGAAGGAGGGCCTCCAGAATTCCAGCTGGCGATCAGTCTAAATCATCTCAAACTTTGGGTGACTAATGTTTGGGATGCTCTGAACCTATTGCTGTAGCAAATATGTGTGCGTGCTTAAAATCTTAAGTAAAAGCACTCTGGTTTGCATCAATCATTTATCAGACAGAGAAGCTGTGTCCCCATTAATTTATTCCTGACACTGCCTAAAAATAAACAGGTAAAGTTACCACTGCTGTTGGTTCCAGAAACCCTAGGTATCAGTGCAACTTTTGTACATAGCCACAAAGAGCACCAGGAGAGGAGGTTGAGCATTAGAGGTGAATGAAATCTGTATATCTTGGTTAACCTGTGATAAGAGGAGATGTAAAAAAAGGGTCTGTACGTGACTGAAAGCTGTGCTGGATTGCTTCTGCAAGGGGGTGTAGTTAAGGGGGAATGAGATGAAATTAAGTGGAGGCTGAATATCAGTGGAAAAACTTCCTGACAGTGAGAATGAAACAAAACCCCGGAGACTGTGCTGTAGGGGCTCATCCTGTGCTGGCCCCTAGAGCTGATCCAATAAGCCTGGTGGTCTAATGGACAGAGCACAGGGACAGGAGTCAGGAGACCTGGGTTCTGACTTTGGCTCTGCCACTGACTCACAGTGTGATCTGGGGAAGTCTCTTTGCCTCATTTGTACCTGTCTATTAAAAGGGGGTAATGATGCTTCCCTGCCTTGGTAAAGGGCTTTTGGAGAGACAGATGGAAGGCACTATGTAGGTGGAATGGATTATGACTCGTTGCGCTAGGTGCTGCACAAACACACAGTAAGAGACAGTCCCTGCCCTGAAGAGCTTACAGACTAAATAGACAAAAGTTGCGGGGGGAGGAACTGAGGCCCAGAGAGGTGAAGTAACTTGCCCAAGGTCACAAAGTGAGATAGCAGCAGAGCTGCGAACAGACCTCGGACCCCTGAGTCCCAGCCCAGTGTTCTCCCCACTGCACTACCCTGCCTCAGATTGTTCCATTTGATTCCTAGTGCTTCGTCCTCTCTCCCTGGCCTGCGGTAAATGGGAGACGTGCAGGTGGGCTATTCAGAAGCATGGAATATCACACTGACGATTTTCCCCTATCAGAAGCCCACCTGTCCAATGCACTGCTGGAGAGGGAAGTGGGTTGTTAGAATGGGATGGATGGACCTTTCCATTCCTAGAGCATCATGCATGGTGTATTTGTGGCCAAATGCAACCTTGGGGTAACTCCCCTGAAGTCTATGGAGATTCCTGGATTTCAAGGCCAAAAGGGACCAAAAGACTCACCTAATTTGACCCTTCGTACAACTTTACCCAGTGAGTCATCCACTGAGCCAACAACTTATTTAACCAGAGCATAATTAGGCAGTTACACCAGAGACGCATAGCGGCCTATTGCCTTGATCACAGTGACTTTCCATGTAAAGTTGGGGGACTCTTTGCCTCCACGTTACTCTTCTGTTGCTCTCCTCAGCTTGACAGGATCATGATACCATTTGTTAGGAACCAGGCCCTAGTGGTATGAATTATGCAAATTGCTGATCCAGTGCAGAAAGGGCCCATCTGAACTTGCCCTGAGAAGACTGCGAGCAAAGTTCTGATTTACTAATGGAGAAATTGGAGGTCTAATAATTAATTAATCAACCACTTAGTGCTTGGGAACATAACCCCATGCTCTGCTGGGTAATTCATGGCACGCGCAGAACAGGAAGCAAGTTGCTTCTAAATCAGAGGAAGGTGAAAAAAATAAACAAAGTCCCAATTTATGTGGCCAATTGTGCGATGCCCATAGGTGAAGGTGTGGGGGAGGATTTCTCCTTGTGTGTGATGTTTCCTTGCCCTAATGACAAGTGATAACATTACGCAGAAAAGGACCCATGTTTATTTTAAGCCCAGTCAAGAGCGAGCCTTCTAATGGATCTGAATTTGCATTTGCTTCTGGGAAACCCCCACAAGTTTGGATGGATCCTTCTCCAAACAGCATGGCTCTGCAAACTTTGTCTGTAATGAATGACAACAGGGTCTTTCGCTTTTCCATCTTGGGACACTGTGATGCTTCTGGGGGCACCCAGAGCTGTGCGTCTCGTTGTTGTCACCTGCCTCCAGCATGAGGGAGTCTTGCCTGTACTAGCTGGGTGTTAGCACCCAGCCTGTCAGCCACTCAAGCGCTCTGCTGTGGGCTACACCAGCCCTGCCTTTGCCCTGCACAGCTTAACAATAGATGCATGCCAGCCCCCAAGTCCCTTCCAAGCGTCCCCCTGTGGTTTCAAGCCCCAATCACTGGATGCCACCGAAATCCCAGCTCCTCCATTCCCAAAGGAACAGTGAACCCCAGTTTTACCTTAGCCCATCACTCCTGTATCACACACAGCACTTGAGTGCAATTATAGTAAAACAAACGGAAGTTGATTTAAGAAAGAGCAGCAGTTCCATTAGAAACCAATGTGATGGAAACAAATGGTTACTTATAAAATGTGAACTACAGACTGCGCTTATTAATGGTCACCTTTCCTGGGTTATAAAGTAGATTCTCACCCCAAGGTTCAGTCTCTGGCAGTGCTTGCTAGTCCTCAGGAGCAAGGACCCAGTTTTCATGAAGCACTTCCACTCATCAGGGTACCTCCTCAGTGAATGGATCCAGAGTGTCTTTCTCCCCACTGTGATATCCTGGACCAGTCTTCTGTCTTTATTCACAGGCAGGGCCATTCCCTCATGCATGACCCTTTCACTTCCACATGGTTTCGATGTTTGTTGTTCGTCTTTGAGAGTTTTCCATTGACTTTTCTGGGTTGGTGCAACGGTGAAAAATTGAGCAATACATTACATAGCCAGCTAGCTAGGGAGGGGTGACAACTCCATCCCACTTGAATGGGCCATTACCAAGACATATGATTTCCTGGTGACACACTTTCACTCCAAGACCACAAGGGCATAATTTTCAATATAGTGACACTATTCCTTAAATATTACCCCTACACATATCTTGCAATGGTTATGAGTGTCGACCAGTTACAAGCTTTGAGTAGAGACCTCACATGCTACCCTTTATGAATAAATACCATGAAAGTGGTGTATTAGGTGCAGTGAGATTGTCAGGTCTGAGACAGCAGTTGCTTGTAAAGAGCATTGAACCCTTTGCCACTAAGCACCAATGGCCCTCTCTGTCACAGACATCCCCCCCCAGAGTCCTTCCCTGGTCTAGCCAGGATCTAGCCTCCAATTTAGCAATAGATGGGAAAGGCAGGGTGGTCTCAGTCTCTTGGGTGAAAACAAGAGCAAGATCTGCGGTGCATCCTGTTTCCAAGCAGGCTGGTGACGCTGCAGAAGCAGTCTGTCCTGTGGTTTTCTCAAGGTGCAGAGTCTGAGATGGGAGGTGGGGCTGGGGCCTGTCTTTCCTGACTCAGTTTGCCCCCTCCCTAACTGCAAGGTACATTCTTTTTTTCCTGCCAGATCAGACTTCACCAGATCATCCCCTTGGGTTTGCTGCTCTCTGCTCTGTCTGGAGAATGAATTGTGGTTTGTTTGTTTTTTGTTTAATGGTACTTATGGCAGTAGAGGGATACACTTCTTCCACCACCTCAGAAGGAGTCAGCTCAATCTTTGCTTTAGCTCTGTGGCCCCCAAACTCCCGCAGGGCCCTGTCCCGGCAGATACTCTACGCCCGTCCTCCGAAATTCATTTAGAATGTGTGTCCTGTAACATTCTCAGGCCAGAGGGCAGCAGCAATAGCCCCTTCACCTCCCTATCTGTAGGACTCCCGCTGCCGTTAGCAAAGCCACCTAGAGCTGTGTCACCCTTGGCAGTCTCCAAGCCAAGCAGTGACAGGCCAGCTGGCCATGGCATGCCTCCGAGGGAAATGCAGGGACAGCTGGCTGTATCCAAACTCCACGAGGCTGCCCTTTGAGCAGCCCTCTTCTGAATTCTGTCAGGGCATCATCTGCTTAGAGTCACGGCTGCTATTTATGTCCTGCTTGGAAATCCCATCTCCCAGGGTATCCCCAGTGGCCATCGCCTTCTTCATGTAAGTGATTTGATTCCTAGCGAGGTTCTTGGCCCTACCCTTTTGCTGTGCATAATGATGCTCCTTTGCAAAGCTTCCTGATGCTCACTAGACTCACCCCACTGGGCCAAATCCAACGCTTGTTAAGCTGTTGTAGATCCAGAGTAACTTCACTGTTGGCAGCTGAGCTCCTGCCTCCCTCTGGTTTACACTAGTGTAAATGAGAGCGGAGTGGCACCCTTGGCTTCTTATCCTTAGATTCACTTGGTGTTCTCCAGCTGGGGCAGCATCACTGCTTGCCTTGGTGCCCTGATTTTCTCTCTGGCCCTCTGCCTCACACTCCGATCGGGTTCCACACTTAGTCAGCTGCTAATTGGCTCTGCACAGCATGGAGTGAGTGGATAGGTAACCTTGTTCTAGATAATCTCATGGGTTGGGTTTATTGTCAGCCTTGTTAGTCCCCTACCAGGGGTTTCACATTCCGGTTACCTGTCACTTACCCTGCCTGGTGGAACTAACAGCTGCTGCTGTACCAGAATCTGTGGACAAGGGCAATTTTTTTCACAAATATCCAAAAATTTGTGAATTGGCTCTATAGTGAGTGTGGGGAGGAGGAGTTACTCTTCAGTGCGGGGCTTCCCAAAATGTGGACCGAGACTTGGGGGTGGAAGACAGATGGCCCAATTGTTCTCCAGGCACTTAGCTTTCATTGTAAATACAGTCAGGCTCCAGCTGTTATGGTTATGAAGAAAACCTTCAAAATGTGACCCACGTGTAACCAGTGCCAGAGTTTGCAAAGAGTCTGAAACAGTAGCTCTGAGGTGTTCACTGCCCCATTTATTTCAGTGGGTACACACTCAGATGCCAGTGGTAATGCTTTCAACGTCCGTGTTAACTATTTCACTGCTCACCAAAGCAAGGAGAGGAAGGATCACATTATGAAGATCGTCACAAGCTCCTTTGAGTGACCACGCACGCTGGGTTTGAAGAGGGGACCGATTGGTTTAATTTTCCTGAAGGCGGTGCTCAGAAGCAGACAGGTTCCCTAGAGAGCCCACCCCAGATGTTGCAGTGAGTGCTGGGACAGGGCTTTGAGAGCCAGTGCTTTCTGGAGGAAGGGAACAACACACGAGGATTTCTAAAGCACAGAATTATAGAAGTTAGAGATGGGAAAAACCTGTTAGATCATTCACCTCTCTCTCTCTCCATGACTGTAACTCACCAAGATAGCTGTTCTCCTCAAGGTGCTGGAGTTAACTGTGCCCAGAGAGAAATTCTCATGTGCTGGGAGTCAGGCCTTGTCAGCAGCTGTCCTTGGGCTATAGGGCTCCATCCTCAAGATGTTAGGATAGAACAGGGACCTTATCACTTTCAGGATAAGCTGTGGTGAGAGCCATCTCTTCACAGTAACATCCCTAGAGAGATACTTATGATGATGATGAGGAGGAGGATGACAGTAACACAGGCTTTCTCAGCCAGGTGTGCAGCAAGGGGAAAATCTAGCCCTTTGAGGATCACTCTGAAGCTTTGGTGATGGGCATGTTAGAAATATCCCCCAAGGGCTCCATACTGCAGAAACTTCATTGCTTCCTTCCATGGGTAGCCGCATCCCTGGGCCTGGTGGTAATAACACCTCGCTGTTATGGAGGGCTTTTCAGCTGTAGATCCCAAAGCAGTTTACAAAGGAGGTGAGTATCATTATTCCCATTTTACAGATGGAGAAACTGAGGTGCACAGCGGTGCCCAAGTTAATGCAGCAGGCCAGTAGCAGAGCCAGGAATAAAACTCAGCTTCCCTGGCCAGTGCCTATCCACTAGACCACATTGCCTCTGCATGTTGAAGGCTCAGCCCTGTTGATGATATACGGAGAGGAACAGGTGAAAATTCAACACACGACTTTTTTGCTAATATTGTTGGCTGCTGGTGACAGACTTGCCTTCAGACAGTCATTAGGAGCTAGATTTTGACTTGGGCTGTGTGCTGATGTAAGGGGCAGTGAGTAAGAAGACTCTTCCTCAGCTACATGTGCTCCTGTAGGGGCTAGTCAAACTTCAGAGGAAGGAGGGCTAGTCCATTCCTGTTCTTATGCTGCGCCCATCACTGTGGTATCTGAGCACCTGCCCAGAACCTCCTTACTGCCTCCTGGATTAGGTGGGCTGGGAGGGATGAGGAATAGGGGCAGAACTTTGCTGCCACCTTGCAATACACCAGCCAGCTGAATTGAACAGGCGTGGCACAGGGATGTAATAACATGCGGCTGGTATAGGCTGCATAAATTATTTCTCCCCTTCGTATAAGGGGGAAGCACAGAGGAACTGAGCCTGCCCCTTTAAGGGAGTACAGACACACACAGAGCAAGGAATAACTGTGGCCAAAACTAGCCACCCCTGAAACTCGCCTTCCCTTCCTCCCCCTCCAGCTTCCAGGAATAAGGGGAGGGACTGCCGAGGGGAGCAAAACATCTAGTACTGGGCTGGCCTCGATGGCAAATTAGCGCTCTGATCTACAAGCTTTTAACCACATGCCTGGCTTTAAGCATTTGGATGGTCCCATAAAAGTCAACAGAACTATTTGTGTGCATCTAGTTAAGAATCCGCTGGAGTGGTTTGCTGGATTGGGGCCCAGCTGCTTAACTTTAGGCAGTCAGCTGTGAAAGTTTTGGCCCTATGGGCTTTCCTTCTTACCCCCGGACTGTTTAAAAAAAACGCTGCACCGTTATCCACGTCTAACATGTGGAACAGAAATGACGGGGCCAGTGGATGACTGAGAGTCCCTGCTGTGAATAAAGGACATCCAATGAAATCTGTCACAACCGTTAGGCTCCCGCAGCAAGAGAACTCCCAAGAAATAGCCACAGCAGCTCAGTAACGCAGACGTAAGGTGTTTTACGATTGCAACCTGAGATGGACTGAAAATGCCTTTGGAGGAGCCTGGCCTCCAGCCCAGGATAACGCCTGTGGCAAGCGTTTGTTAAATTAAAAAAAAAATCGTTTCATGGAATGTATACGTCGAGGGTGCGATTTTTCAAACCAGCTCGGCATTGAACCAGCGGCTCCCATTGAAGTCAGTGGGGATTTTACCCACTGTCCATGGGGGCAGAGTCAAGCAGGGTGGAGGCCTTTTGAAAATTTCCGCCACTGGTATTTTTGGCTCAGGAGGGAAAAAGTCCGACTAGATCTTTAGCCCCACCCACCCATCCTCGTTTGTCAGAAGATCACAGGTGAGAGCCTGCTGGCAGAAGCCCTGCTGGAAATCCAGAGGAACGCCAGTACAGTCACTGAGTTTACATCGGCGCTCTCGACAGCGGATTCCTGCCCAGGGGCCACGTGGACTTGAAAGGAACAATGGAGGCTTTCCCCCAAGCCTCTTGCGGGAGGGATAGCTCAGTGGTTTGAGCATTGGCCTGCTAAACCCAGGGTTGTGAGTTCAATCCTTGAGGAGGCCATTTAGGGATTTGGGGCAAAAATTGGGGATTGGTCCTGCTTTGAGCAGGGGGTTGGACTAGATGACCTCCTGAGGTCCCTTCCAACCCTGATATTCTATGATTCTTCCCCCTGCTGCAGAACTGGGGAGCTTGCAAGCAGCCCAGCTGCTGCTCTCTTCCTGTTGCATCCCAGGTATTAGTCCAGCGTTCTGCACCAGTGTGAATAAACAGAGCAGGAGCCTCGGGAACAGCTGTGCTTGGAAATGCCCTGGTTGTAGCCAAATGATGCCCTTGGGCCCAAACAAGTAGGTGGTTCTGCCTCTGCACCTCCTGCTGCCCTACTGAGGGTGACAGCCATGCAAGAAGTCTTTCCTCCACTCCCAGCAGGAGCTCCGGTGAAGGCTCAGTCTTCATCCAGGGAATGGAGCAGGGGCACTAGCATTAGAAACCCTATGGAGGGTGCAGAGGGACATTCCTCCCCACCCCATGGACAGCAGCGCGTATTGCTCTGGAGCAGATGCTATTGCTGTGGGGGCACCCAGGGTCACTGTGACTGCCCTGGGGTTGATGCTGACACCCCAGTGCAATCCCCACCGCCTACAGGGGTTGGTTTCAAGCCATAATCTAGCTAATGCCTGAATATTCAGGCATGCTGCACCCTGGGCCATCCATCGAGTCACGGAGTTTAAGGCCAGCGGGGAGCACCAGCTCAGCTAGACTGACCCGTATAGCACAGACCACCCAGCACCGGCATGCCAAACCCAGCAACTGAAATGAGACCACAGCACTGCAGCCCGCAGGAGACCATATTGTTAAGTGCCACAGGCAGAGACTAGGCGGGAGCCAGGTGCACCAGTGTGTCTGGGACAGACCCTGATACTCCTGGTACCCACACGCTGCAGAAGAAGGCAAAGAGCCCCCAAGGTCACTGCCAGTCTGACCTGGGGAGAAATTTCTTCCCAATCCCACATATGGTGATCAGTTAGACCCTGAGCATGTGAGTGAGAACCAGCCAGCCAAGTACCTGAGAGAGAGAGTGCTCGGTGCCAACTCAGAGCCCAGGCCCTCCCTGCCTAGTGTCCCATTTCCAGCCGTGGCCAGCCCTGATGCTTCAGAGGAGGAAGATAAAAAAAAAAAAAACCCAACCTCCCAGAATACACTGGGGGAAAAAATCCTTCCTGACCCTCTCAGATGCCAGCTGAAGCATGAGCACTGATAATCCCCCCCTACCCACCCAGCTTTCCGGTCCACAGGGGCTGCCATGTTTTTCCCCACTGCAGACACCACAGCCCTTCTTGAGCACTGCCCTTACCGAGCCGGAGAACCTGACCCGTGGATCAGCTGGTAGGAGATGTAAGTGCATTGATGGACAGCTGACGGCCCACCCCAACTGAGCTACTTTGTTGCAATGGGCCTATCTGTGGTACTTCTACGCTCCCTGTTACCAAGTATCTGAGCTTCTCACAGTCTTTAGTGTATTTGCCTTCACAACACCCCCATGAGCTAAGGAGCTACTGTTCTCATCAGGGAGCTCTTACATAGAAAGATTAAGTGACTTGTACCAGGATACAGAGGAAGTCCGTGGCAGAATAAGGAATCGAACCCAGGTCTGTTGAGTGCCAAGCTGGCACCCGAGTCACTGACTCCCTTCCACCTGAGCACCAGCAGGACCCCGGCAGCTCCTGAATCTAGCACGCCTGAATCTAGCACGCCCCCTAAACATAACCCCACCAAATTCTGCCCTGACCTACACACCTCCTCGCTGCAGCCGGCCAGTAGTGAGTGACTCCCCGCGGGTGAGGAGCTAAATCGTTGACCATCTGGATCAGGGAGGGCTGATTAGGAAGTTGCACTTCTCTGATCTCACTGTGCTGTTGGTTTCTTGTGCTGTATTTGGACCCCCGACAGTAACTTCTCTGCAAGTGGCATGTTCCATTTCCAGACAATTAATTCATTTAATGCTTTGTTTGACTCTACCAAGTGGGATTTACTGTAAAGTTTGACAGGACACAGTATCTTTAGTAAGGACTTAACCCTGCTTCCCCTCTTCACCTCCTCCTCCTCCACTGCCCTTCCAGGCATGGGCACCTCATGAAGCACCAGCTGTGGGAGGCTGGTCCCAGCCCCGCCCCTTCCTCCCAAAGCCACACCCTTTCTCTGCCCCCTCCCCACCATAGCCCAGAGACCCTGTCACCGCAGCCACTGGCCCCTGCCGCAGGCTAGCCCTCCCAGCCCCAGAGTGGTGGGAGGGCCAGTGGCGTGGCCCCAGCCTGAGTCAGGACCACCACGCAGCGGGACAGGAGCCCCATGCAGAGTGGGAAGGGGGAGGGGGCTGGGGGAGGAGCATGGGCGGGGCCACGCCTGGCTGTTTGGGGAGGCACAGCCTCCCCCAGCCTATGGTACCCGCCACCCATGCTTCCAGGAGTTCGTTCGTTCTTTTTCTTTCTTCAGAGGAAGCTGACAGCCCTGAGGAGCAAAGTTATTTATCCATGGGGCAGTTATAATAGAGGTAGGCGTAGAGGCAGTTCATGGTCTGAGACTACCCAATCGAAGGGAGTGTTAAGAGGCAATTTAATCATGCTCTGTAAGTACCTATGAGAAGAGAAGATTCCTGGAGGCTCCTTAATCTAGCTGGCAAAGGCACAGTAAAATCCAGTGGTTGGCAGCTGAAGTCAGCAAAATTCAAATGAGAAATAAGGTGCCCAGCTGGAATGGGGAGGGGAACAGACTGGAACACGTTAGTGTTGGATTTGACGCTGGGGAAGGGCGGGTGTTTTGAAATTGGAATCTGGCTTATAGAAATGTTGCAGCTGAGCGCTTCTTTTTACAGTGGGCCCAACCAAAACCACAGGTCTGAGGTTTGGGATGTTTAGAATAATCTGGGTTTGGGTCCCAAGTCTGCAGCTGCAGTAGAAAGTTGAGGGCCCTAAGCTTGGTGGATTTTACTAGGACCTCTTTGCAAAGTGCTTCGAGGCCGACTGACGGAAAGAGCTGTATAAGAGCGAGGGACGATTGTTGTTGTTTTTTCCTGAACATTGATTGTATGTGGTGGTTTGCCGGGGGAATGTTAGGCACAATTGTCTGATCCCAGCCAAGGTGTCACATTGCAACCCCCAGCTGGACGCAATTCGAGCAATCCCTGTTTTGCCAGGTGTTTGTGACTGTACCACTCTGTTGTCTCCTACATATGCTCTGCTGCTGACTTGGCTTCACTGTTCTGTGCAAGGGAAGGGATGGACACGCAGGTAAATATTCCCATAGATTTTGTGTCTATGCACTGTAGGCACAAAGGGCCTGATTTTAAGATTAACTCCCCACTCCGTGTCCTGGTTGGTTTCAGTGAGGATGTCAGGTGCTCTGCAACACTCAGGATCATTCCCATTGCTTGTTTGTTTTTCCAGCTAAACCAACTGGCCAATGCTGTTCCCACCTTGATCCTTTAGGCCTTAGGGATACACCCTCACTGCTCTCCTTAGACGTATCACATATTGGCTTCCTTCTGGGCTTTGACTTGAGTTAGTCAGTGTGCCTAATCATGTGAGCATCATAATTGCCATGTATGTCAATCATGCTGCACGCGTGATTTGGTGTCAGTACTCCACTCCTAATTTCTAACTGCTTCTGCTTTCAGCACCATTAATGATCATAATTATTTTCCTAAGCATAAATTGTTCCTAATGACCATAATCAACTTTAGCGTGATAGCACAGCGAACAATGCATCCATGGGACGGGACGTAGCAGGGGAAAAGACCTTTCAAACTCTGTTTACATTCAGATGCACAGATTATTTACCAGAAGCTTTAGACTGTGCCGTGTGTTCCTGCAGTAAGCTCGGGCGTTCACGCTCTTTGTCATGACGTCTTGGCCTTTTGGCTACGATCAAGGGCAATACCAGTTGATCTTGGAAGGAGACTTCACCCTGCCTATGCAGAGGGACAGACTCACTCAGACTATGTCTACATTGTGTACCTTTTCGCGACACAGTTGTGCCGTTAAAAGGTGTGCAGTGTAGCCGCTCTTTTTTGGCAGGAGAGAGCTCTCCCACCGACAAAAACCTTCAACTCCCAACAAGCAGAGGTAGCTTTGTCGGCAGGAGAGCTCTCCCACTGACAACGCGCTGTTCACACCGGTGCTTTCTGTTGGTAAAACTTTTGTTGTTCGGAGGGAGGAGGGTGCTAAAGAGCTGATTTGAAAGTTGGCTCCATGAAGGAATGAAGAATTCTGAATCAAGCTCTTGCTGTGCTACCAGACTCATTAACTTAGTTTCCCTTGAGTGACTAAATCCGACCTTTAGAGGGACATTGCTTGGAGCTGGACTCTTAGAGCCACGAACACTAAGCTGCTGTGTGCTTAGACAGTGGCCTGGAGGGGGCCATCTTCAGGCAGGCAGACTGGGCACTTGAGGTTCGTGGTGTGTGAAATCTGCCTGGGAGGCTTTTAGGCTTGGAAGACAGGATGGATCACCCAATGGTTGCCTGTTCTGTTCGTTCCCTCTGAAGCATCTGGCACTGGCCACTGTCAGAAGACAGGATACTGGGCTAGATGGACCATTGGTCTGACCCAGTATGGCCGTTCTTGTCTCTCCTGGTAGACTCAGTGTTGCTAACTCTCATGATTTTCTTACAAGTCTTGTGATTTTTAATGCCTTTCTTAAAGCCCCAGCTCCTGGAATCATGCTATTGTGTGAGATTCACTGCTTTCGCTGAAAGGAAAGTACATTTCTAGCCCTCACAGTCGGAGAGAAAAGTGACCCAAATGTTCCCTAAAGGCTTAGAAACCAGAAGACAAATTAAAAGAACTCCAAATTAATTATTTTTTTAATCTCCTGATTTGGGGTGGGGGCGGGGCGGAGATTTGTGATTTTTTTTGAATGTTTGGGGTTGGTAATATGGTAGACTGATATTCAGGCGACAGGGTTTCATTTTAAATGGCTTACTGAAGACCCATGCAAGGAAGAAGTGCTCTGTGTGTGAGTGTGTATGCGCGCATGCGTGCACACTCGAGCTGTCTGGTTTTGTATGTATTTTAAAAACTCAGTGTGCCATCATTTCGCACTCCGATCTGATGGGCGGAGGTACCGCGTCGGCAGCTGTTTCCAAGGGCCATTGCCCTTCAAGCATTGATCTTGAGTCGAGCATTTATAGCCAAGGCGATTCTCATCCCCTGACTTGTAGCTCAGGGCTGCCGTCCAGTCACCAATACTCAGGCTGGGAAGGAACGGTACCTGCTTGTGCATGTGGATACACGAACCACTGCCCGTTCCTGGACCGACACCTGCCAGATGGAGCTGCAGCTCTGCTCGTATGCTCTATGGAGCTTTGATGTTTCGGTTGGACCGAGATCCATGGATTCTCTGCCCTCGAGGATCAGGTTTGGATGATTTCCCTTCCCCCCCCCCCCCCGCCCCCCGCCAAGCCACCAAGTTTCTTGTGGTTTCTAGCCAAGGCCAAATGTCCATCCAAGGATCCCTCAAAACTGTGTCCAGATCACCAAACTTCCAGCAAGCCTGGCTGGCATTCCTCCGTGTGGTTTCCATCGCATCGGATGGGCCTGACCAGAGTGCTCCAGAGCCTTCGGGGACTTAAAAATCTCAACCTGGATCTAGGTCTCCTCGCTGACTCCACAATGGACCAGTCTAACTCCCCTCCCCCATGCACTCTGCATATTGGCGTGTTCGCATTCCCAGGCTGTATCCGAATGTTGTGGCTGGAACCCATCTCTATTACGCTGTGAGCTGCTCTACTTGGAAGGATCCTTGGTCTACATCTTATTCATCTCACTCCTGTGAATATCCCCTGAACGCACATTTCCATGGGACAGCTCATCACGTGAGGTGGGCCTCTTTGTCACCAGACTCAGGTGCTGTAAATCTCCAGGCTTGCTAATAGCCCTGCATGACTAATACATAAGATCTCTATTCATGCTCCCAGTTAGTGTGAACTGAGCCATTGTGGTTAGCCTGCTGGTTTCCCCAGCTGAGACTTGAACCAGGAAGCTTGTGATCTGGAAGCAGTGGTGTGTCCAGGTGAGCCAAGGCCTAGAGAGATCAGCTGTCTGAGGAGGCTGGGCTTTCCTGATAATGGCTGTGTCCACTGGCATATATCCTGCATTGTTTCCATCTGGAGGTGATCTACCATAGCTCTCCATGAATAGCAGCCACGTAGGAGCAGTTGCACCAGCGTCCCCTCAAACAGGGTTTGTTTTTGTGTTTGCTCCGTTCATGGAGGGGCTATCCCCAACATGGGGTGGGGCATGAGGTCGATCCTTTGCATTTCCCGATCCTTACGATCATTAATTTGATCCCAGTTGCTCTTGCAGGGAGGGTGGTTCTACAGAATATTGTGATTCTGAAGTGGGTGATAGAGAATCGGATGGATCTTGGCGGTTTAATGCTCTGTTTTACCTCTCGTTCCTGAGCTCTCCAATTTCCATAAACTACATGGCCTCCAGGGAAGCTGCTAGGTATAGACATTTAATCAACCTGATTCTCAGGAGTCTGGCCACTACACAGAGAAAGAGAAAAGAGGGGTTACAAGAAATCTTCAGTGCTCAGAATGTGTCAAAAGAGACTGTTAATAGCACAAACCAAAGCCCCGCTCAGCAGGGAGCTGGAATTCAGGAGTGTTGAATAGGTGACATCACCCTTTGCTTTACATCTGTTTTCTTACAACAAAGAGAGAACCAGCTTTAACAACCATCAGGTGGGCAGCAGCTGGGGATGCAGTTTAGCCCACTACCAAACCTTGGCCCTTTTTTTGTTTGCAACACGGGAGGGGTGTTAACGCTGCTATCCTGGTTTAATTCCTACTTCAATAATTAGCCTCCCTAGAGACAGGCTTCTCTTTCATTGCCTGTCTGGAGCAGCAGCATTGTTTAGGGGAGTCCCCGGCCAATGCTCTATTCAGTAGGCAATACTGCCCCAGCTGGAGAAAGGGCAGCATTGTGCAAGTCCTGTCCACTCGTGGCCCCTGCCCCAAAGAACTTACCACCACCGTCCAAGACAAGATGTAACGAAGCAAACAAATGGGGCAGGTGAGGATGGACAACACAATCACGTTGTGCATAGGCTGAGCGTGAAATGCGTCGGTGTGAGATCAGTGGCTCATCAGCTGCCTGGCTCTACTGGGCCACATTTTCAAGAGAGCTCTGTTCCCATTTAGGCACCAGCTTCCCCACAGTGCCCAGCAGCCCGGAGCACTGAGCGGGAAATCTGGCCGTCAGCGTCGGGGGCGGGAGTTATTGGATGCTGAGCTTTTTGGAACAGGTGTGCTTAATTTCTCATTTGAATTGTCTGGCTTCAGCTTCCAGCCATTGGTTTTTGTTTGTGCCTTTCTCTTCTAGATTGGCGAGCCCTTTAGTACCCATGACGATACTTAAATGCTGTAATCAAGTCACCTCTCAAATCTTTTTTCCCCCTAACCTAAACAGATTGAGCTCGGTAAGACCTCAATGGGAGGTGTTTTCTCCACCCCTCAAATTATGTGGCTCTTTTTTCTACACCCTGTCCAAGTTTTCAACTTCGTTTTTAGGCTACCAGAACTGCATTATTATTAATTATTATTATGATGTTGATGACTGGGTCTCCCCAGTGCCCACTGCTCCTTTATACATCCAAAGGTCACAGCATTGTACTGGGAGCTCATGTTGAGTTGATTGTCCCCCATGACTCCTAAATCCTTCTCAGAGTATCTCCTTTCCAGGATACAGTCCCCCAGTCTGGGCAGCATTCCTTGTTCCTAGCGGTATAACTTTGCAATTGGCAGTATTAAAACACATGTTGTTTGAATGGGCCCAGTTCACCAAACAATGCAGATCGCTCTGTATGACTGCCCTGTCCTCATCATTCGCTATCATTCCCCCAGTCTGTGTGCAGGGTTTATCAGCAGAGATTTTATATTTATTTCCAGATCATTGAGGAAAATATTGAGTAACGTCTGGCCCAGTACCGATCCCTGTGGGAAACACCCCCGTTCAGTGATGATTCCCCATTGCAACTACTTTTGAGAGCGGTCACGTAGTGTGTTTTTTTGTTTGTTTTAATCCACTTAGCATGTGCTTTCTTGCTATTGTATGGTGCCGATTTTTTAATCAGGATGTCGTGCAGGACTAAGGCACGCATCTTACAACAATCGAAGTATATGACATCTACGCACATACCTTTATCAACCAAACTGGGAATCTCATCAAAAAGGAAGAACGAATTTCATCTTTGTGGCTCCTCGCCGCTCCAGTGACGAACCCTCTCCTGCCTTTTCTCCGCTGCTGCCAGGATCAATAAGCCCCAGGAGTTTATAAAATAAGGGTTAGCCAGTGTGTCATCCAATGTTTGACTGTTTACCTGCCCACAGTTTGGCTGTCAGTGGCTGAGACAGCTTTATCTGTGCCAGGCTTATCACAGTTCATCTTATGTACTACGACAGGCAGTGTTCGCTGCACTGTCAGTGTCTCAGGCAAACGCTCCAATGCAATGGAGAGTCGGGAATGGCTGCAACCCATTGAAGGTGGGCAGCTTATGAGCTGGTCCACTGAAAGGACATTCGTGGCAGGCTGGGGTGGGGGAACCGTGTGTTGTCTACGTGGCCCTTACCGGGACACTGTAGAGTAGGATTTGACTTCTATGTGTTTTAGGCCAGGCTTAAAATGATCTTGCATTGTGCCTTGGAGTGAGAGCTGGGTGCACTGTTTGGATGGTTTATTAGCCAGAAAACGTGGTTTCAGTCAAAGCTGAAACTAGTCACGAATCTGGCGCAAATGTGGCAAATCGTTTCAGCCAAAAATAGGTTTTTTTGGAGGGGGGTGGGGGGATGGATTCACAAGAGAACTTTGGTGCCATTCACAAAACAGCCAAAGGAGAACATGGAGGTCCCCCCTCTCCCGCCCCCAATAACCTTCAGCCTAAGTGGTTAGAGCACTCATATGGGATGTGGATGTGTTCAGATCCCAGCTCTTTAAAAAGCGCAGCTGTTGGGAAGCCCCCTCAGGGAGGAGGAAACTGTATATAAGAAAGGAGGAAGAGAGTTTTGTCTCTCTGGGAGTTTAATTTACACTGGGATTAGAGAGAGGTTTGAGGTGCAAAGTTTAAGTCTGGTTTTTGAATCACTGCTGAAATCTAGGTTCTAAAAGTCAAGCTGGTTTTCTTCCTTTCCTGCCCCCAAAAGCTGATAGACGAGATAGACACAGCGTGGGAGAAAGGAAGTATTATTCTGATCCCCATTTTACAGATGAGGAACTGAGGCACAAAGAGACTAAGTGATTTGCCCAAGGTCACACAAGGAGTTAGAGGCAGAGCCAGGAAATGACTCCAGCTCACCGGAGTCCCAGTTTAATGCCCATCCTTCCTTCACCACCCATGTGATGGAGATAAGTATTATCCCTGTTTTACAGAGAGGTTAATGACTTGCCTAAGGTCAGGTATGTAATTTCTTTTTCCTTGTAGCCTTTGGGGAAAGATGCAGCTTTCTAGGTGGTCAGGTTGCAGAGCTGTAGTCTTGGAAGGTGCTACCTTTAGTTTATTTACCTTGTGGGGCAATTCAAGAATCGAAGCGTGTGACTGAATAACTGAACGGGTTCAAGGTTATAGTTGTGTGGCACCTCGGGCTGGCACGGGGTCAATCAGAAGGAAGAACGATCTGTCTCTGTCATGTTTACACAATGCCTAGTCAGCGTGGTACGGAGGGCCTAAGACAAATTTAAAGGTGTGCAGGTGTTAACCTGCAGGAACTTCTCTCTTGGAAACTGAGCAGTTGCTGCTGCTTAAGCCAGCGCCAAGAAACGTCATGTGCTGCATTTGTTTCGTTTGGTCTCCTCCTGGGTGTGAATGTTCTTCAGTCACCGGGGAAAGGCCGTCATGGACGAGCGGGCTCCGAGGCTGTTCTCGACACACTGCAGCCGGGTCTCTGATCTCTTGTGGCAGTGAGTGTCCCAGCTTAGGTCTCTCCACCACAAACGCTCGGCCTCCCGCTTCCCCTTGGGCTTTGACGGTTTGAGTCCCGGAAGTTGCTGCTGACTCCTCTACTGCAGGGTCTGACCCAGGGCTTAATTTGTAACGGAAGAGGTGCCAGGGCTCAGGCAATTTTTTTTACTTTCATAACTGGTGCGGCAAGCCCCGATGTGCTGGGGCTAGGAACTGCCAAGCCTAGAGCCCTGGCAAGCCCTGGAACAAATTAGGCACTGGTCGGACCCTGCCCGGCACAAGCGTGAGATGATGCAGGTATCTAAGCAAGGTAAAATGTGCTGAGCAGCCAGTGGGAGCAGGGTAGCCCAGTCTAGCTCTCAGGAGAGCAACGCTGCATGGCCAAGGAGTTACTCCTGACTAGCAGCAGGGAGAAAGGCCTAAGAACATAAAGAGAGCGCACTTTGTGACAGATTTTTGTTACCAATCTGCCTGAGGTGTCAGGTGATCAGGCTGAGGCCACAGGATTGTTAGGGAGGAGATGACAGAGCATGCTACGTAACTGAGTTTTAAAGCTTTACTGATAAAATAATAAAATAACAGCGGAGAGTGCTGGGGGCGGGGAGTTTCCCCACATCACTCAGAGGAAGGAAGAAAATTTTAGAGCCCCAAGCCCTAACCCACTTTTATACTCACACCGGCACTACCCAAGGCTGGCCAGGCCTGGGTGTAACGTAAGAAGAAGAGGGGGAGGGGTGGACGGGAGTTCTGTCCTGTGTCCACAGGTCGTCCAGGGTCCGCTGCCAATCTCCGAGTTGCTCCGGCTCTCGGGAGGGTTTTTAAGTTCTGGGTTCCTTTGGGGGTGTTCTGTTCAGGGACCTCTGCTCCTGGTGCTCTTTGTTCCAGTCCAAACTGGTTTCTTTGGCCTCCTCAACTTTCCCAAAACACACTGGCTAGACTTTGTTGTCCCTTCTGTTTTCCTCCGTGCTGGCCTTCGCTGTCTTGTTTGTTTTGGGCTGCCTTTGCAGGTCTGTTCAGCTGAATCTTCCTTTCTCACCACTGGTCAGTGGATTCCAGGCCCCCCTCTTTCTTGGCAGGCAACCAAGAGTCAGATGTGTGCTGTGGCCTTGAGCTGGCTGGAGTCAGTGTCTTATCTTCGGGCCTAGCCAGAGCGTGGAGTTAACCCGTTCTCTGCTCTCTTCCATTTTCCCCCTCTGGCCTCTCGCGACCTGCAAAGGAATCTTCCATTCCACGCTCACTCCCACCTTTGACCCTTCCCAAAATATCCTGCAATGCTTGCAACAGCGTTAGCAATATACAATGCTGATCTGCCTTTCCCAGGGGACCCCTTGAGGGAGAGGGCCATCGGGGTGTGACAACTTAACTCCATGTCCTTTCAGATGAGCCCCTTTCTCTCCCCTGTATTCCCAAGTGGGGACACATGGGGGACTAGACACTCACTACCCCCACAGCACCCCACTTTGCCACCTGTGTGTAGCCACTTGTCCACGAGAGGTGATCTATTTCACCACCAGTCTATTTCAGACAAATTGCCAGACAGCCATTGGATGGGGCTAATATTTGGCAATCACTCCTGGCCTCGGTTGGATGCAAACCAGTCAGTGAGAGTAAAGCTGGTAGAACATTTCTGAGGGAAATCTGGGTTTTTGACTAAATGACATTTTTTGCAAAAAGTGCCTGAATTTTTTCATTGAAAAACCAAAGGCCTCAAACCCAAAATAGTCTGGCTGGAAAACAAAATTCTTCAGCAAAAAAAACCTAAAAACTTTCGATTCAGACATCCTGCTGCAGTGCCTCATGGCGGCTGTATTTCAGTTTCCTCATGTCCCCATTCTCCTCTGTAGGATGAGCTTCCCAGCTGGACTGCATCTCCTATGATGGATGAGGGCCAGGGGTTCCCATGATACGCCTGCCTCCTCTTACCAGGAGGGGAGATTGTGGTGCATCATGGGAGATGCAGTCTGACCAGGGAGCCTGATCTATAGAGAAACGGAGCATGAGGCACCAGACCTATATTTCCCATGAGGCATCATGGCAGCATTTCCAAATTAACATATTTTGGCTTTTTTCTCTATTATTAAATTTCTAATATTGGCATCCATCACCGTAGCCGATGAGTAAAAATAGCAATAGTGGGTGAACAAAACACAGTCACCTGATGAACTCAGCAGAGGGCTCCTCTTTTTCTTTTCTTACCATACCCCCAGGTATTGTAACTTATTGTAGCGTAGAATCGTAGAAATGTAGGGCTGAAATGTAGGGCTCAAGCAATCATTTCGTCCAGCCCCCCATGCTGAGGTAGGATAAAATGTAATTTATCCCAGTTCAAATCGGGAATAAGAAGTAGTATATCAGATTCTCTTTTAGAGAATCACAAGGATTTATTGGAACACTGAAAGTACCAACTCCAGCACAGACAGGCAGGACTGAACTTCTTGCTAACCCCGCCCCCCTCCCCCCCCCCCAGATCAGATACAATTACATAATAAGGTATGAGACAACAATTTAAGATTAAGATAAAGATACAGCATCATCTATTAATAGTGATCATTGCTAAGGATAAGATTTGTCACAGAGGTCATGGAAGTCACAGATTCCATGACTTTCAGAGACCTCCGTGACATTTTCCACTTGAGCCCCACCCCCTGGGGCAGAGGGGCTGGAGCTGTCAGCCGGTGGGGGTCCCAGAGCTCTGAGCCTCCGTGCGTGGTGGGGGTCCTGGAGCTCTGAGCCGCTGGCCCTGGAGCTCTGAGCTGCTGCAGGCAACTGAGGCCCTGGAGCTCTGAGCCACCAGGCCTGCAGCGGGGGCCCCGGAGCTGTCAGTCGCAGTGGGTTCTGGACTCCCCCACCCTGTCCCCCACAGCAGAGCTCAGGCTTTAGTCATCCCCCGTCAGCCTCTCCCCCCACACCCTCCCGTATTATTTTTAATAAAAGTCACAGGCAAGTCTCGGGCTTCCGTGAATTTTTGTTTATTCCTCACGATCTGTCCGTGACTTTTATTAAAAATAACCATGGCAGAATCTTAACCTTAATCGTTGCCATTCGACCAGCCAATGAGCTCCAATAGTTGCAAGCTGAAGCTAGACAAATTCAGACAAGAAATAAGGCACATGTTTTTAATTGTGAGTGGAATTAACTCTTGGAACAAGTTACCTAGGGACATAGTAGATGCTCCTTCATGTGCAGTCTTTAAGTCAAGACTGAATGTCTTTTTAAAAAACATGGTCTAACTCAAACAGAAGTTATGGACTTGATGCAGAAATTATTGGATGAGATTCTCTGGCCTGTGTTATATAGGAGCTCTGACTAGATGACCACAGTGGTGCCTTCTGGCCTTAAAATCTATGAATCTTCTAACAATAAGAAATTGTTATTTGTTAAGCTCTTAGCTGCTACAGGCACTTTACACACCTGACAGACATACTTAGCACTTGAATGAAACTTGCACAGTGTTAACTTTGTGCTGAATCATAGTAACCTCCGTATGTTCCTTCAGAGCTTGCTTTTTCAAACTCTTGAAGATTTTTATTGGCAATCAATACAATTGCTAGAAAAACATTAACCTCCAATAAAGATCCTTAATCTAGAAAGAATAGGTTACAGAATATTTAGATAAATTACCTTTATTCAAGTCAGCAGGGCCTAATGAAATTTACCCTATGGTATTTAAGGAACTAGCTGAAGCAACCTCAGAACCATTTGTGTTGCTCTTTGAGAACTCTTGGAGGATGGGTAAGGTCCCAGAGGATTAGAGAAGGGCAAACATAGCACCTATCTTTAAAAAGGGGAACAAAGAGGACCCAGGGAATTATAGACCAGTCAGCCTAAGTTTGAGACCTGGAAAAATACTGGAACAAATTATTAAACAATCAGTTTGTAAGCATCTAAGATAATAGGATTATAAGGAATAGTCAGCATGGATTTGGCAAGAACAAATTGTGTCAAACCAACCTAATTTCCTTCTTTGACAGGGTTACTGGCCTAATGGATGGGGGGAAGCTGTAGACATGACACAGCTTGATTTTAGTAAGGCTTTTAACACAGTCCCACATGACATTCTCATAAGCAAACTAGGGAAATATGGTGTAGATGAAATTACTATAAGGTGGATGCACAACTGGTTGAAAGACCGAACTCAAAGAGTAGTTATCAATGGTTTGCTGTCAAACTGGGAGGGAGTATCTAGTGGGGTCCCACAGGGATCAGTCCTGGGTGGGGTACTAATCAATATTTTCATTAATGACGTGGATAATGGAGTGGAGAGGATGCTTATAAAATTTGCAGATGACACCAAGCTGGCAGGGGTTGGTAGCACTTGGGAGGACGGGATTAGAATTCAAAATGACCTTGACAAATTGAAGAATTAGTCTGAAATCAACAAGATGCAATTCAATAAAGACAAGTACAAAGAATTACACCTGGGAAGGAAAAATCAAATGTCTCTCTATTCAAATGATAAAAGATTTAGCAACCCTAGCCTATGAGAAAGGTTAAAAAACCTGGGCATGTTTAGTTTTGGGAAAAGACGACTGAAGGGGGACCTGGCAATAGTTTTCAGATATGCTAAGGGCGGTTATAACAACGACTGTGAGCAACTGTTTTCCATGTCCACTGAAGGTAGGGGAGGTTTAGGTTAGATATTAGGCAAAACTTTCTAACTATAAGGGTAGTTTCGCTCTGGAACAGGCTTCCAAGGGAGGCTGTGGATTCCCCATCACTGGAGGAGCTTAGACAAACACCTGTCAGGGATGCTCTAGGTTTACTTGGCCCTGGTTCAGCACAGGGGGCTGGACTTGACGACTTCTCGAGGTCCCTCCCAGCCCTTCATTTCTATGATTCTGTGTCGTATGCAGTACAGCCAGCAATGGAACAGGAAGGTAGCAAAGAACAGGGGAGATAACTAGGGAGGTAGGATCAATATGTTCACTCTGCGCATTCTGTCATGCTTCTTTGCAGTGTAGCTACCACCACTTTGTGCTTGGAATCATAGAATATCAGGGTTGGAAGGGACCTCAGGAGGTCATCTAGTCCAACCCCCTGCTCCAAGCAGGACCAACCCCAACTAAATCATGAGCTTATAAGTTACACACGGAATAGTTGGATCAGTACTGGGATAGGAGTCAAAGGCCAAACCAGGTGGCTTGATTCTCCACTGCCTTGAAATTTGTGGAGTGCAAAGTGGGTGGTGTTTGTTATTTATAACTAAGAGCCCTCTGGCGAGGTCACCAATTTAGTTCCCCCCACTCCCTTTCTGGGGTAACAGAGTCCGAAGAAATATATAGAGGGCCATATCCTCACAATAGGAAGCACTTTCAGTCCATCTCCTGATCACCTTGGGTGGCTTGCCCTCACCTTGTGGCTTTCAGCATCTCTACCCTCTCCTTGCTTCTGAGACCGGGAGGAAGGGAGGTTTATGCCCCCTCTGCTGCAGGGATGGTTGATAGGAGAGTCTAGATACCAAATCACTCACCCCAGTGGGGGTGTTTTGCACTCACTTTGCAAGGTGTGAATGCCCACATAAGGTGCAAGGCAGTGGAGCCTGGAGCTCCTACAGCAGAGCCAGACATAGAGAAGACAGGCTGGTCACTGTCACTAGGAGCTTGAAGTTAACCAGGTAACTTCCCTATTAAAGGCCAGGTCTACATGAGGAGCAGTTTGCTGGCGTAGGTCTCCTGTTATACTATACAGACAAAATGCTCCTGGTGTGGACACAGCTTATACCAGCGACGCTGTGTTTTTTCTGGGATAACTTATTCCAAGCACAGCATTGCTGGTCTAACAGGGTCCACACAGCTTTGCCAGCACAGCTGTTTTGGTCACAGATCATGCTTTTTCACAACCCTGATGGACATCGCTTTGCCGGTGTGTAGACCTGGCCTAGGATCTCTGAGAGAAGAACCGCATTGGGGGTCCATGCTCCCTGACCTGCTTATGGCTCGTGTCCTCAGAGAACCTTTCCCAGTTCTCCCTCCACAGCGGCAATGGCTGCCCTCTTTTCTCAGCTGCTTTCCATGGCAAAGATGAGATTCTTTTTTTTAAAAGCCGAACGCACAGAGTGCAAGCAGAGCCTGCAGCGTTCCGTACAGAGTCGCTTAGCCAGTGCTGCAGCAGTTTGGGTGATGCCAACCATCTAGCATGTCAAGCGGTAGCTGCTTTCCTTTCCCCCCTGTTACTGTTGATCTGACGTGATTTTATTACATGTGAACAAACAGGTTAATGGATTTGATTAGACGCAGCAAAATGTTTTGATTTATGAATTTTACCCTCTTCCCGCTACAATTCCTTTCCCACCCCCTTGGCTTTCCAGCTTCACGCTTGTCAGAGCGGATTTCCCCTCCTCCCCCAAAGGCAGCTCCTCCGGTGTTACAGGCAAGCATTTAGCAGGGAAAAAGAGCTCAGATTACAAGTAGCCTGCCAATTATTATTGCCTGCCTGGGTTATTCCCCAGGAGAGGTGAATTGCTGTATTTTCCACTCCTTGGCAATCACTAATTCACGTTCCCTTTCTTTCGTACGAAAAAGCGAAACCACACACACACACAAGCCTACGCCAACTCCAGCTGCTAGGATCCATTCCTTCTATCCTTTGCAATTACTTCTTAGGCTTTGGGACAGGGAGCTGGGTTTGCCATTGCTTAAGTTGCTGGGTCTCCACTTGCCCCCATCTCTGATGTCTCTTGCTGGCAGCCATTCTAACACTGTGACAGCCCACCTTTATCTCATACGCACACCCTCATCCAGGGTAACGGAGTCCAAAGAAATATATAGAAGCCACAAAAACAACAAGGAGTCCGGTGGCACCTTAAAGACTAACAGATTGATTTGGGCACTCCTTGTTGTTTATGTGGATACAGACTAACATGGGTACCCCCACATCCTTACAATGGGAAGGGCCTTCAGGCTCCCTCCGGCCCTGTCAGTGGTTTGCCCTTGCCACGGGGCCTTTCAGGGTATGTCTACACTGCCACTGGAACCCCGCAGCTGGCCTGTGCCAGCTGATTCAGGCTTGCGGGGCTTAGGCTAAAGGGCTGTTTAATTGCGGTGCAAGTTTCCATAGTGTTATTACTTCTCGCTTCTCCAGTGTCAGTGCAGCTCTTGTTTAGGTGTCCCTGCGCTGGAGGGCTGGGGTGAGCTCAGCCCCCAGATCCAGGAATGGGATCTTGCGCACCCAAGAGTTCTGTAGCCACTGCTCATCATCCAAAACCCGCGTTACAATTTCAGAGTAGCAGCCATGTTAGTCTGTATTCGCAAAAAGAAAAGGAGTACTTGTGGCACCTTAGAGACTAGCCAATTTATTTGAGCATAAGCTTTCGTGAGCTACAGCTCACTTCATTGGATGCATACTGTGGAAAGTGTAGAAGATCTTTTTATACACACAAAGCATGAAAAAATACCTCCTCCACCCCACTCTCCTGCTGGTAATAGCTTATCTAAAGCGATCACTCTCCTTACAATGTGTATGATAATCAAGGTGGGCCATTTCCAGCACAAATCCAGGTTTTCTCACACACACACCCCCCACACACACACACAAACCACTCTCCTGCTGGTAATAGCTTATCTAAAGTGACCACTCTCCTTACAATGTGCATGATAATCAAGGTGGGCCATTTCCAGCACAAATCCAGGGTTTAACAAGAACTCCGGGGGGGGGGGGGGTGTAGGAAAAAACAAGGGGAAATAGGTTACCTTGCATAATGACTTAGCCACTCCCAGTCTCTATTCAAGCCTAAGTTAATTGTATCCAATTTGCAAATTGGATCCCACCGGTCAGTGCTTGTTTCTCGGGCCCAGAAGCAGCATTCCACCATCGGCAGCTGCTCTGTGAATGCCATCAATGATCTTGAATTTGTTCTCACGGTGTCCCACAGCAACATTTACCTCCAAGAAATTGTCATGTTTCCTGCGGCTCTGCGAATACCAGAGGATCGTGCATCCTGTGCTTTCAACGTTCAGGACGATCGTGCAGAGCTGTGCAGGATCCATGCATCTATCGGAGATGGCGAACAATGACAAACCCCAAGCAGATTTGTGGGATTTTCAAAATAGACATGACCAATTATGGGACAGAGCTGGCTTTATGGGGTGGAGAAGGTTGTATAATGGGAACGTGACCCCGCAGTCCCAATCACACCTGCATGACTTGTTTCTGCCCCTCCATGCATTGTCAAAACTTCCCAAAAGACAGTGCGCTGGACAGTGATGAGTTGCACGCTGGGATAGCTACCCATGGTTCATTGCACTGTGCATTGAAACGAGCTCTCCTGGGGAGTCCACGCAGCAGCGCTGCAAGCACCAACATGCATGCACACAAGTGATAGGCTACCTGGGTCGGCTGTATGCCGATGTAACTTGCATCTGCAAAAGTCTGTAGCGTCCACATGTCCTAACATAAAATGGCAAAGTGAAGGCTTCTGCTGTACCCTTGTTCAGGAGGTCTCAGGATAGGTCCAGCATCTGTCTCCTCCTCTGCATGCCCCCCTTCTGAACTGTCTAGGCTCCCTTTTTAAGCTCCTCCGCGAGCTGGAGCTGGCTCTGTAGGTGATGGGGGAAAGGGAGGTGGCCTAGCCTGGGCCCAGAACTGCTCCTTAACCCCTTCATTTCCAGTGTGGAGTTTATACCCCCTTTCACAGTCCTCTGTATATGCTACTTTCTGTTCCTTTTACATCCACTTCTTTCCTCTGTTGCCAGACATCAAGAGTCTAATATCTTATAGTTGTGTGTCCCCCTTTGCACCAGCTGTACCAAAAGGGGCTGCATGAATCTGGGGTCATATTTAGTGCTGCTTATAACCTGCTCCCCCTTCATGTATGTTCACAACCCCCTTTATTAACAACCAGGGGATCATACACAGATCAGCTTCTTCTTACTCTTAAGGGAAACACTAAATGCAACAGGGCAGATTCTGATCAGTTACGCTGGTGTGTATTCAAAGTAATTGCATGAAACTCCAGTTACTCCAGATTTACACTGATATAACCAAGATCAGAATCTGGCCCTACATTTGTTTTTCTATTATTATTGTTATTATTACAAACTAGTATGAACTATCAAAGCTCATCTGTAGCATTTGAATGAGATGCCATCAAAATAAAAACCATGTGACCGAGTCTGATTTCACTTGCCAGAGTGTAAATTGTGATTAAATCCTCCAGAGCCAATAGAGTTAAACCAGTGTCGCTCAGATGTAAGTGAGACCAGAATCTGGCCCCATAGATTTTAAAATATTTCATTATTTGTGTTAACAGCACACAGTGTTGTGAATTGAAATAATTTTTTAAATCCCTGTGTGTGAAGGGCATATCTGATTCATTAACATTTATGTGCCTTGCTTTTATTTTAATATATATCAACGGAGTCACTCTCATATTAATTCACAGATCAAATATAAATGTATACCTCCAGGAACAAAGAATGTAGGCCATACTTACATGATGGGAGATTCAATCCTGAGGAGAAGTGACTCTGAAAAAGACTTGAGGGTCATGGTGGATAATGGCTGAACATGAATTCCTAGTGTGATGCAGTTCCA
This sequence comes from Chelonia mydas, assembly GCF_015237465.2. Lineage (NCBI taxonomy): Eukaryota > Metazoa > Chordata > Testudines > Cheloniidae > Chelonia > Chelonia mydas. The sequence goes on along the minus strand of NC_057851.1, from coordinate 8,560,422 downwards.
AAAAGGATAATGTGATCCTTGGACATGTAAACAGGAATATTGAATAGGGAGGTTATGTCACTTCTGTATTTGGCATTAGTGCAACCACTACAGGAATACCACATCCAGTTCTGGGGTCCACACTTGGAGACGGATGTTGAAATATTGAAGAGGGTTCAGAAAAGAGCCAGAAGAATGAGTCAAGGACTGGAAAATATGCCTTGTAGTGATAGTCTCAAGAAGCTCTATCTATTTAGCTTATCAAAGAGAAGACAAAGGGGTGACTTGATCAAAGTCTACAAGTACCTGAATGGAGAACAGAAACCTGATAATAGAGGGGTCTTCAATCTACCAGGCAAAGGTCTAACAAGATCTAATGGCTGGAAGCTGAAGCTTGACAAATCCAGACTAGAAATAAGGTGTACATTTTTAACAGTGAGGGCAATTATCCTATGGAACAACTTACCAAAGATGGCGGTGCATTCTCCATCACTGGAAATCGTTAAATTAAGATTGCGTGATTTTTCTAAAATATTTTTTCTAGTTCAACCACAAGCCATTGAACTTAAGCAAGAATTAATTCATGGTCTGTGTTATGGCGGAGATCAGAATGGAAGATCACAATAGTTCCTTCTGGCCTTAAAATCTATAAATCAGTCAATATATTGAGCTCATACAAGAACAAAATGTAACACACATGCTACATGTTTCATTTGCCTTTTAGTGACTTATATTCGTGTCCATATAGGCCACGTTTACTTTCATCATTGATGTGGTTTATTTTCTGCGTTTCACTTGTCCTGGACAGTGAGACGAGACTGGTAATTTTGACTCTCCAATTCACACGCACAAGCAATAGACTTTTGTGTTTGGGTTCACAATACCACACTGCAGCTTGTAAATCAAACAACAAATGCTTTTATTCCAGTAAACATAATTACCTGTGGGTGTAGATGAGCCCAGGGCCTGGCAACAGTTAACTTAGGGCAACATCTCAAAATCCAGAGAGCGAGAGAGGAGATACAGGTGATTCTCATTAAACATTTGCAGTTTCATTTTAATTTGATAATATTTGAGGGAATGTCTACACTTCTAACGCTACAGTGATACCACTGTAATTCTTCAGTGTAGATGCTTCTTGTGTCAATGGCAGGGGTTCTCCCATTGGCATAGGCCATCCACCTCCCCGAGAGGAGGTAGCTAGGTTGATGTAAGAATTCTTCCGTCGACCTAGTGCTGTCTACATCAGCGTTAGGTGTGGATTTTTCACACCCCTGAGAGAAGTAACTATTCAGATGTAAAATCCTAGTATAGACCAGGCCTAGAAGGGTGGTGAAGCACTGGAATGGGTTACCTAGGCAGGTGGTAGAATCTCCATCCTTAGAGGTTTTTAAGGCCCGGCTTGACAAAGCCCGGCTGGGATGATTTAGTTGGTGTTGGTCCTGCTTGGAGCAGGGGGTTGGAGTAGATGACCTCCTGAGCTCCCTCCCAACCCTGATATTCTATGATTCTAAGTCCATATCAAGCACTTGTACCCACAGACCCTAAAGTGCTTAGTATAGCGAAGTGTCAGTAGCCGCATTTTACAGATGAGGAAACTGAAGCACCAAATATTTAAGTGACTTGCCCAAGCTCACACACGCTGAGTCTGTGGTGGAGCAAGGAATGGCACATAAGCCTTCTGAGTTGCACTTGGTCTTTCCTCAGTGGCCCAGAGTGTGGCTCAGTGATCACTCAGATGCTGTGTCCAGTGCATTTTATTGTTGTTTTCCTGTTGGCTGAATTAAGTGCAGCACCGAGGCAGCTGTGGGGGGTGGAGTAGGTTTCTATTCCATGCCCTTAGGTTCACAGGGAAAAGGGAACTCCCCCCCCCCCCCGCGCCCCGTAAACTCTGGGAACAAAGGGTTAATCTAGGACTTCTTCATTTATTCTGTATTTTAGACCAATCACAAAAAGCCTTCTGGTCATATGACATTGCATAACATTTTTATCACCCTGGATTATAAGCCTAAAACTACGTGACCATGTCCCTTCAAGGCAGAGGCAACTGGGAATGGCTCGGACATTGTGCTGCAGGCACGGTCAGTGTCTCACTGACTGGAGATGATGGAGAATAGGATGTGTCATTTTTATTTGTATTGTACTTTGCTCTCCACATGTCTCTCAATGCCTTGCCGCTTCACTGTGTCTTAGCATAACACAAGTAATCCCCCAGGACTGACTGTGCCCCGAGACATTCAGGGAAAACCTCCCAAGAGATATACCAGAGCTTGCATAGCTATTATTGCTTGCATGGGACTGTTCTTCCCCAAGGAACTTTGCAAGCTTACCTACCTTTCAGGGGTGTTGTGAATAGAATGGGGCAGGAAATATTTTTCCTGTCCCAGGAGAATTTTCAAGAGTTCAAAAAACCGTCCCTTCTCGAATGGGGACCACAAAGTCAAAAAATCTCAGAAATGTTCAGGAACCAACAATCCAAAAAATGTTTGAGTTTGATTTCCAACGTTTAAATTATCTGTAACTTTTTAAAACTAAAAAGGAACTAAAATTTCAAAAGGACAAAATCCTTTCGAAATGAAAATCAAAGCTGTTCCTTTGGAACGTGCTCAAACAGGATGTTCTGCCTTTCTTGACATTTATTTTTCCAAGGTTTTTTTTTCAAAAGGAAAAATGTCTGAAAATGGACACGTTCCCTCAGGAGGTTTGTTTCGATGAACTGACATTTTCCAAAAGTTGTGTTGAAAAATTTCCAGGCAGTGCTAGTTGTAAAGTACTCGTCCCAGAGGAGAAATGGAAGCTTTGAAGTGAAGTAACTTGCACTACACCACAAAGTCCTGGGATTAGACTCTAGGAGCTCCTGGCTTCCAGACCTGTCTTGATACCACTAGACAACCCCCTGGCCTACAGCGATTTCTGCCATCTCATTGGTAATGTTAGAGAGCGTTCTATTGAGAAACAGTTCCTTTTGTGTGTCATCCACACAGATACTGTGCTGCACTTTGTCTCCCACTAGTGACTGAGGTTTATGAGTCTGCTAATGCCTACAAACTAACGGAGCTGGTCATAGATTATACAGTCAGATGGGTCCACTGTGATCACATAGCCTGACCTGCTGTATAACACAGGCCGGAGAACTTCCCTGAATTAATTCCTGTCTGAACTAGGGCAGACCTCTTAGAAAAACAGCCAGTTTTGTCTTAAAAATTGCCAGTGATGGAGAAGCCACCTGCACCCTTGATAAATTTGTTCCTGTGGTTAATTGCAGGGGGAGAGGAATAGCTCAGTGGTTTGCGCTTTGGCCTGCTAAGCCAAGTTGTGAGTTCAATCCTTGAGGTGGCCATTTAGGGATCTGGGGCAAAAATTGGGGATTGGTCCTGCTTTGAGCAGGGGGTGGGACTAGATGACCTCCTGAAGTCCCTTCCAACCCTGATATTCTATGATTCCGCTCACTGTTAAAAATGTGCACCTTATTTCCAGTCTGAATTTAGCTGTTTTCTAGTTCGAGCAATAGCATTTCATGCTTTTAGATCCGGAGGTTTGGCAAGCAATCCAACCAGGGTCATTGCTACAAGTTACACCCTGCATGGGTATTCAAGCTCTCTCCTCCTTCCCCGCTGAGGACGCTAGCACGGAAATGAGTTCTGTGTTTCTTAGGAGTTCTTCTGTCCTCTCTCGCTCCCCACCTGTAGCCCTGGTCCCTGCTTTGTGACCTCCTGATTGATTCTGCAGCCACGCAATGAGGCGTTGAGACCCCAAGGCGAGGAACGAGCAGCAGGCTAATGGGCTTTATGCTGCCGTTGCACCTCCAGGATTCTGGGTCCCTCTTGGGTAAAGCAGTGCAGCCCTATGGACTGCGCTCATGGCAGCTTTGAACGTCTGCATAAGCCAGACCTAAGTACGCTCTAGCCACACCCTAACATGCCCCCTCAAATCAATGGCCTTGGCCCCAGCATGACCCTAGGCTGAAGGCTGTAGGGTGCGAACAAGCATAGGGCCTGCCAATAAGATCCACCAGCCTTTTAGGAACCCTGAGTCTTCAGTGCTCTGATTCATTTCTGAAGCCAGCTATTGTTCGTTTTGTTCCACGAGATCGTTAGTGAGGCTCTGCGGGAGCTAACTCGGAGCAGGACCTTCCATCTCTGCGTTTCTTTTGGGTAGGTTAAGCTGCTCTCGCAAAATGTTTTCATTAAGGCGACGGGAAGTTGGGAGGGGGGCGGGGTAGAGTTTCCTGTGGAAGCCACTGAATGGCAGGGTTTCATCTCTCGCACACAGCAAAATCATTCCCCGCTCTCCCTCCGCTCATTAAAGTGGAACTGGAAGAGTGGCAGGAAGTTCCTAATGACTCAGCTTGGGAGTAAGGAACCTGAATGCTTTTATTTTTTTGCTGTGCTGGAGATGGTTTCACCTTTGATGCATCTGACAGTGGGAAGAGAATGCTGACAGCGAGGGCTGAAAGCAGAGGGGATAGAGAGGTGGATCCAGGGCAGTCTGACAAGTTCCTTTTCTTTCTTGTCCTGTGCATTCATCTCAAGCCAGGCTCAGGGAGGTAGTTAAAGCAGCTGGTCCTGACGATTCCTCCCTGTGCTTGGAAGCACAGAACTAGGCTGAATGGAATCATAAGTTTAATTATATATATGTCGCACTGTTTCCATGTTGTTTATTTTTTTAATTTGCCTAGGTAGATATAAGATTGTCTCTCTCCGTGGTATCTGAGCACCTTCTCAAATACCTGCATGGGTAATTAAAAGTGAAATCTATTTCCAGCCCAAATAAATGCTTTTCCCCACCAAGCGTGTTTGCTGACTGGTTCGTCAGACGGAGACAGCTTGTTTGCATGCACTTAGCTGTTGGGATTTCTTTGTGAAGAATTGCCTGTGCTTTGAAGGAAGTGCTGTCTAATGGTGAAAGCCTGGCACTGGGATCTGGGACTCCTGGGCTCCAGATCAGACTGGCTTCAGCTTTCAAGAGCAGATTTCTAATTCAGAAGAGGCTGATGATGTCAAATCAATGCAAGCAGTCATCAGAGGGAACTTTGCATTCACGTCTTGCTGACTTTTTGAACGCAGACTGTATGTGCGGGTATTCAGTACATCTACAGGCTAGACAGAGGACCTGGTTCTGATCTTGATTGTGTTGGTGTAAGTCAGGAGTGCAAGCCACTGGAGTCAGTAGAGTTACATTTGTGTAAAGCCAGAGTAAGGTCAGAATCCGGCCTAACGCACATGTCTGAATAGTACATATATAGGGCCAGCTCCCTCAGTTGGTGTAAATCAGCTTTGTTCTGTTGAAGTCAATGCAGTTTAAATGGCGTAAAGCCATTGAAAGATCAGAAGCAGGCTGCTTGTGTTTATAGGTAACCACATTCCTTTCTCATGATCAAAAACGACAGTAGCACTTGAGCTGATCAGTAACTAACATAGTTGCTCTCCGCTGTCAGTACGATGTTCCTCGTGCCGTTGCTTGCATTCCATCTCAGACATGCGGACGCAAATACTTCAAGGGAATGCTTGTTTCTGTCCTGGCAAGCGGCGTGGAGAAGATGAAGCGAGACAGATCCCTTGAATTCCCTCTTGGTTTGGCTGCATACGCTCACTCGTAGTAAAGCTTAGATGGTGAGCGTTTTGGGTATCTTTACACTGCAGTAAAAGGTGCATGGCGTGTCTGCCACTGGCCTGGGTCAGCTGACGTGAGCTCACAGGGCTCAGGCCGCGGAGCTAAAAATTGCAGTATTCAGGCTCAGGCTGGAGCCCAGGCTCTGTGGCGCCGTGAGGGGGAGGGTCTCAGACCCTGCGTTTCAGCCCAAGCCTGAATGTCTGCACTGCTATTTTTAGCCCCACAAACCAAGTTAATCGACCCAGGCTCTGGCTGTCATATGAATTCACGGTGATGCAGGAAGGAGCTGGGGTAGCCATCGCCAATCCCATGGAGGGCTTTGAATGTCAGGACAGAGCCCATCTATTGGGCTCTGGATTCAGAAGTGACTGAGCCAGCATGAAGCCTGAGTAATGGAGCTGTTTTCCTAGGCTATTGGGTTTCTCTGTGGGAGGTGGGACTACAGTCACTCCTGGGGAAGAAAAGTCTGTCTTCTACGCACATGAGCCTCCCCTTGTTGGTCAACAGTTTCATGCTCGGTGATGCAGGAAGGAGCTGAGGTAGCCATCGCCAATCCCATGGAGGGCTTTGAATGTCAGGATAGAGCCCATCTATTGGGCTCTGGATTCAGAAGTGACTGTAGTCCCACCTCCCACAGAGAAACCCAATAGCCTAGGAAAACAGCTCCATTACTCAGGCTTCATGCTGGCTCAAGGATTTGGCCCTGTGCTCTCGCCTACTGCTCGTTCTCTGCAGGTGGTATCCAGATAGCCATATCTGTGTCAATTCAAACTTGGTTTTTTCCCCCAACCAAGCCAAAGCACGAGTCTCTGTCTGGGACCGTGCCCAGGCCAGGTTTCACATTTCAGATTACTACAGCTCTGTTGAAGAACGCATGGCTTGAATTCTTCTTGGCTCACATCGTTCTTGCCCTCCCATAGCTCTGGTGGCTGAAGAGATTTTGTTCAACATTTCCCTATGGGCAGAGACCGTGCATGGAAAATTTCAGCATGAAAGGTGAAGATGGGTGAATGTTCTGAGTGCGTGGGGTGGCACGGAAGCTGTTTGTTAATCTTCCTGCAAGCAACCACTATCATAATGTTTTGTTTTTACAGAACATCCACTGCCCCCGACTGCTTTACAAACTGGTGTTGACCTCCATGCACCACTGAGATACACCCACCCACAGAGAGAGAGGGCGGCAGGCAGCATTCAGCAATAGGGACATGTTGGACAAAACCCTGGAAGTGCCTTGCCATGCAGAATCTTGTTTTTTAAGGTCTCATTCCCCGAATACATGGATAAGCCAAGTCCCAGGCAATTTATTATCTCAGCTGAGTTATCCCTGCCAGGATTCAAACCTGTGGCTCCAGGAAATCCCAATTCTATTACACCTGATCTGTAGGTGGCTAAATCATTGTCACCTCCAGCTCTGATGAGTCACCCTGAGTCATGGAACCTGGAAAGGGACATTGGGAGCAATGGATAAACTAAACTGTGCCACTGGCAAATAATATGTGACCATAGATCACATCCACAGTGAGGTTGCGTCGGAGGTGGCTATGGAAAACAGTATGATTTAGGAGCAGAAAGAACCCCAGAGCAGACTGTCACCTTCATAATTCTGATGAAAGAGAGACAAAATCCCAGTGAGGCCCCTAGAGTAGCTGATCGATTACCACAAAGCATTTATGGAGCCTGTGGGACTGTCTGTCAGCAGCCCAAACCCCAAGTGGGACAGAAATTTGGTGCGGTGTTCTGGGTTACCCAAGGTGTCTGGGGTGAATCACTACCACTATCACGACAGAGGGAGGGAGCCCTGTCTGTGACCACCAGGGGGCACTCTCCTCAGCCACCAGCTGCTGGCAATACAGCACCCTGCTCCAGGCTCCTTGAGCTCTTTTCCTCCTCAGGCTAGCAATTCACACCCTCTCTCTTCGTCGCTCTGGAGCATCCCGCCCTTTGTCTTCTGGACCCCTGCAAGGTACGCCGATAGGGTGACCAGATGTCCCGATCTTATAGGCACAGTACCAATTTTTGGGTCTTAATCTTATATAGACTCCTATTACCCCCCATCCCGATTTTTCACATTTGCTGTCTGGTCACCCTATACGCCGACCCACTACCTCCAGGGAAATGGTGCACCCCGGTTCACTGGTTTCACCTCAGTCCAACACTCTGTTTGGCACAAGGCATTTAGATATGTCTGTAGTAAAACCAAGTCAACGTTTACTTGGCAGAGTTTAAGACCGAAATTCAAATAAAAGCAAATTTAAGGATCTGGAAACATAAGGTCACAGGTAAAAGCAAAACAGAAGATGCAAATTATAGCTGATACTTATTAACAAGTTACTTTCTTGTCTAATAAGGTATCTCTTACCCAAAGGTTATTCCTTGCAGCGCTTGTCCAGCCCAAAGAACTGCTTTGCCACCTAATATTCCCATCTCTCTCAAACTATTGCCCATATAAACATCTCGCAATGACCCTGACAATCAGCTAGTTTCTAACTCTCGGCAGAGACCGCACACGACCCCCTTCGGTGTAGTACTGAGCAAATGGTTGGACACAAATGAAGTCTATCTTCCAGGGCAGGCCTGGGCCTGTCTGTGCCACGGGTATGACACTAGAAACCCTATTCGGATTCCAGGTGGAAGTGTATGTCCTATAATACTTAGAGCAGCAGAGTTACCCAGCAGAGCTCGGTTCAGTCATTGGCTCTGACATAGACCCCTTGTGTGATCATAGAATCATAGACTAGCAGGGTTGGGAGGGACCTCAGGAGGTCATCTAGTCCAACCCCCTGCTCAAAGCAGGACCAATCCCCAACTAAATCATCCAAATCATGGACAAGTCATGTAATCTCTCTGTGCCTCAGTTCTCCTTCTTTTAAATAGGAATAATAATATTGCCTTTCTCTCACTCTTTGTCTGTCCTTGTCTATTCTGACTGTAAGCTCGTTACAGCAAGGACTGTCTCTTATTATGTGTGTGAACAGTGCTTCACACAATGCGACCCTGATCTCAACTGAAGCCTCTAGTTCCTACCGTAAAGACAAATGACAATAATAAGCCGGAGCCAGGACTCTTGGGTGGAGCTGGTTCAATACTGGATTGTTCAATGTGAACGCAATTTCGAAAAGGGGGAAACAGAAAAATGTTTGGGTGAGTCTGAAAACACAAACTTTTGGAGGAATCAAAAAGTTGAAAAATGTTTCATTTCCAATCAAACAAAACATTTTGGGTCGATGAAATCAGAACAAAATGTTTTGATTTCGACCAGTTTGGACCTTTTTCTTTAATTTCTCAAAATAAAATGGAAAAGCCATTTTGAAATAAAGAGGTGTCTCTCACTAACCAAATCGAGACCTTTTGTGTTGAAAATGTCGGAATGAAACATTTTGACTTTTGCCGATTTGGGGGATTTGGGAACGAACACTTGGGCAAAATCGACACACGTGCATGAAATGTTTTGGCATCACTGACGCTGCCATTTTGGCCCAAACCAAAGTTTCGTTTGAAAAATTGCACTCGGATCTCATTCTGGGCTCTATCCACCGCTCTCGCTCTGCCTTGCTGTGTAGCCAGGAGCAAGGGGAGCACTTGGGCACCTAAATCCCATTGATTTCAATGGGAGTCAGGTGCCTTGATGATCTGGGCTTTCACCTCTTGCTAGACTGACCCATCTGCAAAATAATGATCATTAGAACTGGTCGAATGAAAATAACTTACTCTAGGATTGTTTGGGAGGAAATGACTGTGCATAATTCATTTGAATATTATTTGACCTCCAATAGAACTGGTCAAATATCATGAATAATATATTTGATGGGGGGAAATCCTGGAACAAATGCATTACTATCATTCAGCCAGTTCTGCTGGTAATTCTCACTTACCTGCCCCTTTGCACTTTTAATAAACAAAGCTCTTCAGAGAGGTGTAATCCGTTCTAGGTATTTATAGCATGCTCAGTTCTCTGTATCTACAAACCTACCCCAAACAGAGTAGCTGCTCCAAAGCTACTCTCTGCTAAGCGCAGAATAATGAAATCTTTGTCAAATTACATGACTGGTGACAAGAGGGGTTGGCAGCCCTCTAGGTTAAAAGGACAGAGGCTTCCATTCGTCATGGCTTCTACGGACAAGCCAATTTCTGTTATCAGTCTAACGCAAAAGGGATATCTTTCAAGTCTCTGCTTGTGCCAGGGCTGGGATGAGGGAGACGAAGAGCCTTTAGGCAGGAGGCAAACAAAATGGGTAACTTCTGTGGACTCTCACAGCTTTAAGCTAGCTAGCCATTTGGCAAAGTGGATTTCTGTTGGAGGATGCCCTGCATTCCCCATTGCCCTGGGAGCGTGGCTGCTCTAAAGTAGAGCCCATACACTACCCTACGTGGTCTGCATTTGCACATCGCAGACAGCAGGACCGCAGGAGGCATTAACCAGAGGGGAATTGGATGCTAACCCCACTTGGAAGAGGACTCGAGTTTGCATTTTGGAGCTGTGTTTAGAGAGTAAATAGCAGAGGTGTTTATCATTCTTCAGGGGAGGGAGATCCATTCATTCAGGAAATCAATAGTCCACTCCCGTCATTTAAACTGGCCTTACTTTAGAGGTAAGAGAATCCCCTCCTCTGCTTATCCAAGCAGAAACTCTGCCTACGCGAAGCCAGCGGAAGGTGCAGAAAGGACATGAGCAAGCGAAGATTATTTAGTGGTGGCTTCAGGTCAGTGTGTGCAGCAATTTATTAGTGTTTCAGGGATGTCCCTTGTCGAAGCATTTACTCTAGTCAATGTGGATGCAAAAATCCTATGGTCAGCCGCACAGAATTCCCCCATTTGTCAGAGGGTTTACATGCAGTGAGCATTTGACTCAGCTGGGAAGGCAGTTCAGTGAACAGAAGGGCAAGAGGGCATGTGCAAACAAGTAAAGACTTATTGTCATTTGGATCAGGCACCTCAGAAGAGAGAGGGGACTGATCTAAGCATGAGAGAGGCAGCTGGGGATCTCCTGAGTTCTCATCCCAGCACTGATACTGACTCCCTAAGTGGCCTCCCTAAGTCACTTAACCTCTCCGCCTCAATTTCTGCAGCTAACTGTGCATGAACACTAGCCAGTTGGGCGAAACCCCAGGATTCAACACCTTCTCTTAGCTCAGATGCTGTTCAGCTGGCTGGTGTACAGGTCCTGTGGCTGTATCTGTGTCACTTAGATAAACTGCACACGCTGGCCACTGTAGCTTGCGAGAGAGGAAAATCAGCTACATCCAAATGAATGGTGGGAAAGAGATGCCATCAAATGGTTTCTCTAAAGGCAAGATCTCGGCAAGGCTTTTATATGTCCAGGCAAGGTCGACCTTTCCTTGTCAATTAAACCGAAGTGTCTGATTTTGTTTTCTACCCATGAGCGCTTGAAAGTGTCCATCTGTGTCACGAGATAGAGAGTTACACTCTTTTTCTTAACCAGGAGGCATCGATTAAAGAAAATACCTACAACGACAGCCATCAACTGGCCCCCACAGGATGAGTTCTAGCTTTGCCTTCCATGTTTACCAACGTCCATACCCTGTCTGAAACTCTCTGCAGCATACACAGGCTTCCAGTGCCTGAAAAATATCCTGCAAGTGTACAGATCATTTCCGTCTTCATGCAGGCATCTGGTTTTTTACTCACAAATTCGGGAGTGGCGATGCAATGCTGGCTTGGAAGGGACTAATGCCTGTGTTAAAGCCTCTAAGCAAGCCCAGTATGAATTAGATGTTTCCACTGGCTTAAGCACACTTGGGCTGAGTTGAGAGCCCATATAATGTAGAAAAGTGCTATTTTCTCTCCAGCCAGCTTTAGTCCTTTGTGCTTGACTATATAATACTGGCCTTTGAAAATCGGGCCATGTGCTTTCAGGGTCTGACCAGACTTTTATGATTAGCTTGGTACCAAATGACTCAAAAGCCAAAGGAGCTGTGATGCTGGAGTACAACACAGTGCCTGTGTGCGTGTGCAGGACGGGTAGCTGTGCTTAGAACCGACTCAAAGAACAGAGGATGTACGCACTTTAGAACCCTACCCGCTCTTTCCTCTGGCCAGGAATGGCCGATGAGTAAGACAAAGAGGCAGAGTGATCAATATTAAAGAGCTGGCAAATGTCGACCGGCAGGGGCAATGGGGCTGACATGCAGGGGGCGGTGTGTGAAATGCACAGCTCCACAGAGTGCTTCTCACAAAGACGTTTTTTTAAATAAAGAAAACAGCTGAGAAAGGAACATTGCGATGCCTTACTATTAGTCGCATGTTGAAATGCACAATGCCTTTGAGCAAGTGTGTGTCGGCATGCCCTTGCTTATATGGTCGCCCATCCTCGTTGGGGCCGTGTGTGTCCTCCTTTCCACAGATGCCTGGGCACTGCTGAATTTGAACTCTGTGCCTGGAGTCTGCTTTTCAGCCCGTCAGAATGATCGTTCATGGACTCTCACCAGCCAAGCGGGGTTGCCCTGTTGCGTGTGCAGGTGCAGTTGAGCTGCAGCTGTAACGTTGTGGCGTGTTTGGAGCCACATGAGGTACAGGTACCTGGGGAATCGATAATGCTGAGGTTCGACTGGACGTCTGGCGTGCACAGGACTCAGGGCGGATGTCTGAACTCAGGATGGGTGCTTGTTCCATAGTGGGTTGTGTTGCTGGAAGAGCCTAGATGCTGCAGAAGCAGGACTGAATCCAGAATAGTGACAGGTTAGGACTCAGCACACTGTCCTCTTTACTTCACGACCATCTCTCTTCCTTTTGAAGACCTATAAGTTTCCCCAGGAACCTCAAAGGTTTTGCACTGCAGTGACCACCTCTCGAGCAGCGGGAGGGTAGCTACCTCTGGAGTCATTTAACTCCAGCCCTGCAGCTGGCCAGCAGGGATGCAGAGGGATGTGAGGGGCTCCATTCCCCCATTCCAGGCCTGGACGTGCTAAATTGGCAGCACTCCCAGGCTCTGCTGTCCTTGACGGATCAAGCTCTATCCCAAGCTCAGCCATTGAGTGACTTTGGCTGTGTCTACACAGCAATCGCAGTGCATGGGGTGGCCTACCTGAGCTAACTGGAGTTGAGCTAACAATAGCAGAAAAGACAGCACAGCGCAGGCTTCGGCGTGGGTGTACAAGCCAAGCTCTGCTTGCTAGCGTGCTCTGAAGCTTGCTCTGCACTATCTTGCTGTTGTTGTCACCCAGGCTAGCTGGATACAAGGTAGCTCGAGCAGACTAACCTGTGCACAGCTTTTGCTGCGTAGACAGATCCTAAAATTGGATCTTAACCATAGCAAACACGGTGTTTAAGCTTTGCTCAGTGACAAATAGCGTCGGGACCAGATACCCCATCATGCCATTTATTTTTGTGTTGCATCTTCCATCCAAAAATATTGCAGAATCTCTCAGCTGATTGCAATCCAAGCACCAAAATCCAGCATGTAGGTACCTGCTAGAAAATCTGACAGCAGAGGGACAGTAGGGCACAGAAATGTTGTATGTTCCTCAAAGCCCAAAGAATGGCTCCTCTACGGCAAGACCTAGTGGTCAGGCCAGGACTTTCTCTACTTTTGTGCTTGTACGTCTGCCCACCCCCCAACCCAGCAAAGGCACAGCCCGTCTTCCCGCCCTTTCGAGTAGATTATCCCTGCCTCTCCAATCGGAATAGGGGATCTCAGTGCTGCCCAGTGCAATGCTAACACGTGCCTGTTTTAATGACCAAGGGGGAGCAAGGCCACAGTTCGTCCTTCTGAGTGCGAATGTAAACAAAAATACAGGGACACAAATTCTCCCATTTGCACTCCAGGGTGCCTCTTGGCTTCCTTTGGGTTATGCACTGTATAAATCAAGGTGGGCTCTGAATGGTGCTATCCGCTGCCCTAAGACATCAAGGGTTAAACCTGCTGTTGTTCTTTGTGGTTCTCTGGAAAGGATGCTCGTCACTCCACTGTGTGACTCCAGAATGTGAGCCAAGCCTCTGTTAATATATGTCCTGCTTCTGCAAAGCTAAAAATAGCTGTGATCTGAGCTCGTCCTTCCAGGATTTCACAGCCAGTCACACCATTTGATTTCTGTACACTGCAGACCTGGCAAAATACAGGGACACGTTCATCGCCGGTGGAACTCCCTGACTTCAGTGGCCTGGCCCCCGGGATGAATTTGGCTCATCCCTGCTAGACACAAGTATGGTGTGTGTGTGTGTGTGTGTGTGTGATGTCTCACGCAGCGATGTGCTGTTAGCAGGAGTGGGTGGCTGCAGTGTCAATGTGCGTGGCATGCAGCTGTGGATCATTACAGAATGGCACCCGCCGTTTTTGCTTGGACCCTAGGGCGACCCTGTCTTGTACCTGAGCAGTGTTGTCGCTTGTGCTGGGCAGGAGGGGAAGGGACGTGATTAGCATATGCATGTGTGGTCTACCGCCCTCTACTGGAGTATGAGAAATCCTGCAGTTCATATAGGAGCAATGTCCCTCCAAAGCACTGACAATCCTCTCCTCTTGTGTGAGCTGGACACTGGTAGTATGCTCTGCCTGCTTGTATGGGACTCCAACTAGTGGAAAAGGGAGCTCCATGCCTAGGCAGGGAACTCTATCAGAGATTAAATACGCCATGTGGCTAGGAGGGGAGCATGTTGCTTTAACGGTATGCCTTCGCCAGAGGTTCTGCTCCTGTTTTAACTGGGGCGAATTGGGGGCTAGCACGTTCGTTAAGATTAGTCTAGACAAGCTGCAAACATTTGTTCCAAAGCACAAACATTCGTGATTTAGCCTACGACTCAGCCGAGTGTAAACTGAAAACACCGTGGAGTGTCTGGACTGGTTTACAAACATGTTAGCTAACTCGAGTTAATTGGCGCTCAAGCAGGAGCGAAACCTCCAGTCTAGACATGCCCGAAGAGTATGGCTACCCTGCAGTCATGGGGTACGATGGCAACTTGTGTAGACGTATCCGAGCCACCTTTCATCTAGCTAACCCGGGTACTGGAGCAGTGAAGATGCAGCAACATAATCTTGAGCAGGGCCTGTCCCAACCCACCTAAAACCCAGGGGAATTCCTCGGCAGTTAACCTATGCATAAGTCTGTTCTGGGGCTTCAATGCTACGACACTGGAGCTAGCTAGATCAAAGCTATCTCAGGTATGTCTACATGGGCAGCAGTCATACCCCGAGAGTGTAGTGTGGAGTAGGGTGACCAGATGTCCTGATTTTATAGGGACTGTCCCGATATTTGGGGCTTTGTCTTATATAGGCGCCTATTCATAGAATCATAGAACAGCAGGGTTGGAAGGGACCTCAGGAGGTCATCTAGTCCCACCCCCTGCTCAAAGCAGGACCAATCCCCAATTATCCCCCCACACACACACATACACACACCCGTCCCAATTTTTCACACTTGCTGTCTGGTCGCCCTAGTGTGGACACAGCCAGTGTGTGATAACAGAGCGACTCCTTCAGCTAATTAAGTGGCCGGTGTGTTTCGGAGCGGAAGGTCCTGAACTCAGAACCCACGGCCAGCAGTGTGAAAGTCGAATGAATTGAGTTGTGTACTGCTGCCCTCTACTGTCCAAAATCAAAAATGTTAAGCTCTGCATCAGGGTCCCTGTTAGGGCTGGGAGAAACATGGGATGGGTTTCCTGTGAAGATTTTCAAAAGAACCAGGTTTCGGAGTAGCAGCCGTGTTAGTCTGTATCCGCAAAAAGAACAGGAGGACTTGTGGCACCTTAGAGACTAATACATTTATTTGAGCATAAGCTTTCGTGAAGTGAGCTGTAGCTCACAAAAGCTTATGCTCAAATACATGTGTTAGTCTCTAAAAGAACCAGAATGTTTTCATTTCATTTGGAACTCGTCATGAGATTGTTCGGGTTTGTTGAGAAACCTAAAGGGAACAAAAATAAATGGTTTTGTCTCTCGCCCATCCCCTTCTGTCCCTTTTCCCCATTGAACAATGTGGAGAAGGGACAACCCCAACCACCCACCCAATTTTTTTGTTTTCATTGGTAAAAAGTGACTAAAACAAAAAATTTCCAGGAAAATTTTTATTTTAGTCCAAAAAAATTTTTTTGATGAAAAATAGCAACCAGTTCTAGTCTCTATGCTACTGGCAGCTCATAGATTCATAGATACTAAGGTCAGAAGGGACCGTTATGATCATCTAGTCTGACCTCCTGCACAATGCAGGCCACAGAATCTCACCCACCCACTCCTGCGAAAAACCTCTCACCTATATCTGAGCTATTGAAGTCCTCAAATCGTGGTTTAAAGACTTCATGGAGCAGAGAATCCTCCAGCAAGTGACCCGTGCCCCATGCTACAGAGGAAGGCGAAAAACATCCAGGGCCTCTTCCAATCTGCCCTGGAGGAAAATTCCTTCCTGACCCCAAATATGGCGATCAGCTAAACCCTGAGCATGTGGGCAAGACTCACCAGCCAGATACCCAGGAAAGAATTTTCTGTAGTAACTCAGATCCCACCCCATCTAACATCCCATCACAGACCACTGGGCCTATTTACCATGAATATTTAAAGATCAATTAATTACCAAAATCATGTTATCCCATCATACCATCTCCTCCATAAACTTATCGAGTTTAATCTTAAAGCCAGATAGGTCTTTTGCCCCCGCTGCTTCCCTTGGAAGGCTATTCCAAAACTTCACTCCTCTGACGGTTGGAAACCTTCGTCTAATTTCAAGTCTAAACTTCCCAATGACCAGTTTATATCCATTTGTTCTTGTGTCCACATTGGTACCGAGCTTAAATAATTCCTCTCCCTCTCTGGTATTTATCCCTCTGATATATTTATAGAGAGCAATCATATCTCCCCTCAACCAGCTAATGTGGATTCTCCTTTAATTCCACTGGGAGAGGCTTGTGCTTCTAGAGAAGGAGGACCTGAATTCTGTCTTCCCCTACTCTCCACCTCCTCCTTCTTGTGCCATGAAGTTGCATGATCTGCACAGGGCTATTCCTAAGTGACCATGAATTTGTTACAGTATTATGCATTTAAGCAAGGATGAACATTGCAGATGGAGCTTTCAGCAGAGCTGCGTGTCTGTCTATTGTTTTGGAGTTACTGCTCAAAGCAGAACAACTGTTGGCCATGTGTCTTTGTTTCAACCAAATCAAAGCCCTTTTACAGTAAGGAAAGCAACAGGAAGCCCAGATTCTGTGCCAGGAGAGGTTGCCTGGGGACAGGAATGCACAAGGCATATGTGGTTTTGTTAATCCTCCCATTTCCCAAACATGAGATCTCATTCACAGCAGCGGTGTGTCTGATTTGTGGCTGTTGTTGCTTTGATCTTTTAAATTACTCGTGAGAATGAAACAATCAAATGGAACAATGGTAAGGTTCAGCCCATGGTTCTAGAACTGAGCGTTGTTCCGTGCTCCCGGCTGGGCAGTCTACAGGTCTGGCTGGCCTCACTCTCTGCCTAATCGCAGACCGAATGTGAGTGCAGAAGCCGTCTCAGGAGAGCTTCCCCATGCCGAGCAAAGGTGCCAGAGGAGGGGAAAACCACCCTTTGGTCCTTGCAACCAATAGGGGTGGAGAGCTGTCAGCCTGTCACGGTGACACCTCCCTCAGGCCTCAAGTCTTCACCTCTCTCAGGGTGGAATCCTGTGATTCTCCCACTCTGTGACCAGGCCTTGGGCTACAGCACCCTGTGTGTGGATCGAGCCCTACAGGTCCAACTGGGTTCAGGCACCTGTGGCTCTTCCCTTTGGGAGCCTGTGACTAATGAAAGTGACCCAAAACAGCCTTCTTAAAACCAAAGTATTGCTTAGTCTTAACAGTAGGAACAAAGCTAAGATAAAAGGATTTTTAAAACAACAAAAGGTCTGTACCTACTGTGATAGCCAGGCCTATCTCACCAAGCGTCCTGGGCAGGCCTATCTTACCCCAGACTCCCAACCTCTGAGGTTGTGGTCTCAGTCAGTCCCCTTAAATCTCTCTCCCCAAGTCCCTGAAGGCCTGGCTTTAAATCAGCCAAAGTTCTTTGTTCTTTCAGCTCACAGCCTTGGACCTGCTGCCCCAAACCAGCTTGGTGAGCTCCACAGGAGGTTGAGCCAGAACCTCAAAGCGAAAGACCCTTCATAGAATCATAGAAGTATAGGACTGGAAGGGACCTCAATAGGTCATCTAGTCGAGTCCCCCGCACTGAAGACAGGACTAAGTATACTCTAGACTATCCCTGAGAGGTGTTTGTCTAACCTGTTCTTAAAAATCTCCAATGACGGAGAATCCACAACCTCCCTAGGTCATTTGTTCCAGTGCTTAACCACCCTGACAAGAAGTTTTTCATAATGTCCAACCTAAACCCCTTGTGCTGCAATTTAAGCCCATTGCTTCTTGACGTATCCTCAGGGGTTAACAAGAATAATTTTTCACCTTCCTCCTTGTAACAACCTTTTAGCTCCTTGAAAACAGTTATCATGCCTATGACGTTGCACTCCATATGTTTTATGGAAATATGCTTATGAGTGTGAATGTGATGTAACTGGAATATGCTTTATGCAAAAGGTCTCTTGTAAGGTATCATAACAAAAGTTAAAACCTACTGAATATATTCCTCCTATCTGTATGCATGTATCATTCTTGTATCTGAAGCTAGAAATATGAAGTAGAACTCTGAGGTCCTATTGTAATTATGCAAAGTGTGGGCCATTAAGGGTCCCACGCTTTCCCTGACCACCACCTTGTTGCTAACATACCTGGAGAAACCCTTCTTGTTACCCTTCACATCCCTTACTAGCTGCAATTCCAATTGTGCTTTGGCCTTTCTGATTAAACCCCTGCACGCTCAAGCAATATTTTTATACTCCTCTCTCGTTATCTGTCCAAGTTTCCACTTCTTGTAAGCTTCCCTTTTGTGTTTAAGCTCACTGAAGATTTCTCTGTTAAGCCAAGCTGGTCGCCTGTCATATTTGCTATTCTTTCTGCACGTCGGGATGGTTTGGTCCTGCAACCTCAATAAGTCTTCTTTAAAATACAGCCAGCTGTCCTGGACTCCTTTCCCCATCATATTAGCCTCCCAGGGGATCCTGCCCATCAGTTCCCTGAGGGAATCAAAGTCTGCTTTTCTGAAGTCCAGGGTCCATATTCTGCTGCTCTCCTTTCTTCGTTTTGTCAGGATCCTGAACTTGACCATTTCTTGGTCACCACTGCCCAGGTTGCCATCCACTTCTACTTCCCCTACCAATTCTTCCCTGTTTGTGAGCACCAGGTCAAGAGGAGCACGGTCCCTAGTTGGTTCCTCCAGCACTTGCACCAGGAAGTTGTCCCCAAACACTTTCCAAAAACTTCCTGGATTGTCTGTGTGCTGCTGTATTGCTCTCCCAGCAGATGTCACGGTGATTGAAGTCCCCCATTAGAACCAGGGCCTGTGATCTGGAAACTTCTGTTAGTTATCTGAAGAAAGCCTTGTCTACCCCATCCTCCTGGTCTGGTGGTCTATAGCAGACACCCACCACATGATCCTTCTTGCTCTCACCTCTAAACTTAACCCAAAGACTCTCAACAGTGATCCAGTCATGTGAGTTACCCCACCAAGTCTCTATTGTTCCAATCACATCATAGTTCCTTGACTGTGCCAGGATTTCCAATTCTTCCTGCTTGTTTTCCAGGCTTCTTGCGTTCGTATACAGGCACCTAAGATACCTAGCTGATTGCCCTACTTTCTCAGTATAAATCAGGAAGCATCCCCTATTGTACCCTCCTCATTGTGTTTCCTCCCAGTATCCCACTTCCCCACTTACCTCTGGGCTTAGGTCATCGTCCCCTGGTGAACCTAATTTAAAGCCCTTCTCACTAGGTTAGCAAGCCTGCCAGCGAAGATGCTCTTCCCTCTCTTCGTTAGGTGGATCTCATCTCTTCCTAGCAATCCTTCTTCCTGGAACAACATCCCATGGTTGAAGAATCCAAAGCCCTCTCTCCGACACCACTTGCATAACCTTGCATTTACCTCCACAGTGTGATGGTCCCTACCTGGGCCTTTTCCTTCAATGGGGAGGATGGATGCAAACACGACTTGCACCTCAAACTCCTTTATCCTTCTTCCCAGAGCCACATAGCCTGCAGTGACCCATTCAAGGTCATTCTTGGCAGTATCATTGGTGCCCACGTGGAGAAGTAGGAAGGGGTAGTGGTCCTAGGGCTTGATCAGTCTTGGCAGACACTCTGTCACATCCTGAATTTTAGCTCCAGGCAAGCAGCACACATCTTGAGTTTCCCGGTCTGGATGGCAGATAGATGAGTCCGTCCTCCTTAGGAGGGAGTCCCCAACCACCACCACCCATCTCCTCCTCTTGGGAGTGGTGGTTGTGGAACCCCCATCCCTAGGACAATGCATCCCATGCCTTCCAGTCGATGGGGTCTCCTTCCGATCCCTTCCCTCAGATGACTCTTCCAAACCATTCTCTGCCGTGGTACCTGTGCAGAGAGCCTGAAATCGGTTTCTTACCTCTATCTGCATTGGGGATACATGGGTTCTCCTTTTTCTTCTTCTGGAGATCACATGCTGCCAATTTTCTTCCCTGTTCTGCACTGCTCTCTCTGATTCTTCAGCATGCTGTACCTACAGTACCAAATGCTGACTTCTATCCAGAAAAATCTTCATTTTCTCTGATGCAATGCAGGGTTGATACTTGGGTCTCTAGTCCTTTAATCTTCTCTTCCAATATGGAGACCAGCTTGCACTTCATACAGACGAAGTCTCTTCTATCCTCAGGGAGAAAGACAAACATGGCACATCCTGTGCAGGTCACAACAGCTGATTGCTCACTATCCATATTGTCTTCCTTCTAAGAGCCCCTTCAGAGGTTGTATTTACTGTTCACAGAAGCCTTAAAGGAAAAAAAAAAAAAAAAAAAAAAAATCCTCTGTGGAAACTCCCCCCAGGCAAACTCCCTCTGTTTGCCTGTCCTCTGTTCACAAAAACAACAAGGAGTCTGGTGGCACCTTAAAGACTAACAGATTTATTTGGGCATAAGCTTTTGTGGGTGAAAGACCCACTTTTTCAGATGCATGGAGTGAAATCTTTTCGCTGCTCACTTGGTTTGCAACTGGCTGCCTTTTTTATAAGGCTGCTGGCCCAAAGCAGTTGGCCCGGCTCAAAGTCTTCGTTCCAATCAACCACTCAAGGCCCATCTGGAACAAAGCACTCCCAATTCCCACTTTTCAAACAAACAAACACCCAGTCAAACAGTCCCTGCAACTAGCTCCAGTCAAACAAATGGTCACAGCAGACAGACTCTCGGATATTCACCCCACCAGCTCACAACACAGCCCCCTAATGCAGCACTCACCGTAGCTCTTCTTGGATGGTTCCCAGGCAAACTCCCTCTGTTTGCCTGTCCTCTGTTCGCCGCTTCCACAGCGGTGGATCAGCAAAACATTATCTCAACCAGATTATAGATTGAAAATAATATTTTCTTGAAAACAAATGGAAGGTAAATAGTTATTCCTGCTAAAATATCTCATTTCATGTTTGCGCATATGATTTTGTCACCTATGGGACATACATTGAAAAACCTGCGGCTTTGTCTTAACAGTGCTCTCTCCTTGGCTTCAGTAGGGGCAGAGCTGGGCAATGCTGAGCTCTTTTGAAAATATCACTTATAAAGTAATGAATAGTAGAAATTAGAAAAGAATCCCCAGCATGCAGCAAACCTTTGCATGTGGCTGTCCGGCTCTGAGTAATTTACAGATCCAATCCTGGAAGGTGCAGAGGAACAATTGAGTTTTGCAGGATTTAAGCCCCTCAGGGGACATCTGCGCTGCAAAAAAAAAAAAAAAAAAACCCCAAAGAAACAAACCCAAACCCCACAGCAACGAGTTTCAGAACGCAGAACTGACTCAAGCTTACAGGGCTCATGCTACGGAGTGAAAAATAGCAGCGTCCACGTTCCCGCTTGGGCTGGAGCCTGGGTTCTCAGACCCAGCCCCCACGACAGATTTCAGAGCCCATGCTCCAGCCCCAGCTAGGACATCTTCGCTGCTATTGTTAGCCCTGTAATTGAAGCGCCAGGATACTGACTCAGCTAACCCTGGGTCTGAGACTTGCTGCCATGGGGCTATTTTTGCAGTGTAGACATACCCTCAGAGTCTCTAAAGTATAAACCAGTCTTGTTTTCCGTTCGATGGTATTCTGGATAAATAACCTAAACATGGCTCGAGAAACACATCTAAGGAATGGTCTAGATAATACTTGTGCTGTCATGAGTGCCAGGGACTGGACTGGATGACCTCTTGCGGTCCCTTCCAGTCCTATGATTCTATGATTATTCACTGTTTACTCTTAAGTGATAGGTGATTGAAGCAATTAAATGAGCTAAGGGTAATTATACTATGAAGCTAGACCAGGTTACTTGACAGAGGATATATGAAATGGACTATATCAGATGAATTTATAAAGTGGAACTCCTTGGCAGAGGGTGTTGTGAAAGCCAATACTATAACGGGGTTCAAAAGGGAGCTAAATAGTTTCATGGAGGATAGGTCCATCAATGGCTATTAGCCAGGATGGGCAGGGATGGTGTCCCTAGCCTCTGTTTGCCAGAAGCTGAGACTGGGTGACAGGGCGTGCAATGATTACCTCTCTGTTCATTCCCTCTGGGGCATCTGCCATTGGCCACTGTCAAATGACAAGATACTGGGCTTGATGGACTTTTGGTCTGACCCACTATGGCCGTTCTTATGATGAACAGGCTTCTTGTTGAGGTTTTGGAGTTCAAATATTAATTTTTAAATAAAAAATACAGATTTTCTCAAGTACCCAGTGGTTTTGGATGCCTCCATTTTTGGGTGCAGAACTGGAGAACTCCAGAAAGCACAGCTCATCAGAAAAGAGGCAGCCAAAATCACTGTTAACTTTTTGAAAATTGTGGCCGTGATGACTACTGTATATGGAAGTGGAATCAGATTAAAGGAGGAAATTGTCCGCTGCACATGCTTTCCCTGCAAAGTTCTTATGTTGTCCTTATTTGTTTTTGACATGGCAGTGATACGAGAGGTCCACAGAAGTGTACGCATATATGTAGGCATCAAAACAATTCCAAAGATCTGTGGCGTATGGCCTGGTTTTGATCTGAGCTGCTACACTGTTATAACGTTAGAGTGCTTGGAAATAACTACCCGATTCAGTGCAGCCAAGCCCATTGCTGTGAGTTCAGGACAGAGTGGAAAACAATGATTTTGTCTATTTTAATATGGATGAATTTTTTGCAGACTGTATGTTTGAAAATATCAATAGCCTCTGACATCCCTATCTTTTTTGTTCTGTGTTTGTACAGCACCTAGTCCCGGTCCATGACTGGGGCTCCTACATGGTGCAATAATACAAATAAGAAATAATAATTCTCTGAGTCTAATTAATGATTACTCAGAGCTTCGTAACCATGCACCAAATGTTCACACTGCATGTCATATTAATTGTAGCTTTGATTTTGTTTTTAATTAGAGTAATTGTTTAATTTACCATCTTGCTTCCCTGTTGCCATCTCTTTCTATTAGCCTTTTTTTATTCGTTATGATGAAAAACGGTGGGCCAAATTCTAAGCTGATGTAAATTAACGTAGCTCCATTGAAGTCAGTTCACCCCAGCTGAGAATCTAGACCAATAACCTATTAGATGCAAATATAGTGGGAACCCTGTTATAAAGGTGGAGTTGGGCAGCCTCCGTTTTGATCCCATCTGCACGATTCCAAGGAACAGCCGTTTCATCTGCAGCGCTCAAGAGAAAGAGAGAGTGAACTCCTAAGCTTGCTATTTGCAGTCCGGGATAATCATGCTTTCCAAGCATTAGCAGCAGCAGCTGCTGATGAGATGTCCTGGCAATTAACTACCAGTGGATTAATACATCCCCCATTCCACACCCCCCTGCTATCAAACCCAGAAACAGACATTTATGATTCATTTATTTAAAAAACAATAATATTGCAGGTAACAGTCGGGCCCCTGATTGCCTCCCTTACCAACAGACCAGCAACATGTGCGGCTGATGTGCAAGCAAAGGTGCTACAGAAATGCCCCATGTTCTCATGCAATGGCTCTCTCCTGGAAGTACTGATAGCTGTCATAGGCAGCGATCACCATTTCATTCCTGTTATTGTTCTGTGTCTTTGCAGTTTTCACTTGTATTCCAGATATGACTTGGTTTTATTAGTATTGTTATTATTATTATTTATTATTGATTTGTATTGTCATAGCACCTGGGAGTCATGGACCAGGACCCCATTGCGCTAGGTGCTGTACAAACACAGACCGAAAAGACAATCCCTACCCCTAAAAGCTTACCTTCTAAGCATAAGACAAGAGACAACAGATGGATACAGATGGACACATTAGGGAGTACAGGAAACAATGAGACAATATTGATCAGCATGATGAGCAGTGATATCAGCGCCCCTGCAGCCTAACTGTTGTCAAGTTTGTTGTAGGCACCATGAATGAGGAGAGTTTTGAGGAGGGATTTGAAGGAAGACAATGTGGTGACTTGAGGATGTTTATGGGGAGACTCCGAAGCCTGGTGGATGGGGGACAGCATGGTAAAAGGCACAAAGGTGTTTGAAAATTTAACAAGTGGGTGATGGAGGCTGGCATTTATCAAAGGTGGGAGTCGACATCTCGGTAGCGAACGAGAGATGATCAGTAGGTGGGAAGAGCCGCGGTGATATTCATGTGAAAAGAGAAAGACCGTTCCAAGCAAGTACAGGCTGAAAGTTACAATTAAATCTAGCTGGACTCCATGAGCCTCTCAGGATCTGATCATGAGTCTTGTGTTTTCTTAAAGCCCCAGCTCCTGGAGTCATGGGATTACGTGAGAATCTCAGCTTCCATTTAAATAATAAAAGTAAATTTCTAGTCCTCATGGCTGTGGAGAAAAGCATTAAAATGTGACTTCTATAGGGTCAAAACTCAGAAAGCAACTAATATATTATTTAAAATCTCATGATTTCTAAGTCAATCATTATTTGGGGGTAGGGGGTTGTTGACTCATGATTTTCCAATACTTTGGGTTGGCATCAAATGGGGACTGCTAGTTGTCACCACTGCTCTCCTTCAGGGCTCTCATAGAGAAGACTTTTAAACCTCTCTGACTTTGGACCCCTGGTTAGACAATGTAGAAATAAATGACCGGCAGTGGAAAGTAGTACTTTGTCTGTCTGTCTCTCTGTCTGTCTTAGGGATTTCTTTGCGTATCATTTCCCAGGTAAATAGCATGGTGAAGGCCATTTTGGACTTCAGGGCATGAGCTGTCCTTCTCCTCTCCCTGTTTCATAGGTTCTCTGTTGGAGGAATTCCTTGCTGAAGAGGAAAGTCTTATAGCAGATGCCTTCTGTGGAAGGAGAGGAGAGAGTGCCATCTAGTTCCCCATTCAGACCAGCAACACTTCTGCCTTGCCTGGGTTTAGTTTGAGCTAGCTGCTTTTCATCCCGACACTGGTTTGCTCTAGGCTATGTGACAGCCTTGGGATGGTGCTGGTCGTGTCTGTGGAAAATGAGATGAACTGTGGGGGGTTGTTGACATACTGTTGGCCTACAGTGCCACCCCACCTCTCCAAGTGGGCTCTTGTAGATACTGAGGAGAAAGGGAGGCAGGATGGATCCTCATGGGACCCCCCCCCCCACAGGAGAAGCTTTAGGGGAACAGGAACAGAGTGGTGCGATCACTGGGATATGGCTTTTATCTAGTGCCAGGAGAAGTTCCTCTCTGAGGGGGACCAAGGCTTTCTTCATGCTCTGCCGCAGTCTGAAGCCCAGTTGGGAAGCATCCAGGAGCTTGGCAGAGGTTAAATGTTGCTGAACTTTGGTTGCTGCTCTTTTCTGGTTGATTTTTGCACAGGGGTGGGAGTCTGGAGAACAGCAAGGGAGCAGCTGGACAGATCTTCTGCACTGAGCGTGGGTATTGTCAGGGTTGGGCGAGGTCTTGTATTTTTCAGGGAGGATGGCCGGTTCAGTGCTCTGAAGGGGGTGACGATCATTTCTATTAGCAGTGGGCTCCGTAGTTCTTGGCTGCCTTTCACGAGCTAGCGGGGTCATGGGTCTGTGTTGCAGGTGGTGGCTTGAATGTTTTGCAAGGTTTCTGGCACATCCAGCTCTCTTAGGGCCTCTGCAATTCCTGATCTCCAGAGTCTACGTGAGCAGCAATGCTGCTCAGTGCTTCGGGTTCTCTGGGGCAGCTAATTATCACCAATAGTCAGGACCTGAGGGTTATGTCTTACCAAAGAGACAGCATTACTATGCTGACACTCTGCTTCGTTACTGCTCAACCTTTATTCGTACCTGGAATCCTTATTGGTTTAAATTGAATCCACTTGCCTGAGAAGGAACCACTCATGAGCAAAGACTGTAGAATCAGATATTCAGAGCATCTGTCTATCAATATAAACTGGCCATCTATATAATCTAGTCTCTAAGCATTTATGCTGCACTCATCTCCATGTTATCTAAGTTATTTTGTCACCTGCATGGGGCATCACCCGCATCATTTCCTACAACACTTGGGTTTCCCTTACACTGGGAGCCAAATCCTGCTCACCTTACTCACACAGTCACACTGTGGGGCCAGATCCTGCCTTTAATTTATCAGAATAACTCCACTGTGGTCAACGAGTCACTCCGGATTGACACCAGTATAACAGAAGAAAATTCAGCCTACTCATGTCACACGAATTTGATACTTCTTCATCTCCTGTCCAAGTCCTGGCTTGGCTTAGTTATGAGAGTGTGTAGAAGGCACCTAGGATGGGAAGTGAAATCCCTCTCTGCCTTATGGAACTGTCTTGGAGCTCCAATCAAATGCTGTTTGACTAACTTTCTGGTTTTCAGCGCGTATGGCTCTGACTTTTAAGAAGTGCTCCTTGGAGGCAGGGCTGTAGTGAATTTGCCTGGAACATGTTGGTGCTACTGCAGCTTAAGTAGTAAGTAATGATGATGGTAATTGTGCCAACAGGAATTCTGGGACATCTGCCAGAGCAAAGCGAACAGCCAGCCCTATTTGTGTTTAAAGAAAGTTGTCTCTAAACCCTCACCCATATTAGTTATATGGCACGATGTCCTGCTAGGGCCTATATTTAAAATATTAGCCAAGATTTGCAAAAATAGGAGACTAAAGTTAGGTTCCTGAATACATAATTGGGCTCTTAAATAAATAGCGTGGTTTTCAAAAGCGCAGAACACTCCACAGCTCACGGTGAAGTCAATTGTAGCTTCGTGATGCTCAGCACTTTTGAAAATTAGGCCATTTACTTTGGTGCCTAAATATAGATTTAGGAGTCTAACTTTAGGCTCCTGTTTTTGAAAATTGAGGCCAATAACAACACATCTGGGGTGAAATGTTATGGTTCTTTTTTCTTTTCTTTGGGTTTCTTTAACTCTATTGGTATAGTCAAAGCAGGGAATTCTTCTCTTGCCCCAAAACGTACGTAGGTGCTGCTATATTGGTATAACAGTGTTAATTGTATAGTTAGTTCTGGCTCAAGAAAGAGAATTAGCTAGTAAAAGGTCCTTCTATACCAGTATAACTGTATCTGTACTGGTTTCAGAGTAGCAGCCGTGTTAGTCTGTATTCGCAAAAAGAAAAGGAGGACTTGTGGCACCTTAGAGACTAACATTTCCATTTCCATGGGCCATTTCCAGCAGTTGACAAGAACGTCTGAGGAACAGTGGGGGGTGGAGGGGGGGAATAAACAAGGGGAAATAGTTTACTTTGTGTAATGACCCATCCACTCCCAGTCTCTATTCAAGCCTAAGTTAATTGTATCCAGTTTGCAAATTAATTCCAATTCAGCAGTCTCTGGTTGGAGTCTGTTTTTGAAGTTTTCTTGTTGAAGAATTGCAACTTTTAGGTCTGTAATCCAGTGACCAAAGAGACTAAAGTGTTCTCCAACTGGTTTTTGAATGTTACAATTCTTGACATCTGATTTGTGTCCATTTATTCTTTTACGTAGAGACTGTCCAGTTTGACCAATGTACATGGCAGAGAGGCATTGCTGGCACATGATGGCATATATCACATTGGTAGATGTGCAGGTGAACGAGCCTCTGATAGTGTGGCTGATGTGATTAGGCCCTGTGATGGTGTCCCCTGAATAAATATGTGGACACAGTTGGCCACGGACTTTGTTGCAAGGATAGGTTCCTGGGTTAGTGGTTCTGTTGTGTGGTGTGTGGTTGCTGGTGAGTATTTGCTTCAGGTTGGGGGGCTGTCTGTAAGCAAGAACTGGCCTGTCTCCCAAGATCTGTGAGAGTGATGGGTCATCCTCCAGGATAGGTTGTAGATCCTTGATGATGTATTGGAGAGGTTTTAGTTGGGGGCTGAAGGTGATGGCTAGTGGCATTCTGTTATTTTCTTTGTTGGGCCTGTCCTGTAGTAGGTGACTTCTGGATACTCTTCTGGCTCTGTCAATCTGTTTCTTCACTTCAGCAGATGGGTATTGTAGTTGTAAGAATGCTTGATAGAGATCTTATAGGTGTTTGTCTCTGTCTGAGGGGTTGGAGCAAATGCGGTTGTATCATAGAGCTTGGCTGTAGACAATGGATTGTGTGGTGTGGTCTGGGTGAAAGCTGGAGGCATGTAGGTAGGAATAGCGGTCAGTAGGTTTCTGGTATAGGGTGGTGTTTATGTGACCATTGCTTATTAGCACCATAGTGTCCAGGAAGTGGATCTCTTGTGTGGACTGGTCCAGGCTGAGGTTGATGGTGGGATGGAAATTGTTGAAATCATGGTAGAATTCCTCAAGGGCTTCTTTTCCATGGGCCCAGATGATGAAGATGTCATCAATGTAGCGCAAGTAGAGTAGGGGCATTAGGGGATGAGAGCTGAGGAAGCGTTGTTCTAAGTCAGCCATAAAAATGTTGGCATACTGTGGGGCCATGCGGGTACCCATAGCAGTGCCGCTGATTTGAAGGTATACAGTGTCCCCAAATGTGAAATAGTTATGGGTGAGGACAAAGTCACAAAGTTCAGCCACCAGGTTTGCCGTGACATTATCGGGGATACTGTTCCTGATGGCCTGTAGTCCATCTTTGTGTGGAATGTTGGTGTAGAGGGCTTCTACATCCATAGTGGCCAGGATGGTGTTTTCAGAAAGATCACCGATGGATTGTAGTTTCCTCAGGAAGTCAGTGGTGTCTCGAAGATAGCTGGGAGTGCTGGTAGCGTAGGGCCTGAGGAGGGAGTCTACGTAGCCAGACAATCCTGCTGTCAGGGTCCGTATTAGGGCTTTTACCAGCATAACTCTATGCTGGCAAAAAATCACATCCCTAACTGGTATAGTTATACCAATATAACTTTTTAGTATATTCCAGTCCTTATCATGTTTGTACCATTCAAAATCAAGGTGTCTAATCAGTTAGCGTCCGTGCAAAAGGTAGAGGTTTTGTATGCAGACAAAGAACAGGTTTTGCCAGATCCAATATAAAGAGAAATATACTTATGGAACTATTCAGGGAAACCAGTTTTAAAATAAATGAAATGAAATATTCCCTGAAGTATTTAGAAATCCGCCCTCACGCCCCCACACACACCCGAACCCTCTGCCCCAGTCCGGAGCCCCCTGCTGCACCCTGAACCCCTCATTTCTGGTCCCACCCCGGAGCCCACACTCCCAGCTGGAGCCCTCACCCCCTTCCACACCCCAACCCCTGCCCCAGCCCGGCAAAACTGAGTGAGGGTGGGGGAAAACAAGCAACAGGGGGATGGAGTGAGCGGGGTGGGGGGGGGGGGTAGGGCCTCAGAAGGGGCAGGGTCTCCGGGAAGGGGCTGGGAAGGGGGAGGGACAAGGGTGTTTGGTTTTGTGTGATTAGAAAGTTGGCGACCCTACTTGAGCTGCCTGCACACTGCAGAACAACAGGGCTTGGACCCACATCACAGCAAGATGCGGGCTCTGACTGCCCTCCTCCCAGCAAGGTCCTAAGACCTAGGTGTTTGTTGACCTGAGTCAGACTGCTTTGTGTGTGGACGGAAGGGGGTCTCGGGCCCAAACCTGAGTCAGGAGGCCAGGCTTAGTGTGCTGTGTAGACACACCCTCTGAGTGCACCCCCTCAGGTTTTAGACCTCATGCCTTTGCCTCTCCTGAGGTGAAATTCCTCAGTTCTTCCCAGGCTTCCATACCCTGTCTATAAATGTCCTTACCCTCCACATCTGAATTCTGGCACCAGAAGTTAGTTCTTCCCCTGGGGTATCTTAGATCAGTGCTGTACAGTGGCCAGATAATTATTGTCTAGTTTTGCCGTAGGAACAAATCTTTTAGATTGTCAGAGGGAAAAGGCTGTTCAAACAACAAGCAGCCTGCACACGTCTTTCTTAGAGGATCGCCAGCCCCTGACAGGAACCTGGGCAGGCCTACCTTCTTCAGATACCCACAAGAGGCATCTGTGTCTCCGAACAACTACTGTCCTCCTCCTCTGTCCCCTGAGAGTGTTCCTTTTAAACCTGCCACAGTTTTTGCTCTTCTATATTCGCGGGCCTTTTCCTGTCCTGGCTTCGTCTCTTAACAACTCTCAGAAGTGCTGAAAAGTGGTTTATGTTTAAGCCATTTCCCCCACTTCCTGCTTTTTTTCCCCTACAGAGCCCTATTAGATTAACCAAAATATTCACACAATAAACATCTCCTCTCAATAAGCAGGTCAATATACAGAATTCACCAATTATTGCCAAGCAGCCCCAAATCTGTCTCACAGTCCTCCTCCAAAAAACCCAACAATTACTTCCGCTACTTTCTCTCTTCAAGCATTTGGTTTCCCTTCAGAGGGAAAATAAACACTCCTGAATTCACCATTGTAGGAGTTCAGCCACAAAACATGTAAAGAAGGAAAACCCCCTTTCAGGTGGCACATTTCAAATGACTGTAAGAGGCACTGTCGAGTAGTTTAGAATTTGCATTTTTGTTTGTAATGGGTTTTTTCTGCTGACTCCATCTATTGCCTCCCTTTAAGACCAGGGTTGGCCCGTGGAGTTCTACAGCGTGACTTGCGGCTGCTCTCACATTTAACATGGAGGTGCAGCTTGCTGCAGATCTAGGTCCCCGGATGTGATGCTATGTCTTAATCCAAAGCTGCGTCCTGTAGTCTTTGCAAGCCACTCCTCTGAGTTAACGGTCAATGTGGCTGCACGCTGCGCCATCTAAGGGAAATTAGGTCGGCTCATTGGGTTCTTGGGAAGTGGCTAAGGTGGCTTTCAGTCAGCAAATATTAGGACTTCCCTGCCTGAAGAGAAGGGTCAGATTCTGCCAGGATTATTCTATTCTGTTCTCATTCTTATACTGCCCTGGTCACCACAGTATCTGAGCACGGCCAGCCGTGCATTAAATGATGTGACTAGCATTTGCCATGTGTGATTTCCTCTCTCTCACTTTTCTCTCCAATGGGAAAACTGCGCAAGGTTTCTTTTTGCTTGTTTGTTTGAATGGACTTATTTGGGATTGGTTTATTTTATGTCTGCTGGGCTGGGCACTGGCTACTGAAGTCTTGGCTGTACAGAAAGTGGTGATGTCGGAGGTGGTTCTTAGATCTTGTGGGAGTTCGTTTCACAGTCTTGGACCGGCCCCAGAGAAAGCTCTGCATAGGACACATCTCCATAGAGAGAGAGCTCTCCCTCCTGCTCTGAGCTGTTATCCTTTCCTGGCCTACTGGTTCTTATTCCATTGGTTGCTATTTGACCCCCCCCCACCCCCGCCAGCTGTTGTCGCCAATGACTGATGGTCGGCTTGCTCCTTCCCTGTGCTGCAGGTATATCCGAACCATGTACCTGGGGATCCAGAGCCAGAGGCGGAAGGAACACCAACGGCGCTTCTACTGGGCTATGATGTACGAGTATGCAGACGTGAACATGCTGCGCCTCCTGGAGACTTTCCTGGAGAGCGCGCCCCAACTGGTGCTACAGCTCTGCATAATGATCCAAAAGAACCGTGCAGAAACATTACCATGTAAGTGGCCCGTTTTCTCAGCCGCTGTTGGATGTTTTGTTGACCGACCACACTGTCGTGGAAGGTGCTGGCACTTTGGACAAAACTCGTTTCAGCTCCATGCTGCACTTGCTCAGTAAATTTCTGCTCGTGCTGCTGGAAAAAATACTCTACCACTTCAGTCTCTTATAGACCAGCCTGGTCATGAGGAGTGATCACAAGGCTGGGCACCAGGAATTCCTTAGCTCTGCTCCTGGTGCTGCCACTTACTTGCTGTGTAGCCTTGGGCAAATCACATGACCTTTTTCTGCCTCAGTCTTCCCGCCTGCAGAGTGGGGACAATAAAACATATCTGCCTCAGAGGGGTGTTGTGAGGGTTAACTGGTAAATGTTTGTGCCTTGTTTAGACTGTGCAAAGTGCTATATAAAGTGCTACGTTTCATAGATACAGACAAGGTGGTCACCCTTAAAAAATCAACTGTTGCCATGAGTTCAAACACGCTTTTTGGTACCACAGTTCTGAACTAGTCTAAGAATAGGGAAAAACTGTATTATCTCAAAAAAAAAAAAAAAGAGTACTTGTGGCACCTTAGAGACTAACCAATTTATTTGAGCACAAGCTTTCGTGAGCTACAGCTCGCTTCATCGAATGCATGCCGTGGAAAATACAGTGGGGAGATTTCATATACACAAAGAACATGAAACAATGGGTGTTACCATACACACTGTAACAAGGGTGATCAGGTAAGGTGAGCTGTTACCAGCAGGAGAGCACATGCATCCGATGAAGTGAGCTGTAGCTCACGAAAGCTCATGCTCAAATAAATTTGTTAGTCTCTAAGGTGCTACAAGTCCTCCTTTTCTTTTTGTGGATACAGACTAACACGGCTGCTACTCTGAAACCTGTATTATCTCAGACACCATGTGTGCTAACCATCAGCAAGTGCTGCCATTTTCATGGCAAGCGTTGTATATACATACAGCAAAACTTGTCTTAAGCCACACTTCGTTGCCTTAGTAGATGCAGGACCAAATTCACCGCTGGCGTAAGTGGTTCAACTCCATTGACCAGTATGCTGCATTGAGTGGGCTGCATGTTTTGCTAACATCTGCACTGCAAAGCCTGGTGAATGAAGAGTTTCCTAAGCATGCCACGTTCCTTGCTAAGGTACAAGATTGGCGGGCACTTTCTCAATCCAGTTGTATATACCTTTCCCCGTCAAGTACAATATCATGCAAAAATAAATGAAATACAAAGAGAAACCATCAAGAAAGTAACGTCCAAGATTTCTCTTAAGGAGACAAAAACCAAGGGAAAGGGAGGTAATATTAAAGAGCGACTGTGTAGAAAAGATCACCCACTGTCTTGCTCAATGTATTGGCTCCCTGTGGACCTTTGACTCCTATCTACTGATTACAATTTTTTAGTGCTGTTAGTACTGCAGACCCAAGCCAGCTCTGGGAGGGTAAACTGGATTTGATTCTGCCGTGGGCCCGTGAACAAAATTGTCAGCGAATGCCCCTGTTTCCCCCTCCCATTTAAAATCACATGGGAGGGGAACACTTACTCCCAAACCTGTGTGGCTTTTTGGGAGCCATGCTTCATCATCCATGCTTGGATTAGTCCTGTAGGCTGCGAATCCACTGGAAATCTCGATGCAACCCCAGTGCACCCCTGACTAGGTTGACGGTACAGTGCTAATAACAGGCAAAGGCAGTGACAACTAATATAGTCAGCAGAGCAAGCAGATATGACTGAAGACACATTGGGAAGGGGTTTTGACACTAACTTCGCCTCAGTTTTTAAAATAAGCAGTTTTTATATTTAATTTCTCATGTGGTTCCTCTCGACTTAATAGGATTTAGAGAAACCCCTGATGCCCTTTCATTGATGTCATGAGTGCTTTGTGTAAACTTTTTGCTGGGAATTTGTCTGACCAAGGCTACTGTATTCTATACAAGTAGCATTGTACGTCTATTGAGGGTAGCCTGATCCTGCAAAACTCTGGCTATTGGCTGCTGTTAATCCAAAAGAGATTTTCGGTGTAAATCTTAATTTTGCAACGCCCTGTAGAAATCTATGGGACATTATGTGGTACATGCATTATACTTCTCCTGTAATAAACTGTATGTAACCTACTGTGTATTTAAGAAGGGAACAGCAAGAATTACCGTAAGTGCGTGGTCCACTTTTCAAACCAGAATGCCAAAAGTTAGGTTTTAAATGACTACTTAGGCATCTAAACTGTGGGTATGTCTTCACTGTAGAGTTAGCCCAGGTGAGCTGCACCGGGATTAGCCTAGCCCAGGTATGTGCAGCCACGCTGCAAAGCCCTGCCCAAGTTACTGAGGCCTGACCTATCCCTAAAACTTAGGTCGACCTAACTTCCTCGCCCAGGTCTGCGAAAAATGTTGCTCTGCGTGAGGTACTGAGGTCAATCTAACCCCCGCTGTTGTTCTACCTACTGCCTCTCTCGGGGGTTGATTTACTGCAGCGATGGAAAACCCCCCTTCCCTCACTGTAGTGTCTAAACTACAGCGCTACAGTCGTGTATCTGCAGTGGTGCCACTGTAGCACCGTTAATGCAGAGATGCCCTAAGTGCTCATGGGTGCTGCACTCCCCTCGTGTGTCACTGGGACTTCTGGGGGCCTATCCCATGGTTCTTTGCACTGCAGTCAGCTGAGCCGCTCTATCATTCTTTGCCAGTGAACTGTGGGAGAACTTGTCTGTCCCTTTGGGAACGGGGGGGGGGGGGGGGGGGGCGGGGGGACAGCAGTGGAGGACTATACGCGTGTGGGTGGTTTAGCCCGCATCCTCACTGCAAAGTGGGCGGTTGCCAGCCTGTGTGAAAGTAGCACCCGTGCTCTAATGCACATCCCCAGCTGGGCCAGCTAGCTTGTGTTGGAAGCACCACTAAACTCGGGTGAGAGGTTTTCATGTGTGGATGACAGGGAGGTTCGGGGCAACACCCAAGTAAGAGCCATCAGCTATGTCTGCTGTGCAGAGTCCATGCCAGTATAGCTATGCTGGCATAGCCCCACAGGGTAGATTCAGTGTACACCCACAGCAGTAGCTCTGCTGGGCTAGGAACACCACCTCCCCAGATGAGATCAGCGATGTCAACAGAACCATTCTTCTAGCCGCAAAGCTGTATCTACGCTGTGGGGTTTGTTGGTATAGCTCTGTTGGCCAAGGGCGTGGTTTTTTCCCTGCCCCTGACCCACATAGCTTAGCTGGTATAAATTTTAAGTGTAGGCCAAGCCAAAGTTAATTCTGAGGTAAAGCTATATCCTTGCATGTTTAGACTGGAGCTGGGTGAATGCTGGTTAAAGTGGTTGCAAACTTACTTTTCTTAAAGGCTGTTCACATGCCTTGTCCTT
The DNA here is from genome assembly GCF_015237465.2 of Chelonia mydas. NCBI lineage: Eukaryota > Metazoa > Chordata > Testudines > Cheloniidae > Chelonia > Chelonia mydas. Next base: position 8,525,567 of record NC_057851.1, on the reverse strand, counting down.
CCATCTTTGCAAACAGTTGTGCGATTGTGGCTTTGTTCACGTGAATGCTTGGATAATAGCTGTTGTTTGTAAGTCTTCGTGTGTGCCTGCAAACCAGGGTAGTCGTGGGCAAATAGCCACGTTTGCTAGTCTCTGTTCATTCTTTGCCAGTCCTCATTCTCCTGTTGAAAAGTTTCAGTCATCCTGCCAGGGTGCGGTAACCACGTCATGTGACTTAGAGTACCTGCTCCCCCACAGCAGTGAGTCACGGAGCTCAGGTCAACTCACCTGAGCTTGTGCTTCAGGGCTAGAAATAGCAGCATACATGTTCCCAGTGAGACCCACCATCCTCACTGGGTTTCAGAGCCCAGCCTCCAGGACAGCTGTACTGATCTTTTTAGCCCTGGAATGCAAGTCCCACCAGTCCAAGTCAGTTGATCCAGGCTCTGAGATTCGCTGGCGGGGTGGAGGGGATTGTGCAGTGTAGACGTATCCTTAGGTAAACAATCACACACAATAATGAACAGTGACTAGTGGAACAGAACAATTTACGAACTATCCAGAGGCTGAAATTTATTGGCTTAGACTAGTTGGTAAATTCATAGAACAGGGAATACGCTGCCAGAAAGCAGGATTTGTTCTGGAACAGGCCAGATTTGTGATCTCAGAATAGGCCAAATCCAATGGATAATTTGCAACCAGTTCTATTTCGTTGCCAAGTTTCCATTTCGGTCCTTAAATTCAGCTGTAGATACCTACCTTTGGACAGCCAAGTTTGAAAATGAGTTAACTTCTTGCTGTACAGTGGGATTTTCAGAAGTGTTCCTTCCAAACCATGCTCAAGATCTGTTTTGCGACAGGGTAAAAAAAATAATCTGGTGAACTTCAAGAATGCTTTAAAAAAAAAAAAGGACCCCAAAAGCCATCCTGCATCTGCAAAACTAATGCATCTCCGTGACTTAGCTCTGCAAAATCATCCTGATTTATACAACCCATAACTAAGGAAAGCTGGATATAGAGGACCCCATAGATTACCCTTTCTATTCTGGAATGAAGATCCAATGGATCATCTGTCTCTTCCAGTCCAGGATTATCAAGGCGTCAAAGCTGGCTTAAATAAATCATCTGCTCTTCGCAAGCAGAACCCCCCCACTTTTCTTACTAGAACATTTTCATGGGAACCTGCAAGGGAAAGGTGTCTTTATGTACAGGAATTTTTGTATCACACAATTCTAGGGCATGGACTAGAGATGGAAAAACCCTGTCAGATCATCCAGTCCATCTGCCTGCCAATGCAGGATTGTCCCCTGGTCCTGTTTTCTAATGCTCTCTGTAGAAGACATTGCTTTTGGTTGAGTTGTATGAAAGCGAGTAGGGAAAAAGTCACAAAACCTTGCCTGGGGTGGAAAGGATTACTCCTGGTGCCACTCTGAGGGCCCACCCTATAAAGTGACCCACCCACCAGCAGCCTTGCGTGTTCCTCCTTGCAGGAGTAGGTTGGTCTTATGTGCCATGATTAGAGAAGCAGGTCCTTATTGCAGGATAGGGTGGAGAAGAGGCACCTGGTATAGTCTGGTGCCATGCAAAAGGGTGGGAAAACTGGGGGAGGAATCATGGAGGACTCTTGAGTTTTGATAAAAATCAGTGCTGAAGATTTGCTCTGATTCAATGCAGATTTTTCCATAATGAGCTAAGGACCCAACCCAGCAAAGCACTTAATCATGTGCATAAATTTCAGCACACAAATAACCGCATTGCAAGGCCACTGGTGAGCTACAAGCTAAACATGGGCATACGCGCTTTGCGAGATGCGAGTTTCTTTCCTGGTCCCCCGCCCAATTACCCAGGCAATAATAACTGAGAGCTATTTGGTGGCCTGTTTGGAATGAGTTGTTTGTCTCAGTCCGGTTCCCAGCAGTCAGGCGTCCACATCAAAAAGCCATCAGCGCCGCTGGCAATGGGCATGAAGAATGCTCTGCTCACTCACTCTTAGAGTACATCAGACCTGAGGCACATTGGCTGCGAGCAGCGTGGGGGGCTGTCAAGGTTCCTTCCCCACTCTGAACTCTAGGGTACAGATGTGAGGACCTGCATGAAAACCTCCTAAGCTTACTTTTACCAGCTTAGGTTAAAACTTCCCCAAGGTACAAAATTATTTTACCCTTGGATTTCCACTGCCACCACCAAACTTTATCTGGGTTTACTGGGAAACGTGGTTTGGGCACGTCTTTTCCCCCAAAATCCTCCCAACCCTTGCACCCCACTTCCTGGGGAAGGTTTGGTAAAAATCCTCACCAATTTGCATAGGTGACCACAGACCCAAACCCTTGGATCTTAGAACAATGAAAAAGCATTCAGTTTTCTTACAAGAAGACTTTTAATAGAAGTAAAGGAATCACCTCTGTAAAATCAGGATGGTAGATACCTTACAGGGTAATTAGATTCAAAACATAGAGAATCCCTCTAGGCAAAACCTTAAGTTACAAAAAAGACACACAGACAGGAATATTCATTCTATTCAGCACAGCTATTTTCTCAGCCATTTAAAGAAATCATAATCTAACACATACCTAGCTAGATTACTTACTAAGTTCTAAGACTCCATTCCTGTTCTGTCCCCGGCCAAAGCATCATACAGACAGACACAGATCCTTTGTTTTTCTTCCTCCTCCCAGCTTTTGAAAGTATCTTGTCTCCTCATTGGTCATTTTGGTCAGGTGCCGGCGAGGTTACCTTTAGCTTCTTAACCCTTTACAAGTAAGAGGATTTTTCCTCTGGCCAGGAGGGATTTTAAAGGGGTTTACCTTTCCCTTTATATTTATGGCAGGGGCGCTTACGTTGCTGTGCTGCTCCGATTCTGAAAATAAAAGACCAGTTAAGTCAGTAGGAGTTTTTCTGTTGATTTCAATGGGCTTTGGATCAGTCCCCAGGGCTGTCACTTCAGTCCCCAGGGCTGTCAATCCAGCAGCTTTCTCCATCACACATTCGCTTTTCTTACAGCTCCAGTGAGGACCCTTTTGCTGAGGTCTCACCTCTTGATATCAAGAATATTCCATGTGAGCACAGATTAAAGTGACACGTCCTTTACAGGAAAAACAACCGCCACATGCAATGAAGTGAGTGAAATCTGTAGCGGAGTTCGTAAACGATGGCTCTTGATGCCAATCATCATTAGCTCTTTACATCTTCAGAGCACTGTGCAAACATTAACTTTGGTGATCCTCACTGTGAGCAGCATACAAATAGGGAAACTGAGGCATAAGGAAGTGGAGTGATTTGCCCAAAGTCTCAAATTTGGCAGATTCATGATTAGAACTCAGAAGTGCCTGGCTACTGTTCCAATATACAGTCTACTGTGCGCCTGCTGCCTCTCGTTGGTTGGTAAAGTATATGAACATTAATCTATTTGAATCCAACACTTGCTGTAGAAAGCAGGTCTGGTATTCAGGTCAGTCAACCAGTAAAGCATGTTACTCTGGATAAGCAGAGAACACATCTTTACTAATGAGATGAGCAAAAAGAGAGTGCATCATATATTTCTGTGACTGCTGCCAGCCAATCAGCAAAGAATTCAAGTTGCAACAATTTGGCTTGAAAACGATCCAACTAAAATTGACAGAATATTCAACAAGCAATTTCTGAGACATGCTTGGTGGTTTGTGCAGTTGGAAAGTTTGGGGGAGGATCCTGATCTTTAAAGTGCTGTAACCGTACTGAGCTAGTTAAGACTGTTGCCGAGATGACTTTTGTCCCAAGTGGCAGCTGATGATTTCATTCTCAGGGCCCTCTCTCTACGTTCAGGTTTTCACATGGGCACTCGCCGATGGGAACCCTCGTCTGACCCCACCATTTCCCTATTGCAGAAGCCAGCTGACGAGCCACTCAAAGGGGCAATGGACGTTTGCAATAGGGAAACTAATGCATGTTTTGATCTCTGTAGGACAAGCCTGCCTGCCACTTGAGAAGGTGATGTTTGTTAACATATTGAAGATCCAGTCTCAAACTCAATCCTGTACACATGTGAATATCTGGAAAGGCAAATGTGCGGGGAGAAAAACCAAGTATGACTTTACTCTAGATGATCTAGTGGAGTTGAATTCTGGTCTGATCTAAGTCACTTAAACCACTGCAGAGTGTATTGTGCACTGAAAAAAGAGGTTCATAACATATCTTTTGTACTTGATTTCTGTAGTGCTGGCTGCTATTAGATTGCAAGACAACACCTGCTGCACGAAGTAAGGCTTAGTCACTGGGGCACAGTCCTCACAGCAGTACTTTGCCAGTCTTATTTAATGATTCCAGCTGTATGTACTGTTGCACAGGTGTTGAGATACTCCTTCCTTCTTCTTTTCAGGAAACAACTCCCCTTACCTGCAATTACACTGAGACATTGCACCAGCTCACAAAATAAAAAAGATTTATAAAGGGTACGGTGACTAAGGTGAGCGCTGCTGACATGTGTCCTCTAATCATACTGAGGGAAGCACCCTTACATTACCCAATGAGTGCGAATCACGTCGTTTGTTTCTTAGATTTCTTTTAAATGGGCTAAAAGCATTTTCAGGACCATGTGACTGAAGCAGTTTCTGTAATAGGCATTAATCCTTTATGTGCCTCTGGCCAGCCTCCAAACAGAGGCATCCTCTGGGTCTGCATTCTACATGTCTACACTACAGCCCTGACATAGGTCGACTTACAGCCATTGCAGTAGTTACTGTCCACACTACCCTCCTTCTATTGGTGGTGCATGTCCTCACCAGGAGTGCTTCCACTGATTGAAAAGGGACACAGTGGGGGGCTGAAAGCCAGGGTTCTCAGCTCTGCGCAGCTCCTCTTTGGGAGCCCAGCTGCTCTCCAGGGGGCAGGGAGCCTCCAGGCAGCAGCCTGGGTGGGAGTGGGGAGCCGGGGGAAGCCAGGCTCTAGCTGTCTGGCTTTCTTGTCAATTTCACGGCTCCAGCTAATGTAAGTAACACAGTGTTTACACAGACACCCTAACTACACCGACCTCAGCCCTACGCCTCTCATGGAGGTGGAGTTATTATGTTGGTGTAGTGGGGCACTTACATGGGCGGGACAAGGCTGTCGTGTGTACGCTGACATAATTAGGTCAATGTAAGCTGCCTTATGTTGACCTAACTGTGTAGTGTAGGCCAGGCCTATGTGTTGATGTGTTGTGGGAAACCTTGGCATTCCCTTTCCAAAAACCTTGGCATTTCCCTTTCCATTTCTAGTTATGTGAGGTTGCGGTGTTTAGCAGCAGGCAGAGAGTTAATTTACTTACATGACTGTATAATGCATACACCGAGTGCGTGTTGCTTTTCCCCTCTACTGGTTAGCCCACTAGAGGATAATGGCCTCCTACTGTTACCAGTTATTGGTGATACTCCTTTAGCTCAGGTAGCATAGAGCTTGGCTGAAGATTGCAGCTTCAAACCCTTCAGGTGTCCTTGGTGTGTAGGGGAGGGGGTGATTACAATTACTTATAGAAAAAAATCCACACTAGTATTTCTAATAAATAACTTGTTTTAAGTGTAAGTGCTGCCCCGTTATTCAGAGTATAACAGGCTGCACACACATTTTTGCAGAGCTCCTGTCACTCTGTGCTGTGCAGATAAGTGCTTCTAAGTTGCTTTTGTAGATAAACAATACCGAGCTCTGTGCAGGCCAAGGTGCTATAACAGCTATCAAGTGTACAGTAACTTCCTTTCCCAACTACCCCACTCTCACCACTGCCCCCCTCCACGACATATGGTAATTGGGCTTGTGGTTCTCTTTCTAGCTCTGCTGAAGACTTGCTGGGCGACTTTGGGCGTGTCACTTAGGCCAGCATTCTCCAACCCGCGTGTCCAAAGTTAGTCATGCAAAGCCATATTTAGGCACGCGAGGTATGGACAAGCTTCAGTAGGAGGTGAGATTGAAAAGATTGGGCCCGTTTGATGAGAATATCCAGAGTTCTCCTAATCAATTATAACCAACGTTTTGGAAGGAGTGCTAAACCTCATGCTTCAGGGCTTAAGCCAATCTCTAACTATTAGAGAGTAGTAGGAGACAATGTTGGGGCAGGTTGCCCCACATCTGCCAGTTGCAGGGTTCTTATATGTTCCTCTGAAGGATTTGGTGCTGGCCGCTGTCACAGGCATAATGCTAGGCTAGATGGACTGCAGGTCTGATCCAGACTGGCAATCTGATTACAGAGGAGACAGTTAGGGGAGATGGTAGAAGCATACAAAATAATAAACAAAGGCTGTAGAGTAGGTAAGTCAGGAGCAGCTGGTCACCTTCTCTCACGGTACATAAATGGTGCCTTCAGTTATAACCCTGTGGGGGGACTGGTGTAGAGCCCTGCAGCAAGACTGGGATCCCGTGAGTCGGCAGGACCCGCTGCCATAAGAGCAGGAGTGGGATTTTTAAAAGTCCCGCGCAGGGCTGTATGGTCAATGAAACTGAAAGGCAACATGATGAAAAGTGATCAAAGGAAATCCTTTTTTACACTATACATATTTAACCTGTGGAACTCATTGCCTGAAGATATCGTTGAGACCAAGAGCTTGCTAGGATTCTAAAAAAGGATTGACATTTGTGTGGGCAATGAGAACATCCAAAGAGCATTGGACTGCTAAAAACATGTTTTAGGAAGGATATTAACCTTCCTAGTTTAGGACATAAACCAACCACTCACTGATAGGGGTTAGAAGGGCACTCCCTGGAAGGGCAGGTTATTCCATAATTATCCACTAGGGGCTTGCTCTGAAACCTCTGGTCAGGCCACTGTCACATGCACAGGTACTGAGTTATGTGGACCGCACAGGTCTAATCTGGTATGTTATTTCCTACCTGCCTATGCACATGACTCTAACTGGGACACAGGTTGGTTGGTTGGTTTGTCCCATAAAGAAACCAAAATGGTGGCTGGTAGTATCAGGAAACTATGAAAAGAGCACATCGTACAGGAATCAGTTCCTCCTACCCATGACCATACACTGGCACTGAAATGTTTGCCTAACCTCCCACTTTCCTGACATGGGGTTCGTCAGTGCTCCAGTCCTCTGTTATGCATCTCCAGCTCAGCAGGTTTCAAACCGGGGGGAAAGAATGATGCCATGTTTGCTTCTGTCAAGTGGTTTCTGCCTCAGTTAAAGATTGAGGGCCAGATCCTCAACTGATATACATTGGTGTAGCTCCACTTAAGTCAATGGAGCTCCTCTGACCCACACCAACTGAGGATCCGGCCCATAGGCTGCAAGGTCATTCTGCTGTCAGTTCAACCATGCCACCCTGTGGGTCTCATGCGTTCATTTTGTACAGAGTACAAGGTAAATGAATGCAGCTGAAAGCTGCATCCCAGGAGCCAAATTCCATCCTAGTGGGAGCTCTCACAGTGCGTGTGAGGGAGAAAAGATTAACTTAATATGTGAATGTGCTGCTATGCTGGGGACCAGAGTGCAAGTTCAGACTTCCCCAAGCTGAGAGAGGCTGGGGGCACTATGAAGCAACATGCTAAACCTATGGGTTCAGGGTGGGAACGTCCTTGTGTTGCCCATGAATAATACCCCCATTCCATGGCTGAGGATCAGAGCAGCCTTGACTGGTTCCTTAGAAAAGGTCTGTTCAGCTGCCCCTCACATGGGAGTGGAAAAGAAATGGGAACGGGGGAGTCCCTCCGTGTTCAACACCCTGCTCACAAAGACCATTGGGCTTAAATAAGTATTTTCTACTTCCTTTCTGATGCTTTCAGGGAGTTGGATGGAGATTCATAGCACAGTTGCATATAATTTGTCTTGTATTAATAATCTATTTAAAGTAAAGCTGGACCAAAAGTGGAACCTTAGATCTGAGCCTTTTCTAATGTCTGAGTGGGAGTCAGGTGTTTGGATTCAAATCCCTGTATCTGAACTCCCCCTATTGGTTCTGGTTTGGATCCAAACCCAGAAACATTCTATTTTCCAGATTCAAACTACTTATCTACCTACAGTGTCCTACCTAATCTATCTGTGCCTTTCCAAGGAACCGATCGTGGTGCTATATGTTAAATTCAAAGGAGCTCAGAAATCTCACAAGAAGAGCTTTTGAGACCTTGGCCCTGCTGAAGCCGAAGCCACAGCTAAACCCTAGTCTGCTTCAATCCTGAATCCAAATCCTATCCTAAACCTGATCTGAACTCCACCTCTTTGGCCCATCTCTCATTTAAATCACACTGCAATTTCTGAAAATTCCTGTATAACAAGTTGTTCCTTGCAGATGTCATTTCTGTAATTAGCAGACAGTTTTTATCTCTTTTGCTGGTATCGCACCCCGAAAGTTGGCATGGTGCTCATAACTTTAATCCTTAGGAAACTAGCTGATTCCCTGGTGCATGTTACATAGGAACTGGTTAACTTGTCTGGGGCAGATTGTTGGCTGTAATGCCAGGGATGAGAGACCATTTCTGCCTGTTGGGAGGTAAGGGTTATGCTAGAACTTTAGGGTCGTGTGAGAGTCATTCCATCTACACTCTTGCCAGGTTCCCAGACGCAGACACACATACTTTGGTGTTCCAGCATGACCCACTTCCCTCTGCTGCTGGTTCCTGACTCCACGTACAAACTGGGAGGTGACACTGGGAATCCAGGTCAAAGAATGTGATGCCCTTGGCCTGATGGTGTAGAGGTGATGGGGTTCCTACCCCAAGTCTTATCCAATTTTGGAAAAGTTCAGAACCAGACCTGAATTCTGCAGCGCTAGCCCATCCCTATTTACACCAACCCTGCAGGTGTGGTGCTGATATTTTTGGTGTTATTGGACTGACCATTAACATATTGGTGCCTGACACAAAGATGGGATTTGGCTTCCTAGTTGCTCTGAATGTGCCCTAGATCTCACTCTCAGGTGTAGGACCTCCTTTTGACCTCTGCTTACTGGTAGGAATGTGCATGGTGGTCTCAGCACCTCTCAGGTGAACCCCTAGCTGGCTGCCTACATCTGCTGGCTAAAGTCCTGGCCCTACTGAAGTCAATGGGAGTTTTGCCATTGACTTCAGTGAAGCCAGGACTTCAATTGCTGTACCTAACACCATCTCTTTTGACGCTGCCAATTCCGCCAGTCTCTGTCTAGAGAACCACCCTAGCAATAGGCTCAGAACTGACACTTCACACACACGTCCCACCTTTTGCTGTCTTGGGATTGTGCTTACCATGCTGCAACTTTTACTCACAAGTTTGAACCCCAGAGCAGACCTACAAGTGTCTGTATTACATAAAGGAGAGAGAGACATGTGGAGGTCACAGCCAGGAATCTCTTATTCTTTAGTAGTCATGGTCCAGGAGGCCATGTTTAGATCCAGGTCTAGACTAATGTTAGGATCAGGCTTGACAAATGCCACACGTTGGTGACTAGTTCTGATGAGCTATTGTTCCCCAAATGGCAGAAATCTCATAAGATCAGCTGATATTTCCTGTCCTGAATAGTGGAAATCTCACCAGATCTGCTGTTCTCATGACATTTCTGCCATTTGGGGCCAAATCTGAATCAAATGAGGAAAATAGGCCTCTTTGGGGTTTTGGATCCAACTCTGAACCCAAACTATATTTATGAGTAGGTTCAGGGAGGAGGACGGATTTCAGGTTCCAATTTGGACTCCTTTCTGCTCTGAAGATGTGGCTGTACATATTTCAGTGTCCTAGCAGCATAAACCCCCCCCACCCCGCACCCCTTGAATGCAGTGAGAGCAGAGTTAGGTCAATACTAAGTGCTTTCAAAGATGCAACACTTAATATAAGAGTGGTTGGAACACAGGAGTAGAAGCCCAGGACTCCTTGCTCTGCCTCACTATCTGGTCATGAGTAAGTCACTTAGGGCTTAATCTTGTAAGGAGATGAGCATTCCTCGAAGGTGTTGAGTTCATACGCGAGGTGAGGTCACTCAACATACTGATGTAGTCAGCACCTGGCAGGACTGACCCTCAGAGACATCGGTATCACAGCTATCATGCTACATACTTGCTGCAGAGGGGTGTTGCGATGCCGCCTTAATTATTGTCAGTTTAACACGTTTTGAGAACCCGATGAAAGGGCTGGTACCGCTGCACAGTACTTACAATTACTTCTTTATTGTTTATGAAGTGCATTCTTTCATGTCAGAAGTGAACAGAACTCAGAGATGGAGGAGGAAAGCAGCAGGAGGAAAGCAGTCTTCCTAACAGAGAAAAGGAAAATGTGCAAATAAAAAAAATCTTTCCGGGTCAAATGAAAAACAGACACCAGGCCTAGTCTTGATTGCCCTTATGCTGGTGCAAATGGGGAATAACTGCACCAAAATCAGTAGAGTCACCCTCCGGTCATGATATTATGAGATCAGAATCAGGCCCCAAATATATATATATATATATATATGTGTGTGTGTATATATATATATATTTTTTTTTTTTTTAATTTCCTCTCTCTATGGATAAAAAGAAAATCTGTTGCTGTACAAGATTTCAAGTAAGCTTTAGGACTTCCATGGATGAATGTGTTACCTGGGGAAAAAAGTGAGGACCGGGTTCATGGCAAAGAAGGCTGGACTTCTGGAGAGTTGATGTCTTGTAACCCAAAAATAGCACTTTATGGCAAGCAGGCAATCCCATCGTGCGGTACTTGATGGAGCGGGTCATGTCGCATTCTGAATACTTACTGTGGTGTCCAGTTCACCTGAGAGAATGTTTTGTATCTTCCCATTTTTTTAGAACAGTCTTCAAGAGAATTAATGTGAAAAAAGGAAATAGAGCATCCACTTGATAGGCATCTTTTTCAGTTTTAAAGGGACAGACACCACAGTAAGTATTTAGGGAATATGATACGGTAAGTACATTAAAATTCTTTACAGAAAATAACCAAGTTGTTAGATTATTTATGAAACTCTGTACGTATCCTTTTCAAAGAACCTTTCCTACATTTCTTCAGCAGACCAAGGCAGAGCACTGGGACCAACTACAAATATTGTTAGCTTTTAATCAGTAATTGAATAACTCACTTGGGTTAGAGCAGTGGTAAAGTTAAATGTAATTGCTTAATGCATGCCATGCAGACCAAATGTAGTCTGAAACGCTTTTCGAACATGTTGTTTTTGTTTTGCATGGTGATTTGGCCTTTCTCTTTTTTGTTTAAGAAAAATAAATTGGTTTGGGTCTCACCTGCGAATGTTGATTTTTCAGGAAAAAATTCCACCAGTCCATGGGGCTTAGTTAGATTCCTATTATGTCTCCTCCCAGCCTTGGTCATTCATTGAAATTGGAGAATGAAAACCAAGGAGGTCATTCAAAGAGAAATTCACCCTAGGGCAGAGGGCCTCTGGGGGCTAAAATGGGACTTAAGTGGTGTCTTGACCTTGTGCTACTCTGCCGTACTGAGGTGAATTTCACTCATTCCTTCCTTACCCAGTACTGGGCCGTTCCCTATAGTACATGTTATGGCGTTTTTGTCCAATCCGGTTTTGAATGTACCAAGCAATGGGACTTCTACCCCTTTGCTAGGGGAGTCCATTCCACAATCTGACAGATCTCCCTGGAAGTTTTCCTGGTAGACTGTATTTTCCTTTCTTGATTGTTTACCTCATTATTGTTGTTTATTAATACCTGTGATGCTTGTATTTGCCTGTGAGAGCTTCCATTTCAGGCTGTTAAATCTATCAGCTCTAAAAATCCAGAATTACGGTTAAAAAGTCGGCATGCACTGATCCAAGAGGGTAGGTGTAACGTAGGTGTATGATCTGTCTAGAGCGACAGCTATTCCCTGCTCAGCCACAGACTTTCTGAGTGACTTGGGCAAATCCCTTCATCTCTTCGTGCCCCTGTCTGTAAAAGGGGAATACCTCACAAAGGAGGTGCTCAGATACTACGGTGAATGGGGCAATATAAATAACTAGATTTATACGGATAGGAGCTTAATGCTGAGAGATGCTGAACCCCTCTTGTAAGTTACTCAGTGCGGCTCATGAGATGCTGAGCCGCAGCTGAAGGTGTTCAGTGTCTCACAAGGGTGTCCATCAACTCACCAGATTGCCCTGTGAGACGCTAGAGGTGGTGTTTTCAAAAGTGCTCACTCTTGAACTAAGTGCTTCCACTGAAGCCATTGACTTCAGTGTCAATGAAGTCATTGAAGTCAATGGCTTGAAGTCATTGGCTGAAGCCATTGACTTCAATGTCAATGAAGTCATTGAAGTCAATGGCTTGAAGTCATTGGCTGAAGTCATTGACTTCAGAGGGAACAGAGAGAGGTCAACACTGAAAGCTTTTGAGAATTTCACCCAAGAAAGTTGGCTTAACCAACCTTCAGAGGAAGAGTTAAAAACCAGTATACTGTATGAAGTTCTAGTGGCCACCATGCATTGTGATTGTCTAGTCTGACCTCCTGTATAGCACAGGCCATAAAACTTCCCCAGAATAATTCCTAGAATATATCTTTTAGAAAAACATCCAACCTTGGTTTAAAAATTGCATGTGAGGCAGAATCCACCACAACCGTTGGTAAATTGTTCCAACGGCTAATTATCCTCAGTGTTAAAAATTTACACCTTATTTCCAGTCTGAATTTGTCTAGCTTCAACTTCCAAGCATTGGACTGTGTTATACCTTTCTCTGCTAGATTGAGGAGCTGATTATTAAATATTTGTTCCCTGTGTAAATACTTATAGCCTGTGATCAAGTCACCCCTTAACCTTCTCGTTGTTAAACTAAAGAGATTGAGCTCTGCGAGTCTATGACTATATGACATGTTTTCTAATCCTTTAATCATTCTCATGGCTCTTCTCTGAACCTTTTCCAATTTAACACCCCTCTTGAACTGTGGGCACTAGAACTGGACACAGGATTCCAGCAGTGTTTGCACCAGTGCCAAATATAGAGATAAAATAACCTCTCTACTTCTATTCGAGATTCCCTTGTTTATGTATCCCAGGATCACATTAGTTCTTTGGCCAGAGGGTTACACTGGGAGCTCATGTTGAGCTGATTATCCACCATGGCCCACAAATCTTTTTCAGTGTCGCTGCTTCCCAGGATAGAGTCCCACATTCTAGAAGTTTGGCCTGCATTCTTTGTTCCTAGATATATACATTTACATTTGGCCATATTAAAATGCATATAGTTTGCTTGCGCCCAGTTTACCAAGCAATCCAGATTGCTCTAAATCAGTGTTCTCTTCTCTTCATTATTTACCACTCCCCCCAGTTTTTGTATCATCTGCAAACTTTAGCAGTGATGGTTTTGTTTTCTTCCAGGTCATTGATAACAATGTTAAATAGCATAGGGTGAATAACTGATCCCTGCAAGATCATAGAATCATAGAAGATTAGAGTTGGACGAGACCTCAGAAGGTCATCTAGTCCAATCCCCTGCTCAAAGGAGGACCAACCCCAACTAAATCATCCCAACCAGGGCTTTGTCAAGCCGGGCCTTAAAAACCTCTAAGGATGGAGATTCCACCACCTCCTGAGGTAACCCATTCCAGTGCTTCACCACCGTCCTAGTGAAATAGTTTTTCCTAATATCCAACCTAGACCTCCCCCACTGCAACTTGAGACCGTTGCTCCTTGTTCTATCATCTGCCACCACTGAGAAGACTGGATACGTATCCTCTCAGTGATGATTCCCCATTTACAGTTACATTTTGAGACCTATCAACTAGCCAGTTTTCCATCCATTTAATGTGTGCCATGTTAATTTTATACTGTTCTAGTTTTTTAATCAAAATGTCACGCGGTACCAAGTCAACCGCCTTACAGAAATCTAAGTATATTATGTCAGCCCAGTCACCTTTATCAACCAAACTTGTAATTTCATTAAAAAAAAAGCTATAAAGTGAGTTTGACAGAACCTAGTTTCCATAAACCCATGTTGATGTGCATTAATTACATTACCCTCTTGTAATTCTTTTTTAATCAAGTCCCATATCAGCCGCTCTGTTATCTTGCCCGGGATCGTTGTCAGGCTGGCAAACCTATAATTACCAGGGTCATCCTATTTACCCTTTTTAAAAATTGGCACATTAGCTTTCTTCCAGTCTTCTACAACTTCCCCAGTGCTCCAAGACTTACTGAAAATCACACTAGCCATCCAGCAAACTCCTCCAGCAGCTCTTTTAAAGCTGTTGGATGCAAGCTATCTGGAATTGCTGATTTAACAATGTATAAGTCTAGTAGCTTCTGTTTAAATCTTCCAGAGTTATTAGTGGAATGGAAAGTGTTATCACCATGTGATGAGACAATTTTCTCTGTTTTTCCCCCCCAAATACAGAACAGAAATATTTATTAAACACTTCTGACATTCTGCATTATGCAAAATAATTCTACCATTTATATCTAGTAATGGGCCAGTACCAATGTCAGAATTCTTTCTGTTCCTAATATATTTAAAGGACTCCTTATTGCCTTTAACTCTGCTGGCGACAGGTTTTTCCTTGGCTTCCCTTATCAGTTTTCTACAATTCCTAACTTCTGATTTATATTCACTACAAACACATATTACTATGTAAAATTATCAGTGTTTGTCAGTAGTAACCAGCAAGTAACCCTGGCTTTTCACTCTAGTTACAATAGAGATATCTGTGATAGCTAAGTGGAAGCAGGATCTGGGAGCGATAAGAGAAGAACTGTAGGGAGGACCAGTTATAAATTGTCAGGAAAAATAGATAGAAAGTCAATGAGGGAAAGAAAATAGAAGGGAGACATGACTAGTCAGCTAAAGAAAGTCTGAGAAGGGATGTGAAAAGCCACGCAAAGGAAGATATAGATGTGCCACATAGTTTGAGACTGAGTGAAGTGACTGAGGAGAGGCTTCTGGGATAGCAGTGTAGGTAGCATTGCAGAAATCAAGGTATGATCTCACGTAACACTCAGAAAGTGGTACTGAATCTTCAACTTCCATTTTATAAGGGCTATAGGAATTGCCATAGCTGTGGTCCAAGCAGGCTAGTGTCCTTTCTCCATAAGTGTCCAGTAGACGAGAAACCCCGTAGTGGACAACTAAGGAATAACATGTTTATTGGGAGGTGTTTCTTCTTCCCAGCCCTTCCCCAAGGGGCTGACATATACTCAATAGAGACACACGGACAAGAGACTCCGGGTATTGATTCAGAGAAACGGGGCTTGTGCCCACTAAAAATGGGGGCTCCCCGGGATGACAAAACAAAACATCAAGCTTCCTGACACAAACTTCTCCTTCTACCTCATCCCCCCACAGCCGGCACTCCACAACATTTCTCACTGGGCGCATTCTACCGTCTCTGCCTGTGAGGCCCAGATCCCAAAGCTCCTGCTGCCTTTATCTACTCCTGAGTCCCTCTTAACAACAGCACCCCACTGGGATTCATCTGCAGTGGGAGCAATGGTCTGAACCCAAGCTTCGTGATGGCGTTTGAACCCCCAACTTACTAGACAAGGAGCCGGGGTCACGTATAACGTCACTGCAAAATGGGAACCTGTTTAAAAAGCTGTTTAAAACTGGTTTTCAAAAAGATCCACACATCTAAGATAACGCTCAGTTTTCCATTTAAGAAATTACAGAAGAGTGAGCTGAATGGTGCTAAACACCTTATTCACATGTGGCCCATCCTGGGGTCCTTACTCAGGCAAAACTCAGGTAAATCTCAGAGAGAACTAGAAATGATGCCATAGGCAATGAATGATTTAAATCACTGGACTCTGTTTCATTGATTCCCAGAGTCCTATTATGCATAGCTCATGAGTATTTGGAGAATACTGGGACTATGTGAATGCGGATAGGAATCCTGTCATTTTCACAGATTTTAACACAAACGATTATTTATCCAAACAGTTGTGCTGAAAATGTCTGATTCATTATTTGTTGTTCTGTTTGAAAAATGTACTCATCCAATCAGGCTGCAGAAGTAATACCATGTGACTCAGGCAACTGGGCACTCAACACAAGTAGCTTATAGACAAAGGTCCGGTTTACCCATGGAAGATTTACAGGTATAACAATTTTGGTTAGGAGTGAATTTTTTTACCAAAGTAGTTACACCAGTACAACCCCCAATGTGGGTGCAGTTATACTGGCAGGTAGCTTATATTGGTATATTTATTTCCCTTCCTGTATGGGGAATAAATTAAACTGGCATACACACTTTTATTCCAGTATAACTACCTCCACAGTGTAGGGGGGGGATGTTGTACCACTTTATACAGATATAGGTAAAGCAGTGCAACTTTCTAGTGTTGATAAGGCCAAAGTAAGCAATCCCTTAATTCACATGACATTGTTTCTGACTTGGCATTTTTAAATAGGAGAATAATGAATGGCCGATACCAAATACTGTAATGAGAAAGGTCAGAACAGCACAATGAATCGCACTGTATTGCCAACCTCAAGCATTCAAAAATCTTGAGTCAGCGTTGCAAAAATCACAAGCTAGGTTTACAAATTATGAATGGCCTAGCGGTTAGAGCACTGGACTGAGATTCAGGAGACCGTTCGAGGCCTAGCTCTGCCAGTATCCCACTGGGTGATATTGGGCAAGTCACTGTGCTGCTGTGTGCCTCCGTTTCCCCTCTGGTGTAATGATACTGCCTTTGTAAAGCAGTTTGAGATCTACTGATTGAAATGTGCTATATAAGAAGCAGGTATTATTATTATTTTGGGGTCTTTTTATTTATTGGCAGATTTTTTTTTAAGCTTTTCAGAGCACTTGAGTCACATTTTCAAGCTTTTCTCTGTAACTATGAGGGCTGGAAATGTGCAGTGAAATCCTGGCTCAATTGAAGTCAATGGCTGAACTCTCAATGACTTCAGTGGAGCCAGGATTTCACCTTTCCTTTTTTCTTTTCAAAGACAGCTGAATTTGCACCCATTTGCGTGACTCCAAGAGCCAGGTTCCCTCCCAGCTCTCACTGTGTCTGGCAGCATGCAGGGCTGCAGCGAGGGTGGGAGGTCTACTCCTTTCTGGGCCTGCTCACTCTCTGCATGAGCCTCTCCCTCTGTGGGTCTCCATATTCGTGACAGGGCAGAAGAACTAACCCCACTAAAGGGTAAGGCACTGGGCAAACAGAGCCTCAAAGGGAAGAGGCCAGGCAGCCCTCAAGAGGAGAAGAATTCTGACCCTAGCAGCAGCAGTGAGAGAGGCCACACTGGGACGGAGGTGGAGAGGAGATTCATTGAACCTCATTCCCCCCCACACCCACTCCTCCTGGCCCCAGTGAGAGAAGTGGCCAGGGGGGTGAGAAGTGGAGACCCATTCAACAATCCTCCAGCCCCAGTGAGAGACAAGCAGACATGGAAGAAGTCTGGGGATAGGGCACGTGGCGGGGAGAGAGAGGGTTACCAACTTTGTAATATTTAAAAACCGGACACTCCAGCAAAAGTGCCTGAACCTCCCCTGCTCCGCCCCTGCCCCTGAGGACCCGCCCCCCATTTGCTCCTCTTTCCCCCTCCCTCTGTCGCTCACTGCTTTTCCCCTCTCTCCCCCTCCCTGCGTGGGTCGGGAGAGGCTCTCCTGCAGAGCCAGGGCTGGGAGCTGCAGCCACCTGATGCAGGGAGGAGGTGGCCCTGGCTGAGTAGGGGCTGGTGCAGGTGATGACTCAGCGCCTCCCTGCCTGCAGTAACCAGACTTTGGGCGTCCGGTCAGCAGACCTGACTGGACGCAGTCAAGTCCCCTTTTTGATGAGACTTTCGAGTCAAAACCCAGACACCTTCTCACCCTAAGGGGAAAGGGAGAAAGCAGGTTTGCTCCATAACATACCAATCCAGCCCCAGGGAGCAAAACAGCCACTGAAGGGGAGTAGAGACGTGTTGCAGAGCGTGAGTTCTGCTAGGACTGTTTCCCATTTCCTGCCACTGGGCACAGACACAGCCAAATCCAGCAGGGAGATGGAGTCTGCAAACACAAGGGCGGGTGTATTTTCCAGTTGTTCAGCCAGCTCTATAATGTCTCTGAATCCACGTTTAATTGCCTGTGTTTGTCGTTTCCTCTCGTTAGCAAGTTATTTGACCCTCCTCAGCGTATAAGTAACATGCTCCGCTCTCCCTAAATTTGCACAATGTTTTGCCACCATCTTTTAAGTATGATACGATTTCCATATGCAGCTCCGGCAGTTATATCATGTTAACACAGTCCTGATGTTACCCAGTGGTTTTCATTGGCGTACATGCATTTGACCCTGGCATCGCAATGTGGTTTATACAGACTTTTGCTGGCATTGCCTCCGTTTGTTCTCCGCCAAAATGTGCTTTTCTTGATGTAACGTCGTCCTTGGCAAGATGTATATAAAATAATCAACTTTCACGTAGACCATGAAAAAACACCAGGGAACTTAAGCTTTACAAATATTAGAACTGATCCTGGAGTAGTTATTGCATAATTTCACTGGATTTTTTTAAGGGGGAGGAGGGAATGGATGGTGCCTTTTTTGTCTCCTGTTGGCGTTGGGGGAGAGGAGGTTGCCGGGGGGGGCGGACTTCTATAAAGAAATCCCTGAAAGTTTTGGGTTGTGTTGTTTTGTTTAATTCAGCTTGTGTTTTATTTTGGAAAATACAGACCCTGCTCCTGCCCCCGCCACTGAAATCAATGAGCGGTCTGAGTCTGTCTTCACAACACATTGCTTGGTCCACCTTTTACCTTTGCTCACAAAGGAGTGATGACGGGGTAGTGGTAGCATGGGACTTTGGTGGCGATTTTGTGGGTGGATGGGATCGATTAATCTTGGTTTTCTGTATGTTATCACTGGGTTATTCAGGTTGGTCCTGGGATAACTGGTGGGTCTGTTTAATATTGTATTAATAAAATACATCTAGGGCACCCAGAGCATTGGGTGGGTGTTATTTTATCAATCCAAATAAATTAACAAAATAAATATTGACTTTAATGGTCGGGATTAGGCCTATGAGGAACATCTTGTGTCTTCCCTCTTCTTTTTGGAGATCCATAAACCTGGGCTTGGGGAATTTTTCTATATCCCTTTCTGTACCCCTAGGAGCATATTGACTCAGAAGGGGCACAGAAAAGGGGATGTTCTGTGGCAGCTGGAAGAGTGGTCAGTGAGGAGTGGCCAGAGGGGATCTGGGAGAAGCAAGGTGTTAAAGGAAGTAGTTGCTATTTGAGACCCACCGGGTGCTTAGAGCACTAGGGCCTGAGTTGTGGTATGCAGAACATGCTACCAAGGGCTGATTTGGGACAAAGGTTGGTGCCCGCAGCAAGAGGCGGGTGGTGATGACAAATCTTTCACAAGCTCTATTCAGGGCTTGTCTTCCCACAAACCAGGTAAATCCTGCAACGTGCTGACAGCCTTCCACCCTCAATAAAGCCACTGGGTGTGAGGGGTTGCCCGTGCCTCCCAGCAAGCACTCAGCAACACGCAGTGTGCCAATGTCAGACCAGCACTGCCCTCTGAGGTGCAGCACGCTCTCAACTCCCGCTGGGTTCACTCACAATTAGCACGCGCATCTTGAGAGAACAGGCCCCGACCCTGGCTCGGTAACCCGCCGTGATCCTGGGGTTCACTAACTCCATGGGATCACAGGCTGAGGACAAAACTGATCAGCTGCACGTTTTCGCTGCTCGTGAAGTCGCACAAGAGGGCGTCTATTTGGGATTTTAAACCCTATGCACACTGGGTATGGATCTGCACGCCAGAGCTGAAAGGTGTCAATTTAATCTCAGACGTACCCACGCCAGCTCTGATCGAGCCACTGCACTAAAAACACTGCTGTAGCCACAGCAGCTTGAGCAGCAGAAGGGGGCTAGCCGCACGTGTATGTACCTAGGGGCTCAGATGGGATCATACTTGGAGCGGCTAGCCCATGCCGATGCTTGCACCACCATGGCTTACGCTTCTGTTTTTAGCGCACTAGCTCAATCAAAGCTAGCGCGAGCTGAAAATTCTGCCTCCCAACCCCAATGTAGACATACCCACAGTTACTTGGAAACTGGTCACCCTCTCTGTCCCAAAATTTGCTCACCCCGTGTTAAAGGCATAACAGCCCTGCCTTGTATTAAACGTTTTGCCGTAACTATATGACACTATAATATAGCAGCGAAGAGTCCTGTGGCACTTTATAGACTAACAGACATGTTGGAGCATAAGCTTTCGTGGGTGAATACCCACTTCGCTGGATGCATGTAGTGAACTCCAATACGTCTGTTAGTCTGTAAGGTGCCACAGGACTCTGCCGCTTTTACAGATCCAGAATAACACGGCTACCCCTCTGATACAATATAGCAGACACAGCTGATGGCTACCTTAACAATTTGGGGCAGAGATGGGTCCATGCTACAAAATTTGGATCCAGATCTGGATTTCAAATGTCCGAAAGGTTTTGGATCTGGGAGTGTGGTATAGATCATTATAAGGATGGAGACGATTTGTTTGAAATGCAGATACACGTTCAAATTCCAATCCTTCCTCGTTAGCTCTGAAAGTCTGGGGGTAATTCAGTTTTGGGGGGTTCTGGATCAGGCTTATCACTAATATAAAATACACCTGTGCAGGTGTCAGATAAAGAATAAATGTTTGTTTATGGTTCTGATATTGATACTTCTGCATTTGTCTGCTCCTCGAGATTTGTGTAATGTGTTGTACATTACTTGTTACCATACCTGCCCCGTGACAATAAAGTAGTGAGTGAGTGACATTCCCTATCTATGCTATTGTTTGACTCTGTGGATTTGTGTCTTCTGGCAGGTGTGTCCTCTGTGGCGTCCCTGATGTCCCTGGCTTGGGTGCTAGCCTCCTATCACAAGCTTCTTCGGGACTCTAGGGATGACAAGAAGAGTATGAGCTACAGAGGGGCCCTCATACATCTCTTCTGGCGCCTCTTCACCATCTCATCCAGAGTTATCTCTTTTGCCCTCTTTGCTTCCATCTTCCAGCTCTACTTTGGGATCTTTGTAGTGGTCCACTGGTGTGCCATGGCTTTCTGGATCATCCATGGTGGGACTGACTTCTGCATGTCTAAGTGGGAGGAGATCCTCTTCAACATGGTGGTAGGGATTGTGTACATTTTCTGCTGGTTTAATGTCAAGGAAGGGCGGACTCGATATAGAATGTTTGCATATTACACTGTAGTCTTGACAGAGAATGCTGCCTTGACGCTCCTTTGGTATTTTTACAGAGATCCTACAACTACTGACTCATATGCCGTGCCAGCACTGTGTTGTGTCTTTCTTAGCTTTGCTGCTGGGATAGCTTTGATGCTCTTCTATTATGGTGTGCTGCATCCCATGGGGCCGAGAGCTAAGATTTTTGCCAGCTCCTGTTGCGCCGAGCTGCTCTGGGGCATTCCTTTGCCTCCGGATGTTGAGCCCATGGCACCCGAAACCCCTGGGTACCGGGGGGCCGAGGCTACGCCTACCAGAGCGGTCACGGAGCAACAGGAGGAACTCACAGCTGACACTTGCTTGCCAGTTTTCCAGGTGAGAGCAATGGTGCCATCTATTCCATCTGGGCGAGCCTACTACCCAGAAGGCCCTCTCATTAAGATTGACATCCCAAGAAAGAGATACCCTGCATGGGATGCCCATTTTGTAGACAGGCGGTTAAGAAGAACTATCAACATTCTCCAGTATGTCACCCCCACAGCTGTAGGTATTAGGTATAGAGACGGACCTCTCTTGTATGAGTTGCTACAATATGAGTCTTCACTTTAAAGCTCCTTTAAAAAAAATAAAAGAGGGGATCTTATTTTTGTTTATGGTAAACACAGATCATGAAACAAAACACACACCTTCAGATAAGCTTTCTTTCTGGCTGCTGTATGTATAAAAAAAAAAGATAATCTCTATGTTTTGTAAGTAAAAACAAAAAGAAAAACTTTTCTTTTGTTTTTTACACACAAGAAACAGTATTTCAACTTCCACACCTATGATCCACAGGTGGAGAAGAGGCGTCTCCACATCAGAGTTTTATACCTTACACCAAGTGTAGAACATTATATATGGGATTGGTGCTGATTGAAAAATAAAAACAAACAAACAAACAAACCTACAACTGCCTTATGCCCTTAGGTGCTGAGTTTCATTAAGTACTGTCACCTTTCTCATGCAAAACTCTTGGGTGATTTTATGCCAAGAAAAATAAAAAAAAAAACCTAAATACAAAACTTAAAAAAAAAAAGATGATAAAAAAAAAAAAAGAAACGAGAAAAGAACAACAACAAAGGGTATTGCTGCTCTTATGGGATATAGGTGAACAAGAAAAATGTCTAACGATGAGAAAGCAAAGTAGAAAAGCCCGAAAAGAGTTTGAATCTCAAATGGCTGAAAGAAGATCAGGGCTGTAACACAATTTGGCAACATGTTGATAACATAGCTTGGTCCCACCTACGCGGGCCAGACCAAACCATGTTATAAATGTAATCCCCTGAGAAAATTGTTTCCCTAGCGTAAGTGGGCCATATGTGATGGTCAGCTGTACTCAGTTTGCACCAAATTCACATAGTAATACCATATCTGATCTCACTCGTCACAGTTTTGTACAGTGTAACTCCATTGATTTCAGTGGACTTACTCCTAATTCATACTGATGTGAGTGAGCCCATAAAAAGGCCTTCCATCTTGATTTTTGGAAAATAACGAATCTGCATTCTTTAAATTATACACCAAAAATATAATACTAAAGTAGATTTACATATATCTAATAAATTATTTCAGTAATAATAAAACTCAGCATAGTAGCAAAAAGAGAGTCAATTTAAAGGCACAATACTTGATCGGTGACTGGCAAAATAATTTGACCTATTATATCATTTTAAGGCTGTGAAAAGGCATACATGTATTATTTGTAATATTGTGTAAGGCCTGTTATGTCTCATTCAGCGTGAGCCTTAAAGTGATTGTAAAGCATTCTTTGTTTTGTTTTTTTGTTTTTTTTTAAAGGAAAACAAAAAAGAAAATTAGGATAAAATCTTCAAACAGTAATAACCTGTAACTGGCGCTTTTCTAAAGATGATTTGGTGCTTTGTATTTTTGTTGATGTTGTTGTTGTGATTTAGCTGAGAATTGTTCAACTCACTTGGTGCATTCGGGGAACCGCTGATAAACGTTTTATGTCACCTTCTGCTGTAAGTACATGGCAAGAAATAACACCACAGGAAATCGAGAGCGTAGCAAGGTCATCACCGTTTAGCTTAAGAGTTCTCACTGCAAGGAGACACTTCCACCTCCATTGATGGCAAAGCTTTAGAAGGATATCTGCTAGAGATCTGAGACGTTTCCAGATAATCTTTTTGGTGCGTGAAGGTTTACATTTCTTTATTTCTGTGTTGAAGTT
Organism: Chelonia mydas; assembly: GCF_015237465.2. NCBI lineage: Eukaryota > Metazoa > Chordata > Testudines > Cheloniidae > Chelonia > Chelonia mydas. The sequence continues at coordinate 8,502,359 of NC_057851.1, read as the reverse complement.
TCTTTGTTTCGAGTTAAATCACAGGCGGTGTATATGTAATACCATTTTTGGTTTCAAGAGTATTGCTCCTTTAAAAGAATATTCCTGTTCCAGGGCATTTTTTCAATCCCACCATCCCTCTACTTGTGGGGGGGGAAACAACAACAACAACAAAAGATATTTTTAAGTGAATACTGTAGTATTTTCTCTGTGTGATTGCAATTTTTTATTCCAGAAATACTGTAACTGTCTAGGGTGCAAAATTCCCATGTTGAACTCTTCTGAAGAGAAAATCAACATGAGGAAAAGATTTTTTAATTATGATTATGATTTTTTATTTGATGAATCCTTTTTTTTAATTACAGTAGGTATTTAAAGAAACTAGTACAAATTTTATATAATAGTTTAAAAAAGCTGAATGCTTTCTTCGCCTGAATATACCTGAATGGAAACATTTTTTTCAATCAGTGATGCTTTGCAGTGTTCTGAGTGGATTTTTTTTTAAATACCATTCAAATATTTCACAGGCCCTTCTAAGGAGGGCAGGGCTTATTCACGCCAAACTACAGACACACGGCAAAGTTTATAAAAAGCCAAATTGTCACTGGTACTGTAATTCCCAGTCAGTGAAGCTCCATTTCAATTAAATGTTTCTGGGCTCTGATTACAACCTGTCTGATAGTCACATTTTCACACGAAGGGTGGGCTTCGTATTGTCTGTGCCCCACCCTAATTAACGGTCAGTTATTTTGTCTGGCGAGATTTCATTTACCTTCTTCCTTATTTGTGGACCAGAACCACATCACTTGTCAGTGGCATCACTTCATTTTCATCACATTTCTTCTCTAATCCGTGTGACATCTCTTGCTCAATGAGGTAATTTGTGAAGTGAACTTAACAAATTATATCCGCCTTCAGGTTGCTTGTTGCAAATTCCGCTATTATAATAAGGGCTGAGCACACTAGAGAGGCACATGGACTGTCCATTATCAGTTCTGGTCCTGCAACATGACCAGCCATTTCATCTTTTTACTAGATACAAATAGTTTTTCTCAAAGTACTTACCATAAACATTATTATGAGCGGTTTACTCTAATAGACTGTGATTCTTTACTCTATACATCTTCTTTGTAAAGGAGTTCCTTCTCAAAGCCCTTTAATATGCAGCTCTTCTCTCCGTTTGAGCCAGTTTCACAGGCATAGTTATTAGAGATGGGAAAGATCTTCTCTGTCACCTAGTCCGCTGCCCCAAAGGAGGGGGTAGTGGGGAGAATTGTGAGGAATGCTTCCATCATTTCCATTGCAACTAAGTCTCAAGTTATGGAGCACCCGGTATCTGGCAATATCTCAAGTAATCTGATGGCGTCTCTCCTGTCCCTAGACCTCAGTAAGGTCCCCATGTACTAACTGTGAATTTTCCAAGGAGTACCATCCTCATTTCTGTTAGATAGATAGATATAGATTAGATCGATCTAGGTTCAGAAAAGAATATGCGCGTCATATGGGCTGGTTTGGAAGGCTGCTTCTCTTCATCATCTCAACCAGAAGGTCTAATCCTCCCACTCCTCTAGGCGCAAGCAGCCCCATTTCAGTCCTGGTGACTCCCCAAGCCAGGAAGGAATGAAGGATGAAGCCCTAATGAGTTATCAAACCAGCTCTTGAAAATGTTCAGTGATGGTGCCCTGCCTGCCTCCCTTGGGAGCGTGTTCCAAGTCCAAACGACCGAGGCCTTTGAGACTTTGATTCTTTACTCTGTACATTGGCTTTGGCTCCCCAGGGCTGCACAAACCATATTAATTCCTTGTGGAGGTGCTGTTCAGGTCTGGCAGGGGCGGGGGGCAGTTCTCTGCCCGTGCTTCATATCTCATTTACCCCCCTTACTCCTCTGGAACGCAAGATCCCTGCATGCCTTCCCCCCATCCCCCAGGGCATGAGACTGGACTCCCCCCTGGCAGGAAGACACGGGAGTTCCTGGCTGGTTGCAGCAGTGGGCGGGGCACTGGGTCTGAGGAACTGCCTCCTCGAACTCCAGTGACTCTAGCAACCAGCTGGGGCTCAAGCACCCAGTGGAAATCCCCCAGCCTGAAGAATAGGATGGTGCCTCCTACCCAGCTCCATGAGCGGCCAGGCACAGAGGGATAGACCCCTGCTGAAAATTGCCCCCCCCCCACCCCCTTGAAATGGCGCTCCTGCTTCCTTGGACACCGGTTCAGCAAGGGCCTCACGTTAAGCAAGCGAATACTCTTATCTGACGCTCCTGAAGTCAGGCACGTGCTTAAGAACCTTGCTGACTGGGGGCCTTAGTTCGGTGGATTGCTCTGGGTTAGGTCTGACGTTGTTACTGTAAGTCTCTTCCCCCTGCCGCTCCTTTCCCCAAGCCGGTGGCACAGTACAGAACGGAATCCCTTTGTTAATCCCGACCCTGGTGCCAATCCAAGAGGGTGACCAGATAGCAGGTGTGAAAAATCGGGACAGGGGGTGGGGGGTAATAGGAGCCTATATAAGAAAAAGCCCCAAATATTGGGACTGTCCCTATAAAATCGGGACATCTGGTCACCCTACAATCCACCAACCTTCACTTTCTGCTCCAAAGTGCTTCTCTTCTCCCAAGTAGCCTTTGCTTTTGGTGTCCACTTCATTGCTGGGTTTGGTTTGTTTTTAATCCCCCTGCATCTCCGTGCTATACCTAGTTAGCACTGTCCCCTCCTGCCCCAGGCCATCCAGAAAAAAGTTTTTTAAAAATATGCTGCAAAGAGCAAAGCTGAATCCATTATAGTTCAGAGATCGGTTCAAGTTTATAAGGCTCCAGACAAGCGCAGTCAGAGCAATGAATTAGTGAGTTTGTATTGATCTGGCACGCTCATGTGGAGTTACACTTGTATATGCTCTGTCTCCTTCTACTGGATCAAATAAGTCAGCTCTGGTCCGGTTTATATCTGTTCCCTCCCCTGGTTCAGTTCCCGGAACATCTTTTAGCTCCGAGCCTGTGTTCTTTAGTGCTGGGGATCATCAGTTCTATTGATGCTGACAGCCATGGTGTGTTTATGTCTGTCTATCTCTAGCGTGCCCAGTATCTGCATGCAGCTAACTTGAAGATGCAAATGGTTCAGAACAGTCCAACCCAGCAAACAGGCATTACAAGGCATCGGCCCAGGACCGGGTCATGCTTTGCCACACACACAAGATTTGGATTCATTCTAAATATACCCAATCCAAATTGCAGCTGTGCAGCTGCATTACATAATTGCCAATAGACAATGTTAGCAAAACCCCTGATTTAAAGGTAAATATTTGTAATAGCTTATTTGATTGGGGCTAATTATCCACGTCGAGTCATTCATTGTTTCTATCGCTGCTGAAAGCGGTGAACAGTTTTGTATTTTAAAAAGTGGCCTAGGTGCAATATCACAAAAATACCCACCTTCAAGCTTCATCTTCTGTTTGGTAGAGATTATAAGCTTTATCCTCACAACGACGAGGAAAATGTTGCCATTGACTTCAATAGGAACAGTCCCCTGCTCTTTGCTCACGATATATTTAAAGCATGAGATTCACTTCACAATTTATCCATGTTTCCCAGCCTTGCCTGGGGCGGGCAAGAAAACAACCATCACCCACACTCCTGTAACATGATCAACCACCTTCAGAAAATGTGGTCTAAGGTTCTTCCGGCATGGTTTAATTGAAGCCTAGATATGCTTTGAAAAGGAAAACTTACTACTGTACATCTGTGAAACCTTCTAGTGCCTGCTTGCCGTGCCACTTTTGCAGGGGGCAATTTGGAAGCTGCTGGGGTCAGTGGAAAATTGTGGAGACAAGCTTTTCTGTGACACCTAGTCTTTTGTTTGCTTAGTTTTCTGCTGGACTCTAGTCTTGTCCAATTTGGTCACAACAAAAATGTATCTGCTGAAGGATGAGCATGTAAAAACGAAGGTGGTGGATTTTGGATGTTTTCTGTACTGTTAGAGGGTAGAGGGGATGTGAGCTCACTTGCAACCTTTTCTACCGTTGCAGATTGCATGCTGTTATTTCAACAATTGTCCACGGCCCTGGCGTTTCTTGGGGCGGGTAGTAGCCCGGGGTTATGACTGTTCTGTGGGGGGGTTCCCCTTGAAGCTCAGGTGTATTCTGGTGCAGAGAGTCTCAGCCAGGGGTGAATTAGGAGGTTTAGAAGCTATCCCAAATAAACGTGGGCAACCTTTCACTGTGTGCAGAATGCATTTCCAGACCATCAGGTAGCGATCCTTGCACTTTTTCCATGAGCGCATTGAGAATTGTTTTGTTGTTCTGTGTTTGAACTTGGAGATACAACTACGGTAACGCTTTTTCTGTTATACAGTTGATTGGGAAAGGCGGGAGCAATCGCACAGAACAAAATATTGTCTGTGTTCAGCCAACGTTCATGACTTAAAGCTTGAGTGCTAGGGACGTTTGGTGTCATGTTAAATAAAAAGATCTCTAGACAAATGAAATGGCAGATAGCTGCATATGTTCCCACTGGATCTTCATATATGATGAGATTGACAATTTATGCACAAAAAGCACTAATCTGAGTAAGTGATCTGGCCCTCAAAATACATAACCCAATTGGAAGCTGTAATAAAAACAAATAATTTTGTTGAGATAATATGGAGGTTTGTTTCCTGTTGTATATTCAAAACATTTGCAAGCTGTCAAAAATGATCTGAGAGTATAAACAGTACTTTCCTATCCCTTTGGGACACATGCAGCAAGGTAGCTGTCTTGACAAACCCAGGACGTTATAACATGCTGAGTTATTTGGAGTTATGTATTGATTTGTTTGTTAGATGGTTTTATAAGGCCAGGGTGGAGAGGGAACACGGTCTAAAAATTATAGCAGATGATGGGGTGACAGGACTCTTGGGTGTTATTCCCAGCTCTGCCACAAACTTGCTGTGTGACCTTGGGCAAGTCACTTAACCTTTCTGTGCCTACCGTTTACCCATCTGTAAATGGGTATAATAATACTTACCTACCTCACAGGGGTGTTGTGAGGCTTAAGTAATCATTTGTGAAGCACTTTGACGAAAGGTGCTATGAAGTGCAAAGTATTATTATTACTGGGTTTGTGTTATCAGGAATGGAAGTGCAAAGGTTTTTTACAACTTGCTAAAGGGAAACAGAATTATGCAGTACATATGTGCATCCAGAAAGCTGGCTTAAGTCTTTTCTCTCCCCAGCTACAAGGAGTTGAGGCTATTGCATGTAATCTAAATATGGAACCCTTGCTTTCTTGATCATATGTAATAATACCTTCCGAGCACTGTTTGCAATATTTATTTTTTTTTACAAAACAGGTGATTCATTTTTTTCTCTCTCTCTTTATGGAAACTTGAAACTAAAAGTCAATGAAATAATTTAGAAACTGAACAGATTACTAATGAATACTTGAATTTTTGGAGGTTGTACTCATCAGCCATGGTTAACATGCACTAGATCGTTCAGCCATCAGCTTCCATCTGAATACAGTGAAATACTTGCTCACGCTGCTTTGGAATAGCCTTGATTTTGTTTGGGAGGCTGGTATGTTGTTACTGAAAATATGCGGGGGGAGGGAGGGAGAAGGTTGTTTTGTTTTGTTTTTTGTTTTTTTGCCTTTAAGTTTCTTGACTGCCTAGCACAGCACAATAACAATCACCGTTTACTTTGTTAGACAATAGCTTTTTTAGAACTATATTTCCTTACGCAAAGAGTGGAAAGAATAAAGTAGACCCAACAAACACACTGCATGCTCCAAATGGCTCACGTCCATTTCTTCTCAAGGTACTTACTTTCAAGGAGTAAAACGATGTAATGCCCACCGAGACTAGAGCAGGGTCTTTCTCAGGCAAAGCTCCCACTGAAGTTAGTAGGAGTTTTGACTGAGCTTTCAGACTACAGGGTTTGTCCATCAAATCAGATTCACCCCTGCTGCAGCTCCATTGAAGTCAATGGGGCTATACCAGAGGTAAATTGCTTTCAAACCCTGGAAGGAACCCAGTTAATTATTCTGAATATTATTAGTAGTACTGATCAGAAAATAACAATTTGTTTGTTTCTCACCCAGATTTCTCTATTTCTAATGTTCTGACCAGCTCTAAGCATCATTCGAGAAGGCCATTGTTGTGTATGCATGGGAGGAGCAAGGAGAGTTAATCTTTGGTTTATTATAAATTATTCGTGATCCTGCACTCCTTACTCAGGCAAAACTCCCATTGTCTCGCCCCTGAGTTAGGACTGCAAAGTCTGTCCCGCGATGGAAAACAGTGCCGTGCTGTAACGGGCCACGGCTTTGTCGTACTGGGAACTTGGATTGGGTAAAGAGAGCATGCAGCTAGGAATGCCCTTCTCAGTCTGCTCAGTGAATTTGGGGTCAGCCTCCCCTACAGTGGAAGCTCAAAGCTTTTCCGGGCCCCATGGGTACCCAGACTCTTCCACATTACTTGCCTCCCAGCCTGACTGTCCCCGATTGGGGGCAGACAGCCATTAACAAACTCAGACGCCTCGTTATTGCTGATTTATTTTCGGTGCTGCTGTGCTCAGGCTGGAGAAGGCTGTAACGTAACCCCCTCTGGGCCACGATGCACATCCAAACGCTGGCAGACCAGGCATTTCCTCTCTGGCCTGATACATGCGATCTGTCGTGCCGCTCCCTTTGTTTGAACATCCGTGCCTTTAAAAGGGGTGGCCTCTGATGGGCTCGAGGGGGCGTGGCATGGCACTGAAGTGGGTGAAGGGTCACGTATATCTAGTCAAGAAAATAAATTTAAATATCAGTTGCTTATAAAGCTCATTGTGGGCCTCCTAGCAAAAGAAGCAAATTGTCTATAGCACATGGAGTGTCTAGGGCATTATCTAATTGATGAAAGTAAAAAAGTTTACCTTCTGGCTAAATAATGAGTTAATTTTCCCTGCAAGTGCATTGTTTAACAATAAATTTAGCGGGCCCTGTTCATTATTGGCTGTTTTAAATTTAATTGAGTTTAAGTAACTTTGGCTATTTCAAGGGCAAAGAAAAAAAAGAGAGAACCTCCTGTAAGCACCGACCTTTTATTTATGAATTGAGGTTCACCGAATGAATTTTCAGAATTAAAGGGTCTATTGGGGGGGGGAGTGTGTGTGTGTGTGTGTGCGCGCGCGTGCGTGCCTGTACATTCGTGCATATAGAAATAGATACACGCACACATGCTGTGTAAGAGCACGCATATATATGTTTTAATACGTATGCATAAATTTTGAATTCTAAAGAGCTTTTGGAGATGATGAAGACGACTATTTTGGGGTTGAGGCGCCAGCAATCTGGGGGGCTCAAAATAAACATTTCTTGAATTATTTTGTTTCCATCTCCTGGGCAAATGGGGATGAAAGCGCATCCGTGGTCCAAATTCCTCTTTGAAAATATTGCACATCGAATCCTTTTCTTTTCTTAAATGAGCGTGGAAGCCAAATTCAGGGCTGGCGTAAATAGGTTCACCTCCACTGACTTGCGTGCAGCCATTTACACTACCTCTGCATTTGGCTGTAGAACGTCCCTTGGGATTGTGCAAAATTCTGTTCCTGGATGCCAAACTGTGGACAACTCACCGGTTTGGGTGGGTGCCCTTATAAATCTCAAGTTTAGGGCCTGGTTCATCAGATGGATTGCTATGGTGTGCAGACCTCTCAAGCTAACCTGGACCTAGTTTGGACAAAGTCAGGCCTGTTTTGTGTCACTAAAAGTGCCAAATTATAAGGAAGATCTGAGCAATGACAAAATTCTCTTTCAGTTTAAGAAAATCCTGAGACACAACATGTCCTGAGTGGAGTAAAGTGGTTCTGCCTATAACATGATAATACCCTACCAAATGGGTGGGGGAACCAACTGTGTCACTGAATGACATTTCTCTAGACAAAACTTGTTACCTCTGAGTACAGTGAGAGTTGAGTCTGCTCTGTACATCTCTTCCAAATGGACCTCGATGCGTCCGCCCAAAGAAGAATGCTTTCTTGTTACTTCTTTCTTGTCACGCTGAGGCAAATATGCTACCAGCACAAAGTGGTTACAGCTCTATTGCGTTAACGTGTTTACACAAGTGACAAATTTGGCCCTCTGTTGTTGAGATGTAGGCCCCAAATCTATTTTCAATCCCCCATAATCCAAATAAGGAAATGAGGGTTAAACCTCTCACACGCATTCAGAACAAATTCTCAGATTTCCCCGCTAATGTCCTTGTGTCACTGACCAGTCGGAAGGAGGGTAGCTCAACTTTTCAGTGCTAGCTGTGTTCAGTATCAAAACCTGTCACCACGGCCAGAGCCCCTCGTCCCCAAAAGCAACAAGGGAACTATCTGAACCCTTGCCACTTCTTCCTTTCCCTCCCCTCCGTGTTGGAAGCAAATGTTGTTCTTTACAGACAAGTGGGGCCCCAGAATGAAGTAAGATGATGGAAGGCGCAGCTGATGATACACATCATCCATTCGCATTAGGAATTGATTTGATTTGATTTTCGCTCCCAGGGAGGAATTACCATCTTTCCAGGGTCAGATTCTGTTTTTTTTGTTACATTGGTGTGAATTTGGAGGATCTCCATTTGATTTCAAAAGATCTACTTTGAATGTAGACTGCTGTAATGGAGATCAGATCCCAGACATTCCCAAATTTCTGCCCTCCCCCCCCCCCACACAAAAAATTACTATTGCATTACTTCACCCATTTTTTAAAATAATCTGATTTTAAGAAACACTGAAGACTGACCAGGAGTTGGGCAATTTACCGTGGCTAAATATTAGGGGCCTGCTTCTCATTTACACTAAAGCCCCTTTGCCACTGCTCTGGAGCCTTAAAAGAGGCGTAAATGGGTTTAAACCCATTTTAAAGCCCCTTTACATTACTTGAGTGCAGAAAGCAGCTGTGGTGTAAAAAAGAATCCGGGCTGAGGTGTCAGCTTTTTTCATTCCTCATTGTGACCTATCTCGCTTAGAGGCGTGAATCTGAAAGTCGGGCATAACGGAAACTGTAGCAACAACCGAGCGGGAGCCACCATTTGACTTTTACTTTTAGAAGATCTGTGTGACACATACACAGAACAGGACTCGCAGGGCGTGTCTAAACGGCGGGGTAAAGCGCTCTACTGGGGTGTGAGTTCTAAAGGGCACTGATGTCTTGTGCGTTCATTGGTTCACGTAGGCCCTGCGGGTGCACACCAAAGGTCCTTGGGAGCTTTAACGTGGTGCACATCGCTATGTTAACGTGCACTAAGGAACTTTCTGTGCACACCAGCAGGGTCTACACAAACCTCGTCACGTTCAACATACTATTGAGTTTTGTAGATTAAGCCCTCCTAGAGCGCTTTTCCCTATTGTGTAGACAACTCCTGGAGTCACATGGTTGATTTGTCCCTTAGGATCTTCTTGATGTAGGTGAAGTCTCAGCGTAGAAATTTACACTAAAAGCCAAATTTTTCCCTTAAATACAAACATGTAACTCCCAAAACAGATTGAAATTTTGTGCCTCCAAAAAATCTCCCATCAGAACATGTGGTTTCAACAGCATTTTTCAGTTTGCCAATTAGGAGAATCAAAATGAAACACGTCTGTCTCTTTTTCAGCAACATTTCTAAACAAAGTGACTGTTTTTCATTTTTGAGTATCCTTGCAAAGCAGCCTTTTCGTTCTGAAATACCGACTTATTTCATTTCCATCCACTGCATCGACATTTTCTGCTTCAATGTTTCTGATTCAAAGTTTTGTGCCATATTTTGGCCCAAAAATGTTTTGGATATTTTGGAAAACAACAAGGAGTCCGATAGCACCTTATAGACTAACAGATTTATTTGGGCATAAACTTTTGTGGGTAAAAAACCACTTCTTCAGATGCAACTGAAGAAGTGGGTTTTTACCCACGAAAGCTTATGCCCAAATAAATCTGTTAGTCTTTAAGGTGCCACCGGACACCTTATTGTTTTTGTGGCTACAGACTAACACGGCTACCCCATGATACTTGGATATTTTGGATTTTTCTTAGGACTGAGACTGGAAAGTAATTTCACAATGTCCAAAATGTGCGTGAAAGGAAGATTTCCTATCTATTTCTAGTAGTGGCCATTGGAGGCAGTGGGGTAAAGCCGGATCATTCCGTTGAAGCTGGTGGAATCACGCTGCTGTAAAACCAGTGTGAGATCAGAATCAGGTCAGACTGCGGGGATCCCCACATACACTTGAAGAATTGTAGAAATAAATCTTCATCCATTGATCCTTCACTAACGCTTCAACCCCATGTCAAGTGCCACAGAGAGTACTGATCTCTCAATCTAGGCTGAGCAAAGGGGAAATAGCGACCTAGTAGGTGGCTCTTTTAATTTTACTAATATCAGTGGTATCCCTGTTTATGCATTTGAAAACAGTTTCATGCATAAAGCAGAATACATGGTGCCAGAAGATCTAGATTTATTCCCATCTCTACCACAGGCTTGCTGTGTGACTTGGGACAAGTCACTGAGATCTCTGCCCATTTCCCCATGTGAAAAATAGAGTTAGTGAGACTTGCCTACCTCAGAAGGGTGTCATAAGAATTGATTGATAGATTGATTAGTTAATTAATGTTTGGAAAGTTGTTTAAGATCCTCGGCAGTATAAACTGACAGGATCTTTTAAAATGAATTCGAACCCCAAGAACAGTACTGATGAGTCCTGAATTTTTATATCACTACAAAACTGGCACATCTCTAGAGAATAGCACAATTTAATATTTATATTTTTAAAATGTCGTTTTTATTTGGAAAATTCAAAACCAAGAAAGTATTCCCCCGCTTTAGCCCTCAGATGGATCTAGTTCAAAGAGCACAAATACAGTCTACCTGCCATTTAATAGTGCTTATGGTGTCAGAGCAGTTGACTGGGAATCAGGACTCCTGAGTCCTTTTTCCTGCTTTTGCCGCATAGTATTATAATCATTACCTATTATTTGTGTGGTGGGAACACTCAGTCAGATCCAGGATCCCATTGTGCTAGGCACTGTACAAATGCAAGGAAAATATGGTCTATGCCCCCACAGAGCTTACAGTGCAGTTTTAATCATTGTGTGATCTTGGACAAGTCACTTATCCTCTATTTGCCTGAGCTGTAAAATGGGTACACAAGGATGATGTGACCCTCACAAGGAGGAGAATTATTTAATCCATGTTAGTAAAGTGCTTTGAGACTTTCAAATGAAGGAGACAATAGAATTGTCCAGTGTTGTTCTAGAATAGTACTAACAAGTCAGAGTAGCATGCTGCATCCCATTGCCGTACCTTTGGTAGACTGGGATAGGGCTGGGTTGGTCTGATTTCAGGTGAGCTTGGAATTAGAGTAGGAGCATTGTTGCCCACATACGGGGTCACACCAGGTTTGAATGTGGTGCAGTTCCCCACCATCAGCGGTGCACTCACTTCCATTTGTAAAGCGGTGGGATAGTGCGAAAGGAGGGCAAGGTGGGTGGAGAACTCTACTGAGTTAGGAGAACATCTTTTTACCATGGAATCAGAGAAGTTAGGGATGGAGAAGACCTATCAGGTCATCAAATGCATCTTCAGGATTGTTCCCCACACTCTATTCTCCAAAGCTTAGTCCCTGCTGGTGTTAAATGTTCCAGAGAATGGGGTTCCATCAGAACCAGCCTTCTCTGTCAAGAAGCTTTCCCTGACAATTGGTCTAAATTTTCCATAAAATTGGTATATTTTTGCTAATGGTACGACATCCAGTCATGTTAGCATCTTGAATCTTGCCTTAGCATTCTTGGCACTTGGTGATTGATGATTATGCATCATAGTCCATTCTGATGCCAATTCATGCCCAAAATGAGGACCCAATTTCCATAGCTAATGTTGCCCTTCAAATGCTATCCTTATGCATTACGATTTACTGGCAAAGATGCCCATCAAGAGAAAACATGCCTCCTTCAGAAGTCCCAAACAGGGGCAAATACTAATCAGCAGATGCCTCCAATGCAGAACTTGCTACCCATGTTCTGAAGAGCACAAAATGATCAAAGTGGCAGATCCCAGGAAGGAATAAGAAAAGGATATTTCAAGCCCTGCCTTTGGCACCCTGCGCTGGCATTTCAACCCCATTTTCTAATTTTGCAACCAAGTTTCACACCAGATCTTGTGATTGATGATGATTCCCGACGACTCCCTTTTGTTTGAGCTGACAAAGAGAACATGCTGTGTGGGCCTGATTCTACTCTCGCTTACAACAGCACAAATTCACTGACTTCAGTGGATTTACTCTTGATCTGGTGTGATTTAGCTGAGGGCAGAACTAGGCCCACTCGTCTTTCATCTGAACCAGCCTGCTAAGGTTTCAGTTGGTCAGAAAGGGCAGGCTAAGTTACATCAATACAAATGCAAAACTGGTGCTATTACCTGGCAAACAGTGCCTGTGAATCTTTTGTTTTATTTTTAAATCACCAAGCGATTACCTTCCTCATAGGAGGTCCCTTAGTTATATAGGTCATGTTTGGAGTGACCTATTCAACTACCTGTTTCACAGGAGGGTTCTGGGTATGTTCTCTGGCTTATTCGATTGGCTTTTCCTCTTATGTAAAGTTATTTTGGGTCAGGTGTGCGTATGCATGTGTGTGCGTGTGTGACTTTATTAGCAAAAGAAATACAGATAGAAAAGTTTGCAGCTCTAGAGGTTTTGACTGAGTAAGGAGTGCATAAGGACCACAGGATTTGGCCCAGGGAAAATAAGGTGCAGATTCCTGATCTGAGTGTAAATCCTAAGTGACTTTGCTGAAGCAGCCAAGGTGACAGTCTGAGCAAGACACTTTCTTTGCAGCTCTCTTGTGCCCTGGAGGGTTGGAAGTTTCAGCTACGATTCGGCACAGTGATGAGGGGGCCTCGTTAGGTTTGCTGAGCACCTTCAATGGTGTGATTGAGAGTGCTCAGCACCCATTAGCAGGCAATCAGCAAGATCAAGCCCCTAAGATCAAAGATATACTTCTCCTTACGCCATTGCTTTTATTAAAAAAAATATGGGCCTCTGTCTTGGAAGGATGTAGAAATCCAAAGTGCTAAACAAGCGTTCTCAGATTCTTTTAATGTTCTCCTTAAAGGCCCAAATCTGTTCTCAATTGCACCAAGGTACCACTAAATCTGAATTAATTCCACCAAAGTCATTGGAGTTACTTTGAGACTTGCACCAACTTTATTGAGATCAGGATTTGGCCTGGCCCAAAGTGTCCTCATTAACTCTGAAAGGTGTTTGTTCACCATGGCGAGGTTAGGGCAGTGAAGACAGACCATTAACTTCTCAAAACCTTGTGGTGCCTTTTCTTGTGGTGCTTACCGTTCACAGAACTCCAGTCAAGGCAACCACTCACAGGAAACTACAATGCCAGTACTTTTCCTCTGTGTTACGTGCCAGTGCAGTAACAGAGTTTAATGTATACATATATAAATATAGATAGATAGATATATCATATAGTTATAATTATATATATAATTGAGGTTCTGATGAAGCTGTACGGGGAATCGGCCATTCCTCTGCAGAAATATATACCACTCCAGTGAGATAACAGCTGTCTGACAAGGCTCAACATTCTGTAGAGTGTTAAAATCCACAGAAAGGTTTGCTTTCCTTTGAGTGAACTGTGCGTTGGTTTTCTATCCCCCCTCGCCCCCAAACATGCTCTGTGAAAGTTGCTGTTTCACCCAAAAACAATTTCTTCAAATTGTCATCAGCCTTTACAGAGGGACCCCCTGATCAAAGGAGGCCTCCAATTCTCCAAAGGCCATCAGGAAAGATGAGTTTAAAGGACCCAACCCTGCTCCTGATGTTGTAAAAGGTCGTTTTCCTGTTGACAGCAAAAGGAGTTTGGTCGGGCACAGGGAGTGTGTAATTATCATGCTCATGTGACTGGTGCAGGAACTGCGGCTGTGATGAACATAGGGGATGCTATGTCACCTTGAGCGCCTCCTCTTTGGGCACCTACTCCGTCACTAGAATGCCACATATGTCATTCCATGAGGTTTTGCACATTGACAGAAGTGCAGACAGTTTCAGCTGATGACCAGTTGAATGACAATTCTGAGACAGCAACTTGATCTACTTTTCTATTTAAACGTCCTCTTTTCTGTTCTGCTTGGGGGAAGTCCAGTCCTGCAGCCCTCACATGAGAGTAAACGCAACTCACTTTTACTCACATGGGTATTTCTGCCTGACGTCAGTGGGAGTTTTGTCAGAATGAGGACTGCAGGGTTGGGTAGCGTCGCCTTGTTTTTCCCTCTCTGTTGATACCTTAAAGTTTTGTCGAAACCATGGTACTGTTTCAAATGAAAGGATGTTGAGTGATGCTATTTTCTATTAAAGGGAACAACACCAATAATACTGTAAAAGGTGCTAGAATCAAACCTCATTTTATATACTTTGGTTCTTAGAAAAAAAATAATACACAGAATTCTTCCTGTGCAGCCTTACTGTAGATTGTTATAACCAACTGTTTATCCAAAAAACAAAAATTTTAAAAAAAGTGAAAAGAAAAAGACAAAAATGCAGAGACGCTGTATAAAGTGTAACAAAAAAGACTTTCCTATACAAATGTAAATGATCAGACATATATTAAAATGCACTTGAGGCAGACAGCAAGCATGAAAAGCTTTTGAAGTATGTTGTTTTTAAATACGTAACTGTCCTTTAATTTGGCTAGGTGGGAGGGTGAAAGACCAATCTATTTGCATTTCGGCTTAATTCCATTGCTAATTTTAGGGAATGAAGGGGACACGGAGGTTAAACTAATTAGCAACAAGTGATCCTGGAAATATTTTTGTCAAAAGATTTTTTTATTTATGATGATGATTACTGTTCTTATCCTTTTAATTTCTCAAACGCTTTTGAAAGCCTTGTTGTCTGCCATGGGTGTTTAGCATATAACTCTTACCTCAAGAACGCTTAAAAAAAAGTCAATTGTTTTTTCCCATCTCTGGAAAAATTAAGAAAAACAAAATCAAAAACAACAAACAAACACACAAGGCAGTGACCGAATGAAAGAAAGAGGGAAAAAAAAGAAAAAAAGACGTTGAATTACAGGTTTGGTGATCAAGCCAAACCATTCCTGGTGCTTACCCCCTTTTTATGTTGCTAAAGATCAAAATTACATGAGATGGGTTTAGACAAGTTTATGGTTTTAGGATGTAGCAAAAAATGTATTTAAAAAGAATACAAATGTGCATGGAAAAAAACTATGATGGAACATTTAAAGAATGGCTGTTTTAATGTCAGGTGTTTAATGTTAGCATGTGTGTGTGTGTGCTGTAAATACCTTTTCATGTGTGACATGTACAGTTGACTGAGGAAAAAAAACATATGGAACCGAACTAAAAAAAAAAAAATTATCAGATGCTATTTTATCAGATGATGCACTTTTTCACCTTGATGAGAAGCCACTGTTCACAACTATGCAATCTTCCAGTTTCTCTCTCTATTCTCTCTCCAACCTCAAATTTCCAAACTATTTTCCATATCCCAAACCGTTTTTTCTTTTGTACAAAGAAACACAAAAAGTTTCAAACTCTGGTTCAAGGTGAGAGTGCTACAGTGACGTTTCTCAAATTATAAGAGCTAACAAACAGTCAAACAAAAGGGTTTTGTTTTGTTTTGTTTTTTTAAAAAAGGAGACTCAGACATGATCTTCTTTATGTTCTGTAAGTTAATTGATGTTTTCTACGTGTGCCAGGTTTCTGTTGGCTGTTTGGGGGGTTCTTTTATTCATTTTCTCTCCATTTGGTTTCAGAATTTAACAAAAAAAAGCTGGTTTTGTATTGTAGGTATTGGGGAGGTGAAGACGAAGGTGAAATTTGGCTTAACTTCAAATGTTTTAATACGTGTGTGTGTGTTATATGTATATAGTTTTCTACATAGAAAATTTGACACACTTTATAACGCACTTTACGACTTGTATAAAGTTGTCTAAATGGAAAATGTAGTGGATATTATCTAACTTTCAGATAGAGAGTTTTGATTACGAGGAGCTCAGATAATTGAGGCTCAAGTGTGTGTATACGTTACATAGGATGTAGTATATAATATATATAATACATCTGTGTATACACAGAGGGAGAGTATCTAATCACAAATGCACATATAAAGTATAATTTTCCTGTTCTTTAAGTTTATCAAGCCACATTAAATAGCCTGGTTCTATAGGGTAAACTTATTACTCTACTGTACGCATAAGGTCAAATCTGAGCCATATATACTCATGCACATTGCACTGTCCCTCTTGAGTGGGAGAAGTGAGTGCATGTATCTAGGGAAATTTGGCCTTTAAAGCTTTTTTTTCAGTACGTGGGAGGACACCAGTGAAAGTGAGGGGATCATTTTTGAGGAAGCAGCATTGTCTGATGGTTGGTGTAGGAAAGTAGGAATCAGGAGATCTGGCTGCCATTCTCTGCTCTGCCACAGACTTGCCGTGTGACCTTGAGCAAGTCACTTCACCTCTCTGTGCCTGTCAAATGGAAATAACACCCACCCAGCCTTTAAGCACTTTGCACTCACATAAGGCCTTCGGTCTGTAAATACCGCGTGACTCCAATTGACTTCAGTGGGAAGTGGTTCTGGCCATTTTATTGCTCTAGGGTGAAATCTGGGTTGCACTGAAATCAATGGCAAAACTCACCTTGATTTCAATGCATCCAGGATTTCACCCATGAAATGCCATTGAAAATCCTTCCTACTTCATGATGGTTTAGCTGGGTGCTGGGTATTAATGGAGCTTTTCAAAAGTCCTGATAGAGAATTGAATTGAATATCACCTATTGTCAAGGAGGCAGGTGAATGCAAAGCCAGAAGTGTGAGTCAGTGTAGTTTCATTCAATCTAGATATCAGTCCCCCTGAGAAGTGTCTGTGTCCACGAGTAATCTCACTGATTTCCACTCAACAGGAGCGAGTGGCAGAATCTGGCCGTGATTTTTCAATGTTGCTTTTTCGTGGGCGTGGGAACAGGGGAGGAAGGGAGGAGTGTCTTGCCTATGGGATCTTTGGAAAAAGTCTGTGACAATACAAGACATATCACTGTCTATGGAAGCACTGGTGTCCTGCTTAGATGGGAATATGGTTTTATGATCTTGACTGAAGCTAATGGGATCTGCATGCACTTGATACCTCTGAAAATGAAACCATTTATAGTCCAGTGACTAAATGTAGGCAACCAAGTTTGAAAATTTTGGCCCAAGTCTTCAAATGTTGTGTCTTTATACAACTTTAAAATTGCTCTTCAGCAGTCAGCTGGTCAGGCTCAAACTCTGAGTGCTCTGGAAAACATTTTGTTCCAGTTTAGTAAATGAAAGTTCTAGGTTTGACTCCATTTCCTACATTGCATTGTATATTGCACTGGCAGATGCACAGCTGCATAGAAGCTTGCAAAGTATCAGAGTGTGTAAGGTACTTTAGAGTTATATCACTGATGTATTAATACTTATTTCTACATCTATCACTTTGTTATCTAGATGCCATAAGTCTCAGAGCAAGCACTTACTTATAATGCTACTAATCCTTTATGGGTTAAATTTTGGCATTTGATTTGTACATGTAAATTTGGGGGGTCAGATCATTCCTAGCTCTTGCAGGGGGAATCCTTAGTTTTTATTTGCTATTTGGGTTTTGGGGGTACAGGAATGGTTAATCCTATGCACAAATCAAAGCCATTATTATTTTTTCCATTGACTCTAATCCTATAAGCACATCACCTAATGTCTCTCCTTTAAACTGCACTGCTGAGGGGTGCCCATCTGAAAAGGAGGCCAAGAGGAGGCTGTGCTCCAGTTAGCAATTTGCACTTAAGCTTTAAGGAAAATTGGGGACACTGAATCGCTAGATTCGGTGAATGAAGAAAGCTGGAGATCAAGTTTGACCCAAGCCCTTAACCTCATAATTTAAGATTTTTTAATTTAGTTGATCCTAGTTTCTTAAATGGTGGAAGTTGCAAAGCTCCCTTATCTCTGCACTTCACCAGCAAAGTCTCCTTGAGAGAAATAAATACCCGAGATGATCATGGCATGAAAGCCTTTCGCACCAGATATTCAAACACTCAAGTGTTCGAAACACACACAGTGCAACACAAATACATCACACGCACACAGCACAACGCCAATATGCCACCCGTTCACTGTTCTCCCAACAACTTACACGGCTGCTGTCAAAATGGCTGTTACCACATTTTTCAAAAGCTGTCCTGTTAAAATGTGTTTGGAAAGCAGTGGAACTGGTTAACCCTAAGGACAAGCATGCAGTCGCTCTCAGGTTTTCCGCCCTGAGGCGCTGTCTCATATTTGTCTCGGGAACCCTGCCTGCTATTGCTGAGCCTATGTGACCCCTGCCTCTCCAGTCCAGTTGCCTCCCCTCTTTAAAATGAGACCTCCCTCGCTGCCTATTCCACCCAGCCATCTGAAGTGGTCCCCTCCAGAACAAGTGAACTGCATGTTCCTCATCCCCCTGCTGTCGTCCATTGTCTGCGCAGAACTCCCGGCTCCCCCGCCCCGCCCCAGCTCAATGTCAGCTGCCAAAGTGAGACATCTCCACGTATGAGCTGACGGAAGGCAGGCTGTGAGGAGAGGGGTCCCTGGCAGGGGAAGACACACAGCTAGGGTTTGCTGTAGTCAAGAATCCCAGTCTAGTAGCCACAGACTCCCTGTCCTCCTTACCACAGAACCTCTTTGTGGGCTAAGGGAAACCCTGTAAAGGTGTAATAACCCAGCTGACATCCCTCTCAGAAATGGCCATTTTCCTTAGGGGTTGCTTGGA
Organism: Chelonia mydas; assembly: GCF_015237465.2. Lineage (NCBI taxonomy): Eukaryota > Metazoa > Chordata > Testudines > Cheloniidae > Chelonia > Chelonia mydas. The sequence continues at coordinate 8,483,617 of NC_057851.1, read as the reverse complement.
TAGAGGGAAAGGAGGCAAAACGATTTGATAACAAGGGCCATGAGTGGTACACTGGCTTAGCACATGTGACCATGAACAGCATGCCATGTGCCTCATCAACTTAGGAAGCTACTGCTTTAGGTCAAGTGGTAGGGGCTTCTGCTCTGGGGCTGAAGACCCCAAATTTTATCTCCGATGACAGCAATACCAGATTTTGAAGGTGTTTAGGCACCAAATGGTATAGATAGGTGCCTAGTGGGATTTTCATAAGTGTCTAGGTGCTTAACTCCCATTGATTTCCACAGGAGTTAGGTGCCAAGGTCCTTCTGAAAATCCCTCTAGACACCTTTCTGCTCTTTAGGCACCTAAATACTTTTAAAGGCTGGCCTTGAGAGTCTGAATGTTAGCAGCTTTGGCTTGGTTAATTAATTACTCAGACATCCCCAGTCTCTTCCTACTTCCCTCCTTTTGTTGTTTTCTATACTTTGCTCTGAGTAGATTCTACAATAACCTTTACATGGCAGTTATTGTGGGGCAAGGGGAGGAGAAATGTGCTCAGACAGTTAGTCCAATATCAAATGAAGCTCCAGGTTAACTCCCATTAATGCTCACTTTCCAAGTTACCAGCTTTTGCTTCTACCTTCCATGTACGGAGTGCGAGAGATGCGCAGATTTGGTACAGGAAGCGCAGGCCATGGAACTTCAGAGTTCCGAACACCAGAGTTCCGACCTGACCAGTCAACCAGACACCTCATGTGGAACCAGAAGTAGAAAGTGTTTCCGTCATTAAGATGGTTAAAAGCAGCATGTTTCTTCAGCATCGTAAAGTTTGAAAGCTGTAGTCAGTCAAGGTTTGGCTGTAAACTTTTGAAAGCACCATAATGTTTCGTTCAGAGTTACGAACATTTCAGAGTTATGAACAACCTCCATTCCTGAGGTATTCGTAACTCTGAGGTACTGCAATAGAACCTGTTCTGGGCAATTAAAGACCCTGATTTTCTTTAACTGGGCCTATGCACTGTCAGAAATTATGCCAGGGCTCAATTACAGTAGTTAAGAAAGAGTTCCGGTGCCACACATAAGGGGAGGTCATACTACTTTGAGTATCACCTCTTAAGAAGGGACCTTCCATATCCTTTATTTCCCTGTAAAGCACCATTCACACCTATAATAGTGGATACACAATAATAGTTATAATTAATTTTAAAAGCCCTCAGCAGTTCGAAGTGCCTCAGTACCAACCGCGATGAGAATTCAGAATCTATGGAAGAATTGTCCAGGGCCTCAGTACCTCTCTTGGTGGGCATTCAATCTGAGAGCCTGTCAACAGTGGCCAAGCAAACTATGGACCTGATCCTGCAAGACACAGTTCTAATTGTACCATGATCCATGGAACTGGAGTGAGAGGGCCCATGTTCCTTGGAGGGGCTGGTATTGAGGGGACACCAGGGAAACGGGACACCCGTGAATTATGTTGGAATCAGCTCCGCCATATGGATGGAACTGTCCATGGAGTTTAATAAAGTTCTGCTTGTTAAACTTAACCTGCATTTAGCATCACCCCTTGTGACTGAAAAACTAATTACCCCCGACTCAGATGCAGGTCTCTTATCACCTTTCTACGAAAATATTTGTAAAGGTGGCTATTGTTTGAAAGGTGCTACCATGGGATGGCATCCTGCAAGGTGCTGAGTACTTTCATCTCCCACTGAAGTCAAAATTTGTTGGCCAGTGTCAACTGCTCTGGTTGCTGGATTCCAAGGCTATGCTTGTGTTTGTAATCACATAGCGGTCAAGAGCACTTTTTAGTGAAGATCTCCCAGGTTGCACTGCTTTCCATGGGATTATTATGCAAGAAGGGAAATGGTTCATTTTTCTCAGGCATCCTTGTTTTCAACATTATCAGAACAGCCCTGCTTTACTGATTTCCTCTCTCCCCCATTTTTGACATTATACTATTACTAACCCTAGAACACAGGCTATTTCTTTAATTGTATCACTGTTGGGAAATCATGGGGAACTGACAGCAAAATGTTCCTCTGAATACGGCTGGTTGGCTGGAAATGCCTTTGAATTCGCTTCTTTTCTTTTCTTTATGATGGTGTCTCTAGACAGGCTCTAATCCTAGCATTGATTTTATCAGGACTCACTGAACAGGCGGTGAATCCAAGCTTGCTGCTGTATTGAATATACATATATTAATGACAATTGTGTTAAGCCAAATTTAGAAACTGGAGTCTTCTACATCCCTATGTTTTGTATCTACCTCACTATGATTTCTTTGATTTCCTGTGCTTTAGTGTGGTGTAAAATGTCAGAGGTGATATGTAGATAAAATATATATATATACAAATATATATTTTTTGCTTTGCAATAAAGCTCAAAGCTATAACACTGAATATTCATAAACTGTCATAATCTTTATTGTGCTATCCTTTCTTAGTTGTAAAATCCTGTCTGGATCCTATTTTCCTATACACTAGAGTCAATATTGTTGTGTTCATTATTCAGTGGGTTGTTACTTTTTTTATTTAAGTATAATTTTAGACATGTCAAACCGACACCAGAATGCTCAAATTATTCTTGGTTTTTCAAAGGTGCTTTCTTTGTATCTGGAATGAAGCAGTGAAATTGAAAGGAAATGATTTTGCAATCCTGATCTTCCAATTAAATGGTTTGATCTTAACATAGTAGATGGGAGGAGGGGAGCGGAAAGATGGGGCTAGTTAGGAGCAAGGGAGGGAAATAATTGTTAGATGCATTTGTTCATATATTTTTACCTTCTGTTTTCTTCCCTTTTAACTAATTTACCCAAATGAAGTATCATTGAATTTAAGTTCATGTTCAGTGTTCACATATACTGTAGCATCCCATGCAGCCACATCCATTCAAATTTTCGATTCTGTAAAGCTAAAGGTCTTGAGATTTCTCCCTTCATGTTTATTGTGCCATATTGTAAATTACATTTTGCCCTTCAGAGTCTGTCACAGAAGGGAAGAGTTCGTCCTCTCCCTGAAAATTGTACGTGGCTTTCTTTTGCGTTGTTTTACAAATGCATTTCCCCTCCCATTAATGCACAGAGTCCGAGATTACTAGCCAGCAATGCCATAATGACCAAGGTCTCGCACAATATGCTGACTGAGTACGTTACCTGCTAATGTTATCGCATATGGAATTGCCAGATGGATCGGAACTCTCATTTGTTTGTTCCTAATATAGCCTGGCCAAACATGAAATATAAAACCTGATCCTGCTGCCAGTGCAGTGAGTGGCAAAGCTCTCAATGAGCCCAACCAATCGATTCTACTCACTTAAGTAGTCCCAGAGAAATTAGTACTACAGTGTAGACAGCTACATAATTCTAACCACTGGGACTATTTGCATGAACGAGGAATACTCACATGAGAGTGCTTTCTGCATCAAGCCCATTGACTTCACTGGGAGTAGAATTAGACTAATAAAGTTATAAAACCTTTAGAGCAGTCCATTAATGAGGCACGATTTATCCCCACTGTTTTGCCAAACAAAAAGGAATTGTAAACAAGCAAAAATATTTGGAGATGGATTGGGTATAATGTCGCATTTCTGGAGAAGGAGCAAATATTTTATCGAGCTTAAGTTCCAGTAGTTATCCTTATGGGGGGGAAATAGCAACGATATTAAATGAAAGCCAGATGGGAGTGAATTTGAATATAAGAGTGAAAATGCTGTTACGGGGGCTTGTCTACACGTTGCCTTTGTGTGTACCAGCAGGGGTGTAAATTCTAATGTGCACCAGCGTGTTGCATGTTTGAAACAGGGCTAAATTAATGAGCACTAGGGAACCTTTGTGAGCACTAACAGGATCCACCTGGGCCCGTGAGTGCGTAACATGCTTCAGCACATTAGAATTTACCCCTTTGCTGGTGTGCACTAAACCACCATGTGGACAAGCCCTTCGTCTCACCTAAAGCACATGACAGGATTGCAAAACTCATCACTGAGAGGCAATTTCACAAGGTCTGTTCTGCATCTTCCTCCCTTTAACTCTCTACAAATTCTGCAACTGCTCAATACAAAGAGATTTGTTTCACCTCTTTCTGATCTGGTGTCTGTACCATTCTGGCTTGGTTATTGTTTGCCTGTTCCCAGCTATTTCTACTTTTTTATGGTGTAGTTTTTTGTCTATATGGAATGAAATACCAATGTGTTCTTGACAATGTATAGCAGCTGGAATTACAAGTTGGAGTTGATTTGAAGACACAAATCGAACAATGAAAAAAAATAACTTATAACAGACGTATGCTTCCAAAGTTCATGTTTGAATTTGAGCGCTTTGTCACTCTACTGAGCTTTTTGAGGGGTTTACGTTGAAATAATGAAACTCAAAGGATGACTGGGGTTTTTTTTTTGAAATACCAAAAAGCACAATTACTCTTAAATTATCATTATTTTATTGTTGTTCCATCATTTGATTTCAGTTTTCTCTGTACGTTGTAGTCCCAAGTTTTTGACATGCAACATGTCGACCTTTTGCGTGTTTAAGCTTGTCATGTTACAGTAGGCCAAAAACAGACGTGGGGTTGACTTACCCTTACGCATTAATAATCGGCTAGCTCGCAAGGCCACCTTTGTTCTTTGTCCGTTGTAAAAACAGACCACAATGAGTCAAATTTTGCACCTCATTATGCTTGTGCAGTCTCATTATAACATAAAAAAGGGCTCAAAGCAGGATCTGCTTTCACCTGAATGATAAATTGCCCATGCTCTGAAAGGGAATAATCTGTATTGGTTTGTATCCGCTCTTCCCTCATTCCCTTCCAGGTTAGGTGCTGTGATAAAATTGTGACAGTTTGCTAATGGTCAATTCTCCATTCAGAAGATAATGGTAGATCTTGAATTCCTGTTGTAACATCAACAGCAAACTTTTCTTTAGTTTGGAGTTCTGGGTTTCAGCCAGGCTAACTGAGGATCCGTCTATCTGGGCATATACCCGCTCATCCCTGTGCTTTTTTCCAGCTTGTAAGGCTGATCCTTGTTTAGAAAGCTGTCAGTGGGTGTGCCATGAGTAAGAGTCTCCTTTCATTCACATGGGCGTAAATGTGGAATTATGCCACTCACTTCAGTGGAACTCACTCAGTTTCAGTGGTGTAAAAGAGTACAGAATCTGCCCCCTGATTTAATGACATTCCCAAGAGGGAGAGGCAATGTAATAGGCTGGCAGTGCTTGTCTGTAAACACTATCTTTTTAGCAGGTGACAGCCCGGCTGCAAAATAAGTATGTTGTACTAACTTCCTGGTTGCAGGTGGCTCATTACCCCATCTGGAGATAAGGGAGAGTGTGTGTCTCTCTCTCTCTGCAAAGAGAGAAAAATTAAACTGTGGACTGAGCAATCCCTGGGGAGGACCCCTGGGGAGAAGCTTGGACTGAATTCTGTGTTGTTGCATTTTGAGTTCCTTTTGAGAATAAAACCAAACCCCAGCAAGGGCATTCAGTTCTGTCCAGCTGCAACTCACATTGCTAGAGCAAAGGGGCGGCAGGACGCACAGAACTTTTGTGTTCAACCCCCTCTGTAAAAGAAGTACAAAAATTGAAAATGGGAGAGACCCTGAAGTGGCCAGAGATACAGCAGCAGCGAGCCAAAGACGTAGTCCAAAAAGAGCAGCACGTCTGCTGCAATTTTTAGAAGAGCAGCAAGCCCAGGATGCTGCAGGAGTGAAACAGCAGCAGTTCCTGGGGAAGGTATTCAGAGGTTCAATGTAGCCCAGGGATGCTAGCCAAGCTGCAGGTGAGTACCAGCCATTCCGTGCAATTATAAATCTGGATGATGACCCGGAGGCCTAACTGGGCATGTGAATGGATAGCCGCTGCTGCTCAGTGGAGGGAGTCCTGAGTTGTTCATTTGGCTCCTTTTTTAACAGGAGAGGCACAAGCCGCACACTGATCCCTGGTGAGGCTGCTGTCACGGACTACAAAGGTGTTGACGCCGCTCTCGAAGCGGTTGGGGATCTTGGAGAAGTGCCAGGAACGGGAGCCTTTTCCTTCGGGGGTGAGCAGCCGGAGACCTTCACCTCGAGAATGACTGAATGGAGGCAACTCAGCGGCTCATGATGGCAGGATGGTCAGTAGGAGAACTGATGGACTTAATTATTTTAAAACAGCTTCTACAGTCGTCTGGGGAGAGCGGAAGTGTGGGTGCACCAGTGCCAGGGAGAAGCTGTGCAACACACAAAAGACTTTATGGAGGCTGAACTGTATGGACTGCTGCCCTAGTCAACAGTCGGGGGCGAGACCAGCCACACTTTGTATCCCCTTGGCTCCAGGGGTACCCAGGGTGTCAAGAGGCAGCCTCGTGGCCCTGGAAATGGAGACACTGCAGCTGGCAAACTCCTCTACAGCTTCAGGAGTTTGGGGGCATTGGATGCCAGAAAGATTGTACAGCGGGCAAGGAACCAGAGCGCATGCCCCGGGTCTGGCTGCAGGAAGGGACACCCACAATACCAGCAAGGGGTGTGGCGGGGCTACAGAGCCTAATAGGAATAGAAACATTGTCATTGTTTTATTTCGGTGAAACCCTTTCTGGGCATGTGTTGTTCATTTATCTAACATTTATACTGTGGTACCTCCTAGGGGCCAACCCAGGAAGGCCACATCGCGCTAGGTGCTGTACATATGGACAATTACTCTCAGTCCCTATCCCAGTAGCTTATAGTCTAAAAGATAAGATATACAGTAATAGGTGGATGAGCCAAACAAGGGGGTTGGGGTGAAGGTAGAGAAGACAGTGGCAGCCAAACGAATAGGATGCACACAGCTCTTAGCCAGCAGGGAGCAGTGATCACAGCACGTCACCTGCCTAGCCGTCATTGGACAACAGTTTTCTGCATACATTATGGCAAAGGCGAGCCTGGAGGAGGGACTTGAAGTAGGATAAGGTGGTGGCTTTACAGATTTTGATGGGGAGCTGCTTCTACTTGTAAGAGGTGGCTTGGGAGAAAGCAGGAAAATACGTGTCAGAAGTGGAGAATCAGGCAATGGAGGCTGGAATCATTGGCAGAGCAATGGTGGGGGGTTAAAGCATGACGGACCCACATGGAACGAGCATAGGCAGTGACAGACTGGATCAGACCCGACGTCCAGCTGATCCAGTCTCCTGTCTTTGACAGTGACCACCATCAGATGCTTCCGAGGAAGATGGAAGAACCCCATAGTTGGCAGATGTGAGATAAGATGGCCCCCAAATTAGGTCTCATCCTGATCTCTAATAGTTAGAGGCTAGCTTGAGCCCTGAAGTATGAGGGTCCATGTTCCTTCCAGAACTTTTGTTAGCATTAGTTTTAATAACTCCAGCTGTTCTGGAGTTACACATCCAGTCCCTTTTTCTTGGCCTCATTGACTTTCTACGGCAGTGGGTTCCGCTCATCCCCATCAGCACTAAGGTGATGCATGCATATCAGAAAGTCAAACCGGTTAGGAACTAACGTGATACTGACCAGTCCCATTTCACTGTCCAAGCTTAGTTAACGAATCACTATATAGTGGGAAATAAATGAGATGTTAAGAATGGTTCGTTCTAATAATCTCATAGGCTGTTTACCTACCTCACAAGGGTGCTGTAGGGATTAGATAATGTTTGTACAACACTTAGAAGATGTAGAGAACTAGGGACATGCTCTGGATCACTGGGTCCAATCCTACTCCTATTGGCGTCAATGAGAGTTTTGCTAGATGCTAATCTATGTTACTTAGTAAGCTATGGTCTGATGGTCAGTTACCATGTCAGGGTGTGCAAGATGAATCAGAATAGATTTAACACATTAAGAAATTGCTTTTGCAATAGTATTTTACCTTAATATCATTGCTCCAATGTCAGCAAACGTTCTTGACCATTTTGATTCTTATATCTCTAATTGACAGACACTTGGCCCATTTAAAATCTGTAGAGCCGGATCCCACTGAAGTCCATGAGGGCTCTGCCTGCCGTAGGGACTCCAGGATTCAACACTAGGGTGAACAGGCGGGACATTTTCTTGCAATATGAGAAGTTGACTCATTTTTCCATGTGGAATCAGTGATCCCATTTCAGATATTCCTACAGACATAGAGAGGGTCAGATCCTGCAGCCCCCTTCTCATGCAGAACTCCCACGAAGGCCAATCCTGCAAGGTGCCAAGTACCTCCTATAAATCCAGAATGCCAACATATCCTATTGACATCTTTGGGAGTTTAGGGTGCTCAGCACCTTCCTGGATCAGACCCAGACTTTGTGGGCCATATGCCTTTCCCTGGTTACACCTGAGAATCCAAGAGAATGGCAGGGTTTTAACAGAAGGCAGAATTCACAACTGTAATGACTCCAAAGTATTAAGTGGATTGTAGCCCTGTAAAACATGCAGTGTTTCATAAACCTTCTACAGGGCAAGGCAGATCCTGGTAGTTTCAACTAACAGGGTTTTCCTGTGTTTCAGTTTGGGTAGGTTTCCTCTCCCTACCTGTCTGAGATTCACTTTGAGTTTCCGGTTCAAATAACACACTTAAAACTCCGGGGTAACTGAGACGGAACCGCCGAGCTTCCACACAAAACTGCTGAGCCCTCCCCTAAATTCCTCCTTGGCACTGGGGTTCACTACAAAGTCAGCCTTCAGCTCCCTCGAACCTCAAACCCCAGCAGCTTTGGAAAGGTTTGCATATCTTGGCCAACCTCATCCAGGCTTTGGGTTTATGATTAAAAAAAAAAAAGAGAGAGAATTTTGGGTTTCAGGTCGCAGATTTTGGTTACAAAGGAGGTTATGCAGCTCCGCTCTTCCTGCAATATCTCTTGGTTAGCAAACCAGGTTTGTACAAAGTAGATGCTGTAATATTAGCACACTGCAGGCCCAGACCTCTTTTGGAACTGACTTCAGTGGGTCCAGGCTGTAGGGGACAGTTGTCAAAGCAGCATGAGGAGCGATTACCATGCAGTTATTGTTGACTTGAATGAAAATTGCATAGCTAAAACCCACCCGGCATGTTGGAAAGATATCCCTTATAGTCTGAATGCACATATAAAACAAACCAAGTGCATTTCCACTTAGACATCACTCCCAACCAAAACCCTATATCCAAACACTCAGACGCGGGAGAGAATTCAGAATGCACATTCAGTTCCAAATTTCTCAAGCAGTCCGTATCTTAAAAATGAGCCAGTCCATAACTGTAGATGCAAACACTCTCCTCCTTCAAGGCTCTTGGGTATTCAAGATCTGAACTCCTTGGTCTGGGCTCATCTATGTCACTTATATAGCAGAATATGTGAGGACTTTATAAACAGATATTAAGACAAAGGTCCCTGCCTTAAAGATCTTCCAATTCTAACCGGCCCGTGCGTACATAGGGTACAGGATGCACTGGGGTTCCAGCTGAAGGAATCGTGTAGAAGAAGGTGCAGAGAGAAGCATGGGAGAAGGACAGTGGGGTGAAACAAAGGTTCTGGAGGAGAGCACATATAAGTGAAAAGAAGTGAGAGCGCAACATATTTAGTTCTTCCTCATTATGCCAGTTCCCTTCTGCCTTTTAATCATTTTTGTTACTCTTCTCTCTTTGGGACTTTGTCTTCTGATTTTCCGTATAGGGATCAAGGACTTAACTGTCTGATTCCAATTCGTACTAGACATGGGGTTAAATCCACATGCAACATCAGGTCTATGCAATCTATGTGACTGTAAAGAGAATCCTGTAACCACACTCACCCAATCCCAACTCACTTCACTCACCTCCCAGTCTTTTGCCCTGTCTCCAATGAGCAGTTGAATTTCCTAAATGCCTTCCCCACTTTGAAAGGTGAACTTCAGCTCCAGAACAAGAACAAGGAGCAATGGTCTCAAGTTGCAGTGGGGGAGGTCTAGGTTGGGTATTAGGAAACACTATTTCACTAAGAGGGTGGTGAAGCACTGGAATGAGGTACCTAGGGAGATGATGGAATCTCCATCCTTAGAGGTTTTTAGGGCCTGACTTGACAAAGCCCTGGCTGGGATGATTTAGTTGGGGATTGGTCCTGCTTTGAGCAGGGGGTTGGACTAGATGACCTCCTGAGGTCTCTTCCAAACCTCATCTTCTATGATTCTATGATTCCACCTGATGGCTTTCAGGCCCAAAATTGTGGCAAAGCCCTGAAGAGCTGAGAAGAGGTTTGCCGTATCCAAGTGGGGGGGTTGCAGGAGGCAACTGGAGAGAGGGGCATCTCTGCCAGAGGGACACCTGGAATGCAGCCCATTCAGAAAAATGAGAAATAATATCAAGCTAAACTAACTGCTACCTTCATGTGGAATCTGTATGTCAACCACTGTGAAAGATCAAGGTAGGGACAGCTGCATGTTCTAGCCTAGGGCTTCATAACAGTAAGCATCCAGGTAGGACACCCAACCAAGTAGTCACAGCAGGGAACTAAAGGACACTTTAGTTAATGAACACTTGTGTAACTAAGGGCATTACAGATAGTGCCCAACTTAAACTTCTGACCTAGAGCCACTGCTGACTATGGTGTTTTGGATGATATGGTAGGAAACCATACCTCTACTCAGGAGAGAGCTACACTGTGTCCCATTCATTACTTCCCATAGCCCCTACTATGCCTAAAGTGGGCCCTCAGGGCATGGTTCCTAGTACAACAAAAAGATGCTAATACAACTGGAACCTATTTTGGCACTGAGTGGTTCTTATAGCAGTAATACTTTCGGCTAAATTTATTATGCTCCCCGCTACTAGCTGCTAGTTCAGGTACAGGATAAGAACCTGCTACTACTACCAGACAATGGAGTTGCTGCTTTAGATCAAGTGGTAGAGATGTGTCCTGAAAGTCTGGGAGTTCTATCCCTGCTAACAAGTCGTGGTGGGGGCTGCTTCAAAGCAGTGACCCATCTAATGGTTTGAATTTCACACGCAAAGGATGAGCATCCCCTCACAGAGGTAGTGTGTGACGTGTTAGTTGAGAGTGGCATGTCCCATTCCAGTGCCTGGCTCAAACAGTCACAGATCTATTGTGACTACCAGCTAATGGAGGGGCGTCTTCAGCTCAAGTGGTAGAGGCATGTACTTCTGGTGATGATGGTCTCAGATGCTATCACTGCAGAAAGCTCCTGGTGGGGATGACAACCCGGCTAATCCAAATTGTCCTTCCCCATACTGTGGTCTGTAACCTGTAAGTCAGTGGAGGCAGTCTCTATTTAATCTTTCGTTTTTGGATGAATGGCACCAAGTGGCTCTTCCAGATCAGTACAGAAAATCCCTGAGGGCATTGGCAGTATCTTAATATCCTAATAAGCAAACATCAGAAGTCTCTCTCGGAGTAATCTCTACATAGTCATTTGTTGCAAGGGACAGCCCTGGAGCTCTCAAATCCCACCTGTCCTACAGGCATGAAGTGTATTTCCTTTTCCCAGTGTTATTCAGTGGAACCCATCCTCCAGAGCAGGAAATATTCCACAGGAACAGGAAACAATTAAGATCCCAGGACTATAGTATTGTGAGTTAGGTGAATTTAATGCCTGTGAAAGACCTGTCTTTACCCACAAATCAGGCATTGTATGGGCAGTGCAATATACTTGGCTCCTGATCTACTGGGGCCACCTATAGGAGTGAGAAAGTAGATCCATTTACATGGTAATTCAGTTCTTCGGCCAGCTTGCTGAGGCTGTCAACAAAGTGTCAATCACCAGTGGCAATTTTTGTGATGGGAGAGCCTGCCCGCTGGACTAAGACTGCCCACTTATTTCATACAGGCCAGCCAACTTGTATCAAGGTGTTGTTGAAGAGATTTCTGGAGAGTATGTCCAACTGAAAATCAGCAGTGCAATAGCTTCTGCTCCAAAGGCATTCTTTACCATCTAGTCATCGCCGTAGCCTAGTTAACACTGGAATTGTTCTGCACAATGAACTGCATTGGTGCACGTTGGACAGAATAGAATTTTGATCAATTCTGATTTGGTAACAATTTGGCAATTTTGGATTTGGATAATGGCTTGTGAATTTGATTTTCTCTCAGTATCACATGGACTCTTGTGTCTACCCGAAACATACAGCATGGATAGATCTGAAGAATGTCACCCCACTACCCCCGCCAAGGATCTTGTGCATTTTTTCTATGAATCTGTGGCTTTGATGTTGGAGCAAAGCCATGACTTTTCCGATGACACATGATCATCCTTAATGCTCATTAGCCTATATCAAAACCATTAATACAAATTAGTGATAGATAACTAAAATAACAAAAGGCCACTGCTAACACATTGAAGGAACCAACTAGGGGCAGAGCACTTCTTGACCTGCTGCTCACAAACCGGGAAGAATTAGTAGGGGAAGCAAAAGTGGATGGGAACCTGGGAGGCAGTGACCATGAAATGGTCGAGTTCAGGATCCTAACACAGGGAAGAAAGGAGAGCAGCAGAATACAGACCCTGGACTTCAGAAAAGCAAACTTTGACTCCCTCAGGGAACTGATGGGCAAGATCCCCTGGGAGAATAACATGAGGGGGAAAGGAGTCCAGGAGAGCTGGCTGTATTTTAAAGAATCCTTATTGAGGTTACAGGGACAAACCATCCCGATGTGTAGAAAGGATAGTAAATATGGCAGGTGACCAGCTTGGCTTAACAGTGAAATCCTTGCTGCTCATAAATACAAAAAAGAAGCTTACAAGAAGTGGAAGATTGGACAAATGACCAGGGATGAGTATAAAAATATTGCTCGGGGATGCAGGAGTGAAATCAGGAAGGCCAAATCACACCTGGAGTTGCAGCTAGCAAGAGATGTTAAGAGTAACAAGAAGGGGTTCTTCAGGTATGTTAGCAACAAGAAGAAAGTCAAGGAAAGTGTGGGCTCCTTGCTGAATGAGGGAGGCAACCTCGTGACAGAGGATGTGGAAAAAGCTAATGTACTCAATGCTTTTTTTGCCTCTGTCTTCACGAACAAGGTCAGCTCCCAGACTACTGCACTGGGCAGCACAGCATAGGGAGGAGGTGACCAGCCCTCTGTGGAGAAAGAAGTGGTTCGGGTCTATTTAGAAAAGCTGGACAAGCACAAGTCCATGGGGCCGGATGCGTTGCATCCGAGAGTGCTAAAGGAGTTGTCGACTGTGATTGCAGAGCCATTGGCCATTATCTTTGAAAACTCATGGCGATCGGGGGAGGTCCCAGATGACTGGAAAAAGGCTAATGTAGTGCCCATCTTTAAAAAAGGGAAGAAGGAGGATCCTGGGAACTACAGGCCAGTCAGCCTCACCTCAGTCCCTGGAAAAATCATGGAGCAGGTCCTCAAGGAATCAATTCTGAAGCACTTAGAGGAGAGGAAAGTGATCAGGAACAGTCAGCATGGATTCACCAAGGCCAAGTCATGCCTGACTAATCTAATTGCCTTCTATGACAAGATAACTGGCTCTGTGGATGAAGGGAAAGCAGTGGACGTGTTGTTCCTTACTTTAGCAAAGCTTTTGACACGGTCTCCCACAGTATTCTTGCCAGCAAGTTAAAGAAGTATGGGCTGGATGAATGGACTATAAGGTGCATAGAAATCTGGCTATATTGTCGGGCTCAACGGGTAGTGATCAATGGCTCCATGTCTAGTTGGCAGCCGGTATCAAGTGGAGTGCCCCAGGGGTCGGTCCTGGGGCCGGTTTTGTTCAATATCTTCATAAATGATCTGGAGGATGGTGTGGATTGCACCCTCAGCAAGTTGGCAGATGACACTAAACTGGGAGGAGAGGTAGATACGCTGGAGGGTAGGGATAGGATACAGAGGGACCTAGACAAATTGGAGGATTGGGCCAAAAGAAATCTTATGAGGTTCAACAAGGACAAGGGCAGAGTCCTGCACTTAGGATGGAAGAATCCAATGCACGGCTCCAGACTAGGGACCGAATGGCTCGGCAGCAGTTCTGCAGAAAAGGACCTAAAGGTTACAGTGGACGAGAAGTTGGATATGAGTCAACAGTGTGCCCTTGTAGCCAAGAAGGCCAATGGCATTTTGGGATGTATAAGTAGGGGCATTGCGAGCAGATTGAGGGACGTGATCGTTCCCCTCTATTTGACATTGGTGAGGCCTCATCTGGAGTACTGTGTCCAGTTTTGGGCCCCACACTACAAAAAGGATGTGGAAAAATTGGAGAGAGTCCAGCGGAGGGCAACAAAAATGATTAGGGGACTGGAACACATGACTTATGAGGAGAGGCTGAGGGAACTGGGGATTTTAGTCTGCGGAAGAGAAGAATGAGGGGGGAGATTTGATAGCTGCTTTCAACTACCTGAAAGGGGGTTCCAAAGAGGATGGATCTAGACTGTTCTCAGTGGTAGCAGATGACAGAACAAGGAGTAATGGTCTCAAGTTGCAGTGGGGGAGATTTAGGTTGGATATTAGGAAAAACTTTTTCACTAGGAGGGTGGTGAAACACTGGAATGCGTTACCTAGGGAGGTGGTGGAATCTCCTTCCCTAGAAGTTTTTAAGGTCAGGCTTGACAAAGCCCTGGCTGGGATGATTTAGTCGGGGATCGGTCCTGCTTTGAGCAGGGGTTTGGACTAGATGACCTCCTGAGGTCCCTTCCAACCCTGATATTCTATGATTCTATGAACCAACACAGGACATCCCTGTCTTTCTGAGCAGTGGGCAAAAATATCAGCTGAAACAAAGATACATAAAGATTCAGGATTCATCAAAGTGATCCCAGGTCAACCATCCTTAATAGGGGTGGAGAATGTCATAAAAATGTAATCAAGGGTAATTGGTAGAAAAGAAGAGTGAAGTAGCATATCCTCAAAAGCAGGGACAACAGCAGGGCAAGCTTCTCCCACACTACACTGCTGACATATCTCAACCCTGACCTGGATGGACCATCACTATCATGGCCTATTCAGTTCTTGGCTCAAACTCCCAACAAGGGTTTGACTTAGAGCCAGCTATAGCTTTGGTCCTTGTGACGTGGCTATCTGTCCACTAGGAACGGAAGTCAGGCCAATATATCATTTCACATAGGCCCCCAAATGGTCTTTGTGAATGTGAAGTGACATGGTAACCGACCGGTCACTTCTATAGCCCATGAACAGCTCTCAAAGCCACCCAGTTCCCTCTTGATTCCCCCTCTGCCCCCAGTGCAAACAAGGAAAGAAGAAAAAATATTCCCGTTTGAGGAGTCTTCTCTCACTTTGACCTGGAGTGGGTGGGAATGAGTTGCAGATCATTGCAGAGCATTCTGCCTCTGTAGCATTCCCAGGGCGTGCTGGCCTTTGGATTAGGCACCAAGGTGAGAACTAGGCCTCTGATGCCTCCAAGCCACCTCTTTGCAGAGCTTTGCTATTCCACCGCTTGGCTAGACACAGTTGCTATTTTCCAATCTTCTTCCCTTAAAATATATTTGGCTCCATTAAATGTATATCATTGGATTGCAAAATCCGTTCACAGCATGGCCTCCTCTTGGTCCTACTTGCCTAAAGATTGATTAAACAGTGAGTGACTAGTTAATTTAATGCAGAGTGGTTAACTCCCCAGTTGGCTTAGCTGCCTACAAATTTCCAGATACAAAGCTGCTCTTGACACTTCCAAAGCTCAGTTGCCCAAGATTGTGTCAGAGGTTCTCAACCTAGCAGGGACCTGGCTAGATGGAAAGATAGCCCTGGAGGTGTCCTGGTTTGTAAAAATTTGAGAACCACTGCTCTATGCCATCGTAGGTCAGCCAGTAACTAATTTTGACAGCTACTTAGATGACCTGGTAGAGCATGTGCTAAGAGAGCAATATAAACATAACCTGCTATTTTAGTATGTAATATATTTTTATAAGGCCACTTATTTCTTAGCATTTGTATGTCCTCCGTCACCATGGTAGCTAGGTGCCACACTAAACTTTAACCATGCACCAAATGATAAACTTGAGGCAAGTTCAAACACTCCTGTTTATATAAGCTCACGTTTACAGGGCAGTTTCACAGCACTGACTGTAAACAGAGTGTACTTTATTTTCTTTATTTTTCCCTGTTTTCTCCCTTTTTGGGAAACATGCTTGCCAAAGAACCTAATTTGCCTCTTTCTCTCCAGTTCAGGGCTGGAATGGATTTAAGTTTCAGTCACAAGTAGAAAACAGACCAGAGAAACTGGTCTCCAGCACACACTCATTTTTTTATTTCGACCATGTACGGGGCATGTCACTGTACAAAACCAATGTTCCAAAGGCTAGGCTTGTTGATCGACTGAGTGATCCTCCATTCCTTATACTAATCCCAAAACTAAACAATCTCTTTCTTGATGTACAAAGTGAAAAATAACTTCTTGGGCTGAAGTTACAGGTGGAATTTTTTTAGGCAGGTAGAATGTTGGAACCCAGCTTGGAATTCACCCAGGACATTAAGATTAGCATCCCTATGTTTGCAAAATATGTCATGGGATTTTTAAGGAGTGGTCAGGACCTCAGGTGTAGATCTCATGTGAAAAATGGTGCCTCCAAGCAGTATAGATCCCCCAAAACCAGCAGTCTGGAATTTTGTTTCAATACAGAGTCAAAGGGAAAAGTGCCACTCAGTGAATCACTACCACCACTTCCTGCAGACCGTGGCCTTTCCTAGGTGTCTCCTATCTAAGGCTTGACCATGCCCAACTCTACTTGGCTTGTGAATTCTGGTAAGTTCACAGCCCAAGGTAGCACAACTCTACAAAGCTAAGACTGACTTGGCAAACATCTCTACAGGTGAAACGTAAGGCCCCTCAGCACCTCTCCCAGCTCCTTACTGCAACAGCTGAAGATAGTTCAAAGTGGAGATGGACCTGACCCATAATATTTGCTAGCCTGTTGGAATCAGTGGACGCATCCAATCCACCTGTATCCATTCTGGGATGCTGAACCACTTGGCCAACAAGTCATTCATTCCGAGCGTGGAAAGTGAGACTTTTGAGGATCACGTCAAGGAACCTGCATCACCAGCAACAAGGCAAGATTCCAAGAGAAGATCTATGAACATGGATCCTATTCCCGTATCCCTATGTTCCACAATACACAGCTCTTTCAGATTTATTTGTGTGCCTTTGTCTCTGAATTCTGGACATTGCAGGCCATTTCAGTGATCAGTATTCTGGAAACACCACAAAGGAGGCAGTGTTCAATTGTGAATCGGCTGAGGGCTAAGATTGCTGTAGCCAGCAGCACACATGGGATCCCTGTAGTGTTGCATAGGAGGGACCCCTCCAGAGGACTGAGGAGTTGCAATGAGGTTTGCTACAGAAAGGGAGTTGAGACCAGTCCTTTCTAGCTGGAAGGAGGGAGAGCACAGGACCAATGTTCCCTCTAATTTTTGACAGGCCGTGTGCACAAAAAAATTTCTTCTGTGTAAATTTTTGTGCTTCTGTGCAAATTTTTGTGTGTGCGATGTTTCGCCGTGTGCTTGGGGTTTAGGATCTGTGTGCACATGCACAGCTTAGAGGGAACAGTGCACAGGACCTTGAGGTGGAGACAGGAGCGCTCCTTGGAATATGCAGAAACCATTTCAAAAGTAGGTAGAGTAACGTTCTAATGTGATGTGGTGGCTTGTCTGAAAAGTTATGTTGACCCAGATTTTTAACAGGGTGGTCAGACTAGACGTTTACTGACATAGCTTATTTGGCACTTAGAAAAACAAATGCACTATAGACATGGGTGATACTTGGACCATTGATGAGACAAAATCTTCTCTGTAAAACGGAGTCGGTATTATTGTACTTCTTCATAAACCTTTAAGGAACTTGGGAAGTTCAGACTCCAACTTTTATTGGATAAAACTGTCATGAAAGGTAGAGATGGAAATGGCTAGTAGGATATCTAGGCCAACGCTCCTCAATCTAATTTTCCAGGGCTTTGCTTCATCCTGTTTTAAATTATTCCAGGTGTAGGATTTCTACCACTTCCCTTCTATCTATCTTAGAAATTTGTATTGCTGCCCATGACGGTAGTAGATGAGTGTCTCCTATGTAAAACAGACTGGCAATAAAGAAGCCCTTAGTGGACTTCATGGAGTCTCTAGTTCTTCACCTTGATTGGGGTATGCTTGCGTGATGTTGCATCAAAATAAGGAAAGGAGCAGAAGGAGACCATGAAACAGTGTCACTAT
Organism: Chelonia mydas; assembly: GCF_015237465.2. Classification (NCBI taxonomy): domain Eukaryota; kingdom Metazoa; phylum Chordata; order Testudines; family Cheloniidae; genus Chelonia; species Chelonia mydas. The sequence continues at coordinate 8,465,567 of NC_057851.1, read as the reverse complement.
CTCCACAAATGACATTGTATTTCTGGACAATAGGAACAAGTCTTAAAGCATCAGATTAGAACTATGATCAAAGCTATCTGCCATCACTGATGTTATAGACCATGGGTAGCAGGATTTTACTGTACATTCATCATGCCATCATCATGGTCTTACAGCACGTTGGACACAAAAATCAAATCGAATCGCCGGTGTCGTTCCTATCAAGCTAGCAATCCTATTTCTATCATGCAGATCTTACAGCCCTTGATGCTGCCAAATGCCAATGCTGTCAAACTGTAGATCTCTGCTACATACCAAGCATAGACGCTGTTGTATGTTGATTGCCATTGTCTTACAAGCCAGTGCGACAAAGTACATGATATTTGCATTGCTCCTTTCAGCACCAGGATAAAGAACAAGCCTTTCCATGGACCAAGATGGTAGCTGGCAACTGCAGATAACGAGAGGATGTTGCTGCATTTCACTTGAAAAAGTCGCCCCATTTATTTAAAGCTACAAGCTTTTGGGAGAAGCAGGGCGGTGAAGTGAGTGGTTAGTACGCCAGGCTTTCCTCTTTGGAGAGCTGGTCATGACTGAAGTTTGGTGGAGGGGACTTAATTTTTATGGGTCTCCTAGTCCCCATTTTCCCTCACCAATAAAACCACCACAGAATTTAATCGATTAATGACGGTATCGTCTCAAAAAGGAGTCTCAGCAATGGTTTAGCAGAAGGTGTTGCAGATGTGGACTGCAGTGCATTAGTAGAGTTGTTTGGCAGAAGCAGGACTTTTGTCCTAATGTCAAGGACTTCTGTAGGCTAGGATTGCAGAGCACTGGGAGAGATGTGTGGACCGGAATCGCAAGAGGCTTTGCAGCTCAGGATTGTAGACCAATGGCAGAGCTGCCTGGGGATGCAGGATCAGGCAGGAGGGAGTGTTGCAGATCAGGACCAGGGTGTGGCGGCAGAGCTGTGTGAGTGTATGGACCTTGTACAACTCCTTCCCCATTGTGTTTGACTCTAGCCAGGGTGCTATCACTCTCTCATCTTCATGACTGATAAATTTGCTCCTGAGTATAAGACTAAAATCAAAGAGAGGAAAAGAAGAAAGGAAGAAATTAGAAATTTGAAAAAAAGTCCCTCTCAGATTTTTCTTTACTGAAAACCCTAATGTATATTCTGGAAATATTCAACCTCTTTTAACTTCCAAGTGGGATCTCACTTGGAACAGAAATGGGGATGTGGTTTCAAAACTCAGACACGATTTTCAGTAGAGAATGAATTTTCCAATTAAGGATCTGATTCTGCAGCCCTTCCCCACCTGAGTGGCCCTTCGTCATATACCTGGGTCCCCTTGACCTCAAGGGATCAATTGCATGAGTAAAGACAATTTGAGTAAATAAAAGTTGGAGAATCAGGTCATAAATGCGTTTATTATACTGTCATCTGGAGACACTGAGCATTTCTGCTTTAAGCCTGTATTTTAGGTGGTTCTAACTCATCTGGAACACTTTGCTTTGGGTTGTAACTTGATATACAGGATTTCACCCTAGGATCTTTGAATTTTTGCTGTATACTTTTGTTTGCTAGATAAACATCAATTTAGTTATTAAATAATATCATTGTGTTTTAAAATATTAGAAACTTAATGTTTTGGCTACTTTTTAAATGCTTGTTTCGCTCAAAAAGGCTATCGGGTTTCAAAGCCAAATGCAACAGATCATTAACTCTCCAAAGGATTTTATACGTCTTAAATAAAATATTTTGAAATGTCCATTAATTAAACTTTAAAAACAGTGCCTGGAGCCTTTTCTTATTTCACGTTTTATGTTACTTGACATCATTTCATTCAGTGCATTGAAGAGTCATTCACAATGGAATGTGCCGAGCAGCTGTTTTTTCGTGGACCAGGTAATGTTAAAAGGCAAATGCATCATCCTAACAATCAATATTCCAGGCCACATTAACCATTTTACAAGCACATCCAGGCAGAAGAGGAAACTCAAATGGTGAGATTCTCTGCCCCCTTTGCCCACACACAGGGAGGGGAGCAGAGATGACCCTTTGCACCTTCCCTGGGTATATCCTCAACAGGAGGGAATCTCCACAAGGAGCAGAGCTGGCATAAACAACTCTAGAGTCTCCAGTGAAGAGGGCAGTGAGTGGACACAGCAGAAATGGGATAAACCAGAAGTAATTCACTGACCTATAATTCTTTGCCCATCCTTGGCTCCAGCACAGGTTAGAGCAGCTTGCAGGGTACGCACAACAACCAACGATGGTTCACAAAGTTACACGGGCTTCCGAGAACTTGCATTGAATTTTGGAGGCCAGAAATCTTATCTAGGTCCTTTTACATAAAGAGAGAGAGCAAGCTTGCACAATATCTAATGTAGCATCTTTGTGTGTGGGTGTGTATTAACTCATTTGTTGCAGCAAGACTTACAGTTGTGTACCGCTGTGGTAAGACAAATATGTGATTGCTGCTTGGGACGTTTACCTATATTTTAAGAACAGACTTCAGCCTAAAGTACTTGGATCTCCTAAATCTGATCAAATCTGCAGAGACAGGGCTCTGAGTTTCAGCAATGTAAATCTGGAGTAACTCCACTGAAGTCAGTGGTGATAATCCACCTTTGCACCAGTTAACTGGCCCATTAGCCCTGTGTTTCCATCTCTGTGATCTGGTCCACATGCGCTGTCATCTCTGCAGCACTTTGGGGTTTTTTTTAAACCATCACGTCGGCCTGGCATTAATCTGTGTGCTGGGATATACCCATGGTTGCATGTTAATTTGCTTCTATTTTGCTTTTGTTTTGTTTTGTTTTCTTCTCCTAACAAATACTTGGCTATTTTATGGTGGCATCAGCTTCTTGCCCTTTGTATTGTATCAACGGCAGAATATTTTAAATATTTTTTAATCCTCATTTTAATTGTACAATCTCGGATCCCAGTGCTGTGAACGGAACTTGAGAATGCCTTTCATTGAGCACGGTTACAGTTTCTTAACTGAGCACAAAAGTTGGCCAGGGAGTGACAAGAAGCACAGTTGAACACTGCAAAACCAGTGTCTTAAAATCCACAGGAGCTCAGCGGGGTGACAAACACACTTGACTCAAACAGCACGTGAGCTCATGTCCTCACCTACCAACCTTTACGTTTCTTTAAGTATCGGGATTTCAACATGATTACATTGCTTTCTATTAAGGCGAAATACGTGCTTGTGAAATTGTGACATTGGTGTGTTATTTTGTAAATGTTTAAGGAAAAAAATGTATTTAAAGCTAAATAGCCATTATTGTGCTGGGTTTTTGTCTCAAACTGGTGCATACACTTAACATCAGGGACCTACTATACATAATAAAAATCAGCTACAAGCTACAGCTACTGTAAAACCAGATCCACACCTTTTACTGTAATAGGAAACCTTGCACTGTAATGGTTACTGTTTAAAAACAAACAAACAAAAAAACCAACCTCTTGTCAGAACTGATTTTGTATCTTTGATTATATCTGAAATTTTAACATTTTTGTATACTTACCATGACAATGGTAGAATTCGACATGGTTCATTTTCTGGTTATGTTTTCGCTCTGTCTAATCTCACACATGCATTGCTCCAGGATGTTGATGGGCAGGAGATGGGCAAGGAAAATATAAGTAGGTCACCCACGCATCATCAGCATGATGCTCCTGAATATCCAAACTACATGAAAAGCAAAGGCCTGAAACCACTGTCACTGTTTCAGACCCTGCTTGCAATTTCAACTCCCTGAGCATACATCCAACAAAACAAACTGACCGTTCCCTTTTCCCACCAGCGCCCTGTCTGCTTTGGCTGTCCAACTACATCACATAGCAATGCATCATGGGTTGGTAGGAAGTCTGAACCAAGAAGATACCTTTGCTATCATGAAACTTTTTGATTTTCTTTTCTTCTGTTCTTTTTAAATAAATTGTGTTTGGAATCAGACAGCATGTTGTTACAATTCTTTCTATTTTTAAATACCAATACACTTTGTGTGTAATGTCTTGTTTCTTAGCTAAGAGAATTTTAAATGTGGAGCTGAGTTTGAGCCATTTTTCCTTGTTGTATGGTGATTTGGAAATTATTACACTTTTCATTTGATAGTAGGTTCCCCCCCCTCCAATCATCATTTCATATTTTTTACAAAAGAAAAAAGAAAAAGAAAAAAAAAGAAAAAACAAACAAAGGAACAAATAATCTTTTTTTCTCTCTCTAGGATGTGTAATGTTGTGTTGTCCAGATTCTGTATAAAAATATGTATATGATGTATCTGATATTTGGCAGCCACTGGCTGTGACTTTAACCAATATAATTAACAAAGAAATGCATAATGTTGGTGTTTTAAAAAGTTTTAAAAAAAAAACCTAGTTAAGATGTTTGTGTAAACTTGCATGGTTTAAAATGTACCTAGTGCATTGAGAAATGTTGTTGAGGTCCTAAGTGAAAGGATGGTTTACTTTTTGATTCTAATGGTGATTGGTTTGTTGATCGGAATATCCCCTATACTGTACGTTTTAGTTTATTTCGCATATTTATTTTTTTCTCAAGATCTAGCATAGTGTATCTATCTATATGTAATACTGTTCCTTAAAACCAAGTTGTGGAAACTGCGTTTCGTCCAGCAAAATGACGTTTTCCATCACAGTTCTAATTCGGTTGCATTTCATTTAATTTGCTGTAAAGTCCAGGTTTGAAGCAGCTCTCCTCTCCCGCTTTCAAATCGTATCCACCACCTGTGACACGCTCAAGGCCAGGTTGTGATCTCAGTTAGAACCAGTGAATGGAGTTACTCTGGACTGACACTGGTGTAACTGAGATCAGAATCTGGCCCAACAGTTTCTAAAAGTGCAGTAGGTGTGAGAGCAGGATTTGGTCATGAGATGAGCAATGCTCTCTGGGAGATGGGATTTTACTTCCAGCAGCGTGTGTTTTATCAGGATCATGCCAGGGCTTGGCTGAGGGATAATGGCCAAAGCTGGCCTTCAGTTCCAGCCCTCTAACATCACTGAAATCAATGGGGTAATAAATAGCAGAAAGTGGATGGAAAAAAAATCCCTAAAATCCTCCAAAACAGCTGGGCTAAATTCTGCACCTGGTGACCACAGGCACAAATTCATTGAGTTCAATGGGACTTGTACCTGTGCCACAGAGAGCAGAATTTGGCCCTATGGGTTGAATGGGAAATAGACCCAAATGCTGCGTGTTTACCACTCCTGGGGAATCACAGTGTTAATGAGCAATGCCGATTGTTAATATTCATGATCCATACGTGGCCATTAGTATCAACGCCCCAATCAGTTTCCGGTTGTCCTTCGTTGCAGCTGAACCACTGGACATAGTAGGTTTTCAGACTTTAAGCAAGAACTCCACAAGCTCCTTCCATCATCATCACCATACAATTGGCCAGTTCTTGGCTTCTGGAAGTTTTGCCTACTCATGAGCTTCTGGATTTGGGCTAATAACAGAGGCTAATGTGTCTGTATATATTTGCCTCCCGATGCCTGAAAAGCCTCTGGTTATCTTATCCAAAAATCAGTAACAGCAAGGGCTCCCTAGAGCTACTCGTTTATATAATACCTTTCATCCCAGAGACTCTCAAAGGGCTTTACAAACTTAAAGTGATGTTACAAGCTGTATACCATGATAATATCCCCTACTGCTGAAATGCAGCCACCTCTGGGTTGGAACCTGGCTGCTCTCTCCCAGCACACAGCAATTATATGCACCGGTTTTAATGCAGAAAGGGTAGAACACTTTATCTAGTTGAATCTGCAGAGGGGAATTTAATGAAAGGATTAAAAATATCTAATTCTCTAATCAGAACAGATGTGGTCTGTCGGCTCTTTATTTTTTCACTCCTTTTGGTCAATGAATCTAAAAGGGCCCAATTAACGTTCTGCTTCTAGTCAGTTGCGCTTCCCGGCTCTCCTGTGCTCGCACAATATTGTTGTGTTTGGGTTTCGACAGAGGAATGTGGGGAATCTAAAACTAGGAAACTGTCTAATAACCTCCCCTGTTTTCACTGATTATTTTTTTTTTAAATCTAAAGACATTCTTATTCATATGAGGCAAGTTTGTGGCTCATCCAGCATACCTGCACAGGGGAGTGAGAGGACGGAAGGCTACCCTTTACTCCCCTGCATGGACAATCTGCATCACCGGCTACAGCCTGCACAGCCACTACTCTCCTCCTTGGCCAGAGGCATGGGAAGTGGGTAAGCAAAGACAGAGAATGGGGGAAGCCTTGACTCTGTTGCCCCAGTGCATTGGCCAGAGCACCTGAGGAGTCCCAAAGTGGGGATCTGCAACAGTCATAGACCTGGCACAGATTTCTTCCCCCTCTGGAGCAAGTAGGGAGCCAGGGACCAAATTTTGACTCTCGGTCACAATTCAGTCCCTGCTTTGCTTCAGCGGCAGAGCAGCTACATGGTGACCTTATTCAGGGCCAGTTGGTATATTCACAATCTAGCCCTTCTCCCATCCAATCAATGGTGTCCCATTGATTCATTTAATTGTAAAATAAATCCTGAAGCCTGGTATCTGAGGCCAGAGGGAATTCCTGCTTGATGTGTAAAACCATATCCAGTCCTGTGGTCAACTATCAGGAGGGATGGGTGAGAACCAACATGGCTTTGATGCGGATTGTTGATGTCCTTAACCTTGTGATTTGCTTTGAGACACACTGGATGGCTGAGAAGCTGGGATAGCATTTGTTTCTCCATAGCATTGACTATAGGGGACCTGGTTCGTGTCTCATAGTGATGTAAATCAGGAGTTCCTTCTCCATTTAAGCCAATGCAGGTGCAATATTGGAGTGAGAAGCGAATCAGGTCAACGTTTTGTAGCACAACACTCTATGGAGCCTTTTCTTCTGATTCCGATAGATAGTGTAAGATTGACGGCTGGATCCTGCAGTCTTTACTCCAGCAAAACTGTCACTGAAGACAAGATTTGCCTGTAAGAACTTCAGGATCAGGCCCTAAATATTTTAAAACCCTCTGCTTTGGATGGTAGCTGGAGCACCCATCAGACACCATATATCAGTACTCTGACCCCCTGAAAGGTTTATATATTCTTTTTAATACCTGGGATTTTTCCAGCTGAGGATTTGGCCTTGAATAGCCCTGTTCAGTTAGAAAGTGTTTATTCTTCTAATGCTGCCGTTTGGGATGTGCTCTCTTGAGGTGCTATTTAGCCCAGCCCTGAGGCCCTGCGCATGGCCCCTTTACAACAGTGACCTCCTTTAAAAGGAGCTTAAATAGCAGAAAAAGCCTTGCTGTGGACCACAGGACAGGGGTGAATCTCACCCTTTATTTACAAATACAGGTTAGGTGTTAGCGCCCAGTCCTACCGCCACTGGAGTCAATGGCAAAGCAACTGATTTCAGAGGCAGCAAGATCAGGAGCCATAAAGGGGATATCTCAACGTTCTTAGGACTCTTCGGGTAAGATTTTCAAGGTATTTAGATGCCTATATCTGCACATAGGTGCCTAGCGAGCTTAATTCAATGCGTGTTAGGCAGCTGGATGCCTTTGGTGCCTTGGCATTCTTAGACACCTAAATACCTTTGAAAATCTCACTAAATGCCTAACTGCATTCTTAGACACCTAAATACCGTTGAAAATCTGGCCCTGAGTCTACGTGCAGCATCCTAAGTATTTAGCACCCTCAAAGTCTGATTTTCTCTCTCAATAGATCTCCTCCCAACTTAATATCTGGTGTGTGACTGGTTGTTCAGTCATCCTCACTGGGCCTTCCAGGGGTGAGTTAGCTCCACAAAAGCCAGTCAGCCACTTGGCTGGTGCACATTCCCACAGCTGCACACTGACATGAGCCCGCGCCCCTAGAGAGAAGTCAATCTCCTAGCCCCAGACTGAATGTCTTTACTGCAGCCTGGCCTGAGCAAATTCCGAGCTCAGTTTCAAGTCCCCGTTAAAAAAAACCAACCCCCTGTTGGTTCAGTCTCTAGACAGACCGCTCCGTTCTTAATGTACAACATGCCACTTAGATGGCTGTCTGCAAGCGTAGACGCTTCCCTCCCCTTCGCCCAAGTAGTGCAGCAGGCGTAGGGTCCGTACCCAAGGCAGTTGAGCTTGCTTGCTTGCTTTTCTTTTCTTTCCTTTCCTTTTAATTAAAGCCCTGAAAATATTCTGCAAAGGCCCAGATGAAGCAGAGATCAAGCAGGTGGGAGTTGTGGATTTATGCAGGATTTTATGCGACTGTTTTATTTCCTACGCAATAAAAAATAAAGACCTTATTATAGCAAACCCTGCATCCGGTGCTACCTCTGCAACGCTCCCAATGGAACGCACTCTCCTGCATCACCTCTGACTGGTCGCACTTTGCAAAATGTTTGAAGCAGGAAATACCCCAGTGAACCCTTTGCAGCGGGGTGGGGGGGAATCCCCACCATTCCACATGACTTTCCCTGCTTTTTTTTTTCTTTCTTTTTTTTAATGCATTTCAGTAAGGTGGGGGAGATAGAAGGGTGGTTGAGAGAGGGGACAGCTGGTGCATCTGTGAAAGCACACCCTTTGGTGTTGTCCATCATGCATCTGGGTTATGCGAACTTGCTTGCAGGGGGCTTAGCAACCGAGTTTTCGAGTCGTTAGCTCTTGTTTTTTAGCAGTCTTGTGCTGGAGTCAGATCACCCCCAAGCCTGGGTGGTTGCTCATTGTGAGCTGTCCTCCTTGATTGCCCCTTAGCAGACCAACACTGCACTTCATCCAGAAAAGCTGGATCGGGATCGTTACCTTCCCATGGATGGAGCACCTCATGAGCACTTCATCAGCGCCAGCCCCAGCCAACCATGTGTCTTCTTTTTTAGAGGGGAAGTGTTGTCTAAGGGTTAGAGCAAGGGAACTGGAAACCAGGATGCCTTGATTCTGTTCCCAGCTCTTCCACTGACTTGCTGGGTGACCTTGAACAAGCGACTTCACCTCTCGGTGCCTCAGTTTACCCATTTGGGTATAGTAATATCTACCTCACAGGGGTGTTGTGAGGCTTAATTAATTAATGTCCGTGAAGCACTTCCAGATCCTTAGATGAAAGGTGCTGTAGAAGTGCACAGTATTATTACTGTCATTTTTAGATTAGCTACCTTACACGCATTCGGTAACTTTTCTTTGCTCAGTTGAATGAGGAAGATGAATCAGGGTAAGGCGGTTTCATTTATTAGTGGTCATATTATTTATTTGCACTATCGCCCACTATCCGCTAGGCATAGGAACTACACCCTCTCAGGATTTTTCTCTTTTGATTACCCATTCAAACAGTGTATAAAAGCAATCCCAGCACAACTTAAAAAAAAGTCCACCACTCCTGATGACTTATGGCCTGCATGGGTGCAAAGCAGAGAGATAAACAGAAGAATAGAACCCCTTATCCTGCCATCCAAAATGTCCGACAAGCACAATCTTTACACCACCATGACCAACAATTCACTGAATTGCAAAATCATATGTATAGGCCTTGAGTATCACGTGCATCCACATTTTAGCTGGAGAGTAAAAGCTACCACTTTTATATAGGTTTCAGAGTAGCAGCCATGTTAGTCTGTATTCGCAAAAAGAACAGAGATGAACACCTTAGAGACGAACAAATTTATTTGAGCATAAGCTTTCGTGAGCTGCAGCTCACTTCATTGGATGCATTCCGATGAATGTGAATGCATCCAATGAAGTGGGCTGTGGCTTATGAAAGCTTATGCTCAAATAAATTGGTTAGTCTGTAAGGTGCCACAAGTACTCCTGTTCTTTTCACTTTTATATAGCCATTTTTCAGGTTGTCCTATAACCCCACGGCAATGGTCGGGAAAATTCTTTTACCCATTACCAGCCAGAATCATGTGCAGAGGAATCTCATGTCTGAATGAAGCATAAAACCAATGCTGTGCTTTATTCAGAAGGTGATGCATTGGTGTACCAGCAGCACAGTCTCTAGATCATACTGCACTTTGTTCGGTGGGCTCAGACTGTGACAGACAGATTTACTACACAGTTTGAATCATAGAAACTGGGGCTGGAAAAGAAAGACACATTACTTAATCCATCCCACTGTCAGTGCAGGATTGTTCCCTACACTGTGTTCTCCAGAGATTTGTCTAATCTGGTTTTCACTCTCTCAAGCTAAGGAACATCTACTGCTCCCCTTGGGAGAGTATTCCCGAGTCTAAACCAACCTCACTGCTAGGGTAGCATTTATGGTTCTCTCTAAAGTTGGGCATAATTAGAGAGGATAAATAATGGAGAAATAATAGCTGCACAGTTTATTCTGCTGGAGAAGGAAAGAAGACTCATGAAAGACTCTTTTGGTGCGTCTGATTAATCTGTTTAATGTGGCCAGAGGAAAAGCTGCCCAGCTACAAGACTGCTAATAAAACAAGCACAAACATTCCTCCACGTTCTGGGAGATGCAGCATTCAAAGGTATTCTGTTTCCATTCTTTGTCTGATTGAGACCAAAGCTGATTCCCGGTTTAGAAAGTACAGAGGGACAGATGCTCAGCTGGTGTATGTCACCATATCTCTATTGGCTACAACAGAGCTACATTGATTTGCCCCCTCTGAGGATCTGCCCCAGACTTTACCTACTGCTCCATCTTCACAAAGCGAGGCAGGAAGAACAACAAAGATTCTCCGATTCTAATAGCTTCAGTGGAACTGGCCATGATGCAGTAGCCCTTTGTCAGAGACAAAGGTACATAGCACAGGCCCGCTCAGAGTGATCACTTTGCTACCATGCAGCTATGCAGTACATGAAGAGTTTTGGTAACTTTGTAGCAGCTTATTTTGCAAGAGAGTTAATTGTACCCAAGGAGATCAAACACAATGCTGAAGGAGTTACAGAGAAAACACCATCCCCAATCCTGTTTGCCCTCAAATTGGAGAGGGATTGGCTGTATACATCTCTGGGTCCACAAAGTCTTTACTGCCTTAATAAACCACCTTTGGTTTATGCAGTGTAATCTGCCATCAGTGGTGTTACAGGAGACTTGCCATGCTTTTGGGCTAGCGCTGGTTGAATACTGGGAGGCGAAAGTGGAAAAACTGAGTTGATTTTTTTTCCCCATTTGGTCAAATTTGAAATTTTGACATTTTTTGGTGAAATACTGAATTCTGAAAAAAATCCCACCAGTTCCAGAAGGGGCATTGGCCCCCAGAGTCCGTACTTCTGATTGCATTCCTCAGGCTTAGGCCAACAGAGCGTGGCCCATCTATTGTCCTAACAGGATAAGCACGCTGGTGAGATTCATGACCAAAAGCACATCTTGTCTGGAGGTTACAAGCGAACCGGCACACTGTTAGACTAAAGCACAACAAGACACCTAGTCCAAGATCCTGATAAAGACGCTGACTGAGACTAAAATGCCCAAATGCCAAAGATCCTGAAGTGAGATTCACCCTGCAATTCTAAGGTGCATGGAACCCAGTCCTTTCCTCACAAGGACCAGGTCTAACATGCTATGAGTGTGGACATAGTTTATACCAGCACCACTTTTGCCAGCATAGCTTATTCCAACCCCCACATAAGCGAAAGACGCTATACCAACAAAAGAACAGTTTTGCTGGTATAATTGTGAATACGCTAGGGGCTTGGTCACAGATTGCACCTCATCTCGCCCCCCCCGTGCCAGCGAAAGTTTATCGTGCTGACACAGTTATACTCCCAATATAGCCTATTTCGCTCGAGGAGGAGCTGGAATAAGCTATGCTGGCAAAAACACTTGCCGGTATAAACTGCATCCATAATAGGAGCGCTTTGACAATATGGTAGAGCTACACCAGCAAAGCACGGCTAGTGTCGGCCTGGCCAAAGTGACCACAGCTTTGCTTCAGATCTGGACCATGTGCTAGCCTCTTCCTGGTTCCATTTGTAAGTTTTGATTTCCGTGCTGTTATCTGCGCCGTCGGGAATTTTTTTAAACCGTGTTAATTGTCGTCAGCCGCATACTGTATGTTAGGCCTCTCCACCAAGCTCTTTATATGAAAGTCAGTGGCTGTCTTCCCTTGGACAATAATGAATGTATATATCGTAAGTGCAGACTATACAGAAAAGTGACTGAATCAAGGATAAGAGGGTTTTGTAAAGCCTGTTTATTTTTTTAAATGAGTTTGAGCATTTATATTTTACCACCATTTACGTGGTTTTGGGGAACCCAGATTGTGTCAAGATCTCATGCCAAAACAAGCCAAACGTTGTTTGATTTAAACTTTTTCTTCCATGAACCATATTTTAAATGATACTTTCAATGTCATTTTAAATGTTTTATTGACACATGTACTGATGAAAAACACAAAAAGTCATCTTGACAAAAGATTTATACATGAATCAAAGTATTTATTTCAATTTTGTACCTTTCCATTTTAATACATTATAATGTATTGACTCAACTGAGATAATATAAACAGTTCATTTTAATAATATGGTTGTGTGTGATTCGTTATTTTTTCCCTTTCTTCTTCCCATTTAACAGTAGCAAAATGCTGCCAAGTCTTATAGTCACAAATCATATGGAATTAGGAGCAGAGCCACACATCAAACATGAGAGCATAAGAGCAGCCATTCTGGGTCAGACCAAAGCTCCATCTAGCCCAGTATCCTGTCTTCTGACAGTGACCAATGCCAGGTGCCCTGGAGGGAATAAACAGAACAGGTCATCATCAAGTGATCCATCCCGTCGCCCATTCCCAGCTTCTGGCAAGGGGATTTCAGAGCCCCAGCAGGAGCAGAGTGAGGGCAAATATCCTGTGCTTTAGCTGAGCTAGAGACCAACTCCCTACCTGGAAAGTACTTACTATGGGTATGTCTACCCAGCCGCTGGAAGGGTGCATCCTAGGCCAGGTAGACAGATGGGCTAGCTCAGCTTGAGCCAAAGTGCTAAAAATAGTAGTGTGGGCCTGGTGCCACACTTGGCAACTTGATCTGGTCACGCACATACAAACCTGCTTGATCCCCTGGGTACATATTTCATAGAATCAGAGAATCTAGGGGTTGGAAGGGACCTCAGGAGGTCATCTAGTCCAACCCCCTGCTCAAAGCAGGACCAGTCCCCAACTAAATCATCCCAGCCAGGGCTTTGTCAAGCCTGACCTTAAAAACTTCTAAGGAAGGTGTCAAGGTTCCTTCCCCACTCTGAACTCTAGGGTACAGATGTGGGGACCTGCATGAAAAACCCCCTAAGCTTATTTTTACCAGCTTAGGTTAAAACTTCCCCAAGGTACAAACTATTTTACCCTTTGCCCTTGGACTTTATTGCCGCCACCACCAAGCGTCTAACAAATATATAACAGGGAAAGAGCCCGCTTGGAAATGTCTTTCCCCCCAAAATCCTCCCCAAACCCTAAACCCCCTTTCCTGGGGAAGGCTTGATAAAAATCCTCACCAATTTGCACAGGTGAACACAGACCCAAACCCTTGGATCTTAAGAACAATGAAAAAGCAATCAGGTTCTTAAAAGAAGAATTTTAATTGAAGAAAAAGTAAAAGAATCACCTCTGTAAAATCAGGATGGTAAATACCTTACAGGGTAATCAGATTTAAAACATAGAGAATCCCTCTAGGCAAAACCTTAAGTTACAAAAAGACATAAAAACAGGAATCTACATTCCATTCAGCACAGCTTATTTTATCAGCCATTTAAACAAAACAGAATCTAATGCATATCTAGCTAGATTACTTACTAAGTTCTAAGACTTCATTCCTTTTCTGTTCCTGGCAAAAACATCACACAGACAGAGAGAACCTTTGTTCCCCCCCCGCTTTGAAAGTATCTTGTCTCCTCGTTGGTCATTTTGGTTAGGTGCCAACGAGGTTATCCTAGCTTCTTAACCCTTTACAGGTGAAGGGGTTTTTCCTCTGGCCAGGAGGATTTTAAAGGTGTTTACCCTTCCCTTTATATTTATGACAGAAGGAAATTCCACCACCTCTCTAGGTAACCCATTCCAGTGCTTCACCACCCTCCTGGTGAAATAGTTTTCCTAATATCCAACCTAAACCTCCCCCACTGCAACTTGAGACCATTACTCCTTGTTCTGTCATCTGCTACCACTGAGAACAGTCTAGAGCCATCCTCTTTGGAACCCCCTTTCAGGTAGTTGAAAGCAGCTATCAAATCCCCCCTCATTCTTCTCTTCTGAAGACTAAAATCCCCAGTTCCCTCATAAGTCATGTGTTCCAGTCCCCTAATCATTGTTGTTGCCCTCTGCTGGACACTTTCCAATTTTTCCACATCCTTCCCGTAGTGTGGGGCCCAAAACTGGACACAGTACTCCAGATGAGGCCTCACCAATGTCAAATAGAGGGGAACAATCACGTCCCTCAATCTGCTGGCAATGCCCCTACTTATACATCCCAAAATGCCATTGGCCCTCTTGGCAACAAGGGCATACTGTTGACTCATATCCAGCTTCTCGTCCACTGTAACCCCTAGGTCCTTTTCCGCAGAACTTCTGCCTAGCTATTCGTTCCCTAGTCTGTAGCCGTGCATTGGATTCTTCCATCCTAAGTGCAGGACTCTGCCCTTGTCCTTGTTGAACTTCATCAGATTTCTTTTGGCCCAATCCTCCAATTTGTCTAGGTCCCTCTGTATCCTATCCCTACCCTCCAGCGTATCTACCTCTCCTCCCAGTTTAGTGTCATCTGCAAACTTGCTGAGGGTGCAATCCACACCATCCTCCAGATCATTAATGACAGGTTTCAGAGTAACAGCCGTGTTAGTCTGTATTCGCAAAAAGAAAAGGAGTACTTGTGGCACCTTAGAGACTAACCAATTTATTTGAGCATGAGCTTTCATGAGCTACAGCTCAGCTCACGAAAGCTCATGCTCAAATAAATTGGTTAGTCTCTAAGGTGCCACAAGTACTCCTTTTCTTTTTGCAGATCATTAATGAAGATATTGAACAAAACCAACCCGAGGACCGACCCTTGGGGCACTCCACTTGATACCGGCTGCCAGCTAGACATGGAGCCATTGATCACTACCCGTTGAGCCCGACAATCTAGCCAGCTTTCTACCCACCTTATAGTACATTCATCCAGCCCATACTTCTTTAACTTGCTGGCAAGAATACTATGGGAGACCGTGTCAAAAGCTTTGCTAAAGTCAAGGAACAACACGTCCACTGCTTTCCCCTTATCCACAGAGCCAGTTATCTCGTCATAGAAGGCAATTAGATTAGTCAGGCATGACTTGGCCTTGGTGAATCCATGCTGACTGTTCCTGATCACTTTCCTCTCCTCTAAGTGCTTCAGAATTGATTCCTTGAGGACCTGCTCCATGATTTTTCCAGGGACTGAGGTGAGACTGACTGGCCTGTAGTTCCCAGGATCCTCCTTCTTCCCTTTTTTAAAGATGGGCACATTTTAAAGGTGGGTACTATGACTTTTTCCAGTAGTCCGGGACCTTCCCCGATTGCCATGAGTTTTCAAAGATAATGGCCCCAGCTGCCGCCCATGCCACCATGGCACACTGCATTTGTTAGTGTGCTATCTCGAGCAGAGCTAGCGTGTCGTCTGCCGGTGCTGGGAAGCCCCCTCCCAGCTGCTATGTAGAAACGCCCTATATTGTAGCCTCCAGACAACAGGTCCTAGACCTCTCAAAGGCCTTGCTAGACTAGGATATAAAGGTGGGTGATCTAATTAACACCTATGAGGGTGTGTCTGCACTGAAAACAAACCAACAACCCACAGAGCCGGGGGGCTACAGACTTGGGCTTGTACTACAGTGCTAATAATAGCCCTGTGGACCTTCTGGCTCGGGCTGGAGTTCAAGTTCTGAAGCCCAGCCCCCTCCCTGAGAGTCATTGTCAAAGGTTTTAAAACGCAGTGTAGACGTGCCCTAAAACGCTAGTCAAGAAGTCTAATCAAGGCAATTGTGCTTTAGCATTTGCTAAAAGGATTGAGTGAAAGTCTAGGGGGCAGTCTAGTTTAACTAGGTTAGTATAGACTAAAATACAGCTGCTTTGGCTTGACAAAAGTCTTCAGTGCGGAGCTGACTTGTAGAACACAGACCAATTGCTCCTCTTGAGTTGCCCCTGTGAGCAGCCAGGTTGTAATAACACCCGAGTAGCTGCAGCCACACCGGGACTGCACTCACTTAGGTGCGTTGCTAGGACTTCTGGGGTGCACATCCCAGGCTTCTTAGCACTGCAGTGAGCTGTTACTTCTTCCCCAGTGAACTGTGGGAGAACTTGTTTGTCAGTTCTGGGCACATGGGGGGAATTGTAGGAACGCATCAGCACTGGACAGGTGTTAACCTGCATCCCCGCGCCAGCGTGGTCATGCTCACGTTCAGCTGAGTTGTAGCTTATCCCCCAACAGACCAGCCAGCTCCAGTTAAAAGCATCGCCGCACTCAAGGGGTTTTTGTGTGGCCAGGGCTCAGGCTAGAGACAACAACTGAGTTAACTTTGCAGTGAAGCTAAGCCCTGAGCAGGTGTTAATTAGATCAAGCTAATCAACTCGATCTAACAGCAGGATATTGTGTGCACCTATTAGAAATTAATTTCAAGGGGTGAAGTCTTCGTTTAGGGCCTGAGTCAACAAAGCATGTCAGACCAGTGTTTTTACCTGAGCTGTGTTCTATATCTAATGAAGTCTGCTGCAGGGGGTGAGAATGCTCCTTCAGAGTCCTGCTTCCTGGGGAAGGGCGAATATAGCCCCCCAGTAACAATTTTCCCTTGCAGGTGCCAGCAAATCCCCAAAGAGATTTTCAAGAAAAGCTGCAGCTAGGTGCTTGCAAGTCCTTGGAAAGACTTCAACTTTAAACTGGCTCGAAGAGGTCAGTGCCATGACTGCTTGAAGGTGACAAGTGAGCCTGAAAGTTGCCTGTGTGCTTACACATCTGTGCGGTATTTGAGCAGGCTTTTGTACTACAGCAGTGGTTCTCAACCCGCAGGCCGCATGAGGCCTAATTAGCACACAGCTGCGGTCCAGCTGTGTGCTAAAGGCCGCCGGGCTAGGGTTGCTAACCCTCCAGGATTGGCCTGGAGTCTCCTGGAATCAGCATCCATCTCCCAGTGACTACTGAAAGCAAGCCAGGAGATTTTAATAGGCTATTTTAAGAAAATGACATTATGTCATAATGGAGAAAAAAATCTCCTGGAATAGCTTCAGTCAGGGTTGGCAACCCTACGCCAGGCCCACGCGGCGGGCTTCCCGGCGGAGGCGGGGTCGCCAGCTGGATTCAGAGTAAGGGCAGCCGGGTTCAGGGTCGGAGCTGGTGGCCCGTCCTCCGCTCCTGGCCCCACTCTGTGGAGGGGTCTCTGGGTGGGAGGCGCTGGGCATAGCAATCTGGGGAAAGGTTTGGGGGGCAGTCACTGTGGTTCTCCACCTGCAGCCCAGGTAACACGTTGTGGGCTGCATATGCTGCCCGCAATGATCAATCCCTTGAGAACCACTGTATAAGAGATTGACTCAAATGGCCTGATTTTCAAAAGCACTGAGCACCTGCACCTCCCATTGACTTTAATGCAATTTGTAGGTGCTCACTGAAAATTAGGCCTGAAGGGGCATATACCTTCAGGAGCTCCAGAATTCTATTGCTCATAATAGAGGTGCGTTTGGCCCTGCCCCACACACCTGCTGTTATCTCACTGGCTGTCTTACTGACATCAGGAATTGTAAATCAGTGATGGAAAACCTGTGATACACTAAAGAAATGAGCTCCACAATTGTTCCAAGTCTGTCTCTCTGCTATTCTGAGAGGTGTCCATCACTCTTGGGTATTTGTTGCATGTGTTGAATACCACAATCTCTCCTGTAGGATTTGGAAATTTAAAAGATTTTAAAAGAAACTTTTGGCGCCAGGAACAAAATTTGCTCTTTATGCTCTCGGATATGTCTCTGATAGCAAAGTGATGTCATGGTGAGAAAAGTGAGAGCAGAAAAGTATTTTTAATACATCTGCCCCATGTTAATATTCTTCTCATATTATTCCCTGAACGTTAGAGCTGAATTAATTAATTAATCCCCCCTGCCCCGAAAATGTTGATGAAAATAAACAAAAAAAATCATTTTTGCCAATATTTTCTGCAGAAAATTTCAACTTTGTGGCAAAAAATCAAAAGCTGAACATTTGCAGCTGAAAACTGAAAATTTAGATTCACTGCAATGCCTCTGGGAGCGGTCGTTCAGGTGTCTCATGCCCATATTCTGCTTTACAGGCCAGGCTCCCTGGCCAGACGACATCTCCAAGGAAACATCACAGTCACTGAGCACGATGCATCATGAGAGTTGGGTTTTGGACAAAAATTTTCAGATCAGCTGAAAACTTTCAGTTTTTGGGTGCTTGTTTTTCCCCTGCTAAAAGCTGACATTTTCTGGAAAGCAGGCATGTTTTGCACAAATTTTAGTTTGGTCAAAACTCCAATTTTCTGTCAAAAAATAGTTTCTGTGGAAAATTTTCCACCAACTCAATGGACCACATCAAAATGTTCTTCTTGTTAGCACCACAAAGCTGTGATGAGCACAGTATAAACACCCACCAGTCCTCCTCACCACAGCAACACCAGCCCTTCTCTGAAGATCCCTCCACCCCATTCCAGCAGCACCGAGGCCCCATCATGCAAGCCCTTCACCCCACCCACCCAGCCCCACCCACCAGCTTCCCCACTCCACAGTTCCCTCACTGCAGCTACACTAGACACCGGCCTCCCTCCCACCAGCCACCTACCCTCTTTCCCCCTCCGCACACATTTTTTTCATCTGGAAAACAAATGTCCTGTGACCCACATCCCCACAACCTTCTATACCTACAAAGGATTTTGTGGTTTGGTGAGTTGTAAGACAATTTTTTTGACCACTTTGTGGGGCCCTAATCGCAAAAAGTTGAGCCCCACTGGCATAGATGTTTAGAGAGAGAGGAACAAGCCACATAGCTTTTTCTCCCCATGTTGTTCATCATCAACAAATTATTAGCTGAGCTCTGATGGCAGAAGCTTTGTTAGTGGCGATGGTGGAGGAGGTGGAAAGAGCACAGCTGGCTTTGAGGGCGTCAGGTGAGATCAGCACTGCTGGAAGCTAGAGGGAAAATCATCGTTTGACTTTTGTGAACTGAGCAAATTTGCTCCGAACACCAGAGTGAGAGAATAAGAGCCCATTAAAGTCAATGGGAGGCTCTCTGTGGCCTTTGATGGTCTTTGGCTCAGGCCTGACATAGCAGATGTCAAAAGTGTCCTTCATTGCTCTGACTCTAACCACCTGTGTGATTTCCTTTAGGCTCAAGAGTATGGAAATCTTTTTCAAAGAGCTCAAGAGAAAGCTGGCTTCTTACGTCTGATTTGCTAGTGGTCTCCCCATCTCGCTTTTCATCACACCTCCTGGAATAGGTTCTAACAATTTCTCTGACTAACACACGGGCAGAGAAGGAGCAATAGGGTGTCTAAGCAATGGTTTATGAACATGGGTTCAGGTCTAGATACATGCAGTCACAGCTGGATGAAAGTAAAGAAAACCCTGAAGTGATAGAACCATGTGACATGGATTCCTCTGCATTTACACTAATGATTTAATCAGCTCATAAAAGCTATCAGATTGAGTCCACTTCTCTGCCAGGCTGGATCTACTGCTGCAGAAGGAGGATGTATCCAATGGTGAAATGTTGCTACACTGGATCATAGCTAAAAGGCTGAAAAGCAAGTGTTAGTCCTTATGATCATGAAGAGATAGAGTATGTGAAAATAGCAGCTGATTAGAGCAATAGTTCCCAACCATTCGCTCTTGGAAGGCTGCCTGGGGATGGCAGAGCTGATGGGTGATACCACACTGTTACCAGATGTGCGCATTACTTTGGGGTATGCTCATTTATTAGGTTTCAGAGTAGCAGCCGTGTTAGTCTGTATTTGCAAAAAGAAAAGGAGTACTCGTGGCACCTTAGAGACTAACAAATTTATTTGAGCATAAGCTTTCGTGAGTTACAGCTCACTTCATCGGATGAAGTGAGCTATAGCTCACGAAAGCTTATGCTCAAATAAATTGGTTAGTCTCTAAGGTGCCACAAGTACTCCTTTTCTTTTTGTTTCGTTTATTAGGGTTACTCTTTTGTGGGGGGCGGGGTTCTGTAATTCTATTAATGTACTGCTTATGTCACTTGTGCGTTCATATGGAACTCTACTCCTTCCTTCTGCGAGTCCCCTCCCAATGGAGCTACCCTGCAGGACCTAGGTTCCCCAGGACTGGGCTCCTCCAGCCCTAGACCCAGATGAACACACGCACACGCACACACACACACACTCGCACTAACAGAGCAAGTCTGAGCAGACCGGGTCAATCAGCACTCTCAAGCTGACCCCCTTCTATGTCCCTGTACTCAATGGCCTGGGCCAAGCAGCATTTTCAGCTGCCCCCCCCCCCCCCCCCATATACCACAGGTTTAACACGTCCCTATCCCACTTTCACATTACAATTGCACTGGTAGTAACCCACTTGATGAGCAAACCCCACAGTATTTTGGGGTGCTACAGGGCTCTTTAGCTTAGGTAAAAGAAGCATTGCTGCAGAGTAAATAGGGGAAGCTAAAAACACAACAGAGTAAAGTTCAGAGAGAGAGAGAAGCAACCAGCTTAACCATAAAAGTTATTTATTGAATAATAGTGATAACTACACAAGGAGAGCCTAAAACAACATAAACTACATTATTAAAGGTTAATACCTGAGGAGGAAGGAAAACAGAGAGAGAGAAAGAAAAGGATCTCACCGCTCCCTGAAGCATGAACTGGTTGGGGTTCCCAGGTGATGGTGGCAGCTCAGGGTCCTGAGTGCAGGAGACAGGCAGAGCCCCCAGCACGATCAGTCAGGAGATGGAGTCTCAGTGGAACTGATACAGAATTTGGGTCCATGCATCAGAACACTTACTTGGGCATAGGTAGGGGTTTTTGTAGAGAAAATACAACGGTTCAAGGGAGAACACTAGATTTGTTTATGGGTAAACTGATGACTCAAGGGTTTTCTTTAGGCTAGACAATAGGAGCTGATCACTCTTGGCTATGGGTGGTGTTTTCTTCCAGGGAGCTCACAATGCAACTAGGCTGCTTCAGTATTTTGGATACCAATCAAGGATTTATTACTAGAATTGGTCTGATAATTGCTGAGCTGGGTGTGTGCAGGTGTAGGCACATTAACATCTGGAGCAGAGATCCCCCATGATGCAGTGCTTTCCTGCTTTTCTGGTCCCAGAGTTCAGTGCGGTTCTCTGTTCTCCATTCTGTACGCAAATGGAGATGTCTCCCTGTCCCATCTTTCATGCAGATGAGGCTAGGGGAGTTGTCTCTGTTCTTCATTCTGTATGCTAATGGAGATGTCTTAATCTCGTCACCCTTGTCAGGAGGGTCTAGGTGTGTCTCCCAATGCCCTTCACTGCTCTCTGCAAGCCTTTTCTCTGATCAGTTTTGGTTCAAGCAGAGATTGGAGGGGGAGTGACTTTCATGAGTCAGACAGGCTAAATACTGTGTCCTGGTTCCCCAAAAACACAGAGCTGACTGGTATCAACACCCACACCTCTTCGCACCAGGGCCGCTGTATTTGGCAGACTGCCCAATGGCTCTGTCTCTGAGTCGCTCTCTTTAGTTTCATCTCATCCTTTTCTCTCTCTCTCTCTTGTTTGTGTTCCCCCTTCTCTGGTTTCTTTTTCTTCTCATTCCCCTCAGCAAATGCTCCTCGAGTCGGGTGTTCGTTAGCAGCTGTGTGGGGTCGAGCCACATGTGTTCTCAGGGCTGAGCTGAACTCCATGGGAACACAGAGGAGACGCCAGGGTCACAGAGAGGTATGTGGAGCCTACAGCCCTGTATGTATGAGCCTGGCCTGTGGCAGGTACCCATATGGACAACTACAAGAGCATAGGTGTATTAGGGGGCACACGGATCCAGGATCATGCAGCTGTTACTTTCTGCAGTCTCCATTTGTGCTCTTGACCCAATGGGGAAACACTGGGTTGGATCAAACAAACAGCCTGTGTCCTTTTAGTGAGTTAGAATGGTTTCTGATTTACCTGCTATTACATTCACTTTTTAACTCTGTTGTACAATCGAACCGAAGGGGGATGTGGTAGCTTCACCCGCCTTGCTCCTGACCCCTGGTGCTAGCACTGAAACCAATGCCCTAGCCACCAAATTAGCCAACGCGGGCTTGGCTGCTGCAGACAAAGGGCTCCCTGCTCAGAAGACATATGGCTGGTTTGCAAGCCAGTGTTCCACCCATGGATATCTTCTGCAGCAACGACAGGTCCATCAGCCTCCCCTTGGATCTTCTTGGCCCTCTGTTAGAAGAGGATTGTGATGAAGTTAAAAGCAGGATGGGTTGAGGATTTTAGCAGGCCTGGTATTGCACCCTGTGGGCTTGATTCTCCATTACCTTCAACTTGTGTCATCATGTATACCAATGGAAACAGTGTCCACACTGCACTCATTTTAAAGAGCCACACCAGGTGCAGAGCAATGGAGAACAGGCCCTAGGCCTACAGGTCTGATCCATCCAGAGCACACAGAATGAAAGGAGACAAAATGGGAAAGGCCTGTTGAGCCTCCCAGCTCATCTCGCTGCCAGTGGAGGATTTTTCTTTACCCTACATGTTTCCATTGATTTTTCTAAACTAGTCTTCAGGAGGCAAGTGACAGGGCATCTGTCTATTCCCTTGGGAGACTATTCCACACCCCAGTAAATCACACCATCAGAATGATTTCCTGATATCCTGCACAGAATTGTGCCGAGGACAGAAGTTCCATTTTTGTGAAGGATTTCGATATTTCAAACTCTGGCTTTGTCCCAAATCGGAACTAAGCCCCCACATTTTTAAAATTCTCCATAAAGGAAAACACGGGATTAAAAAAAAATCATTTTAAATTGAGTGAAACATTTTGCTTTGACAAAGGCAAAAATGTTTCATTTTGATTTTGACTTTTGGAATAATACAAAATTAAAAAAATAATAATGAAAATGTTTCAAAGATGCAGAACTGAGACATTTGCACATTGTTGGAAATTCTGGTGCAATCGATCCAATTTTGTGAAGCATTTTGATTGAGTAGCTTCCATGGATACATAGATTCAGAGATTCCCAGGCCAGAAAGGACCACTGTGATCATCCAGTCTGACTTCTTGTATAACACAAGCCAGAGAACTTCCCCAAAATAATTCCTAGAGCAGATCTTTTAGAAAAACATCCAATCTTGATTTGAAAAATATCATTGCTGGAGACTCCACTATGACCCTTGGTAAATTGTTCAAACAGTTAATTACTCTCACCATTAAAAATGTACACCTTATTTCCAGTCAGAATTTGTCTAGCTTCAACTTCCAACCACTGGATCATGTTACGCTCTTCTCTGTTAGATTGAGGAGCCCATTATTAAATATTTGTTCCCTGTGTAGATACCTATAGCCTGTGATCAGTCACCCCGTAACCTTCTCATGGTTAAGCTCAATAGATTGAGCTCCTTTAGTCTATCACTATAAGGCAGGTTTTCTAATTCTTTAATCATTCTCATTGCTCTTCTCTGAACCCTCTCCAGTTTATCAACATGCTTCTTGAATTGTGGACACCAGACCTGGAAACAATATTCCAGCAGTGTTTGCACCAGCATCAAATATAGAGGTAAAATAATCTCCCTACTCCAATTTGAGATCACATTAGCTATTTTGGCCACAGCATCACCCTGAGAGCTCATGTTGAGCTGATTATCCATGATGACCCTCAGATCTTTGTCAGAATCACTGCTTCCCAGGAGAGAGTCCCACATCCTGTAAGTTTGGCCTGCATTCTTTGTTCTTAGATCTATACATTTACATTTAACCATATTAAAACATATATTGTTTGCTTGCGCCCAGTTTACAAAGTAATCCAGACTGCTCTAAATCCTCTCCTCTTCATTATTTACCACTCCCCCAATTATTGTATCATCTGCAAACTTTACAGACCCGGAGGGACCATTTGCCTTCTTTGTCTTTTGGTAGGCTTGCCTGAGCTCCTTAATTTTCACGCAGCACTGCTGTTTGTCCCTGGTGTAGCCTCTGTCCACCATGCCCTGTGCAATTTTGGCATATATATCAGCATTTCTTCTGCTGGATCGGAGTTCTGCCTGCACAGATTCTTCTCCCCATACAGCAATCAGATCCAGTGTCTCCTGTTTGCTCCATGCTGGAGCTCGCTTGTGATTCTGGGACTGCATGGTCACCTGTTCTGCTGAGCTCGCCATGCTAACCAAACAGGAAATGAAATTCAAAAGTTCCCAGGGCTTTTCCTGTGTACCTGGCTAGTGCATCAGAGTTGAAAGTGCTGTCCAGAGTGGTCACACTGGAGCACTCTGGGATAGCTCCCGGAGGCCAATACCATTGATTTGCACAGCGCTGCATCTGCACTACCCTAAATTCGACCCAGGAAGGTTGACTTTAGTGCTACTCCCCTCATCAGGGACGAGTACAGCAGTCGATTTTAAGAGCCCTTTAGGTCGGCAGAACGGGGTTGGTTGTGTAGCCGCATTGCTTATAAAATCAACCTAAAGCAGCTAAAATTTGACCTAACCTCGTAGTGTAGACCAGACCTAAGTAATTACATCAACACTATTACCTTTATCAACCAAATTTATAATCTCATCTAAAAAAGCTATTAAGTTAGTTTGACAGGATCTAGTTTCCATAAATCCATATTTATTTGCATGAATTACATTACCCTCCTTTAGCTCTTTATTATTCAAGTCCCATATCAGCCACTCCATTATCATGTCTGGGATCAACGTCAGACTGATAGGCCAATAATCATGTGGGTCGTCTCATTTACCTTTTTTTAAAATAGTCACAACAGTAGCTTTCTTCCAGGCTTCTGGAACTTCCCCAGTGCTCCAAGACATTGAAAATCAACATTAATGGCCCAGCAAGTTCCTCAGCCAGCTCTGTTGAAACTCTTGGATGCAAGTTATTTGGACCTTCTGATTTAAAAATGTCTAGTAGCCACTGTTTAGCATCTTCCAGAGATACTAGTGGAATGGAAATAGTGTCATCATCACCATATGGTGATACTCCACCATCTGATTTTTTTCCCCAAATACAGAACAGAAATATCTATTGAACACTTCTGCCTTTTCTACATTATTATTGATAATTCTACCACTTCCATCTAGGAAGGAACCAATACCATTGTCAGGATTCTTTTCATTACTGATATATTTTAAAAACTCCTTATTGTCCTTAACTCTGCTGGCCATAGATTTCTCCTTGAGTCCCTTGGCTTCCCGTATCAGTTTTGTGCAACTACTAACTTCTGATTTCTATGTTTTACAATCAACTTCCCCTTTCTTCCATTTGTGTCATATAATATATATATGTCTAGAGCTGCCTTCATTTCCTCTCTAAACCAGGTTGATTGTTTTAAACAGCACAGCCTTCTTCATCAATTGTGGGATTGTGGCTTCGAGGGCATCTCGTAAAGTGTTCCTAAATTATTCCCAATTATCATTCTTATTTTTCTGATTAAATTCTTCCTCCCAGCTGATTTGGTTCATAATTGTTTCAGCTTTATGAAGCTGACCCTATTAAAGCACCAAGTATACATATTACTGAGCTAGGAAATTGTCATCTATAATGTTTGGAAATTACAAAGATGTTTTAGTATTGGCAGCATGAAACCTCCAGAGTATGTCACTCAAACTGAAGTCTCCCACGATCACTCAGGTTTTTCATTTAAACCCCCGCACATTATAGACAAGTGTGTACAGAGGCAGCCATCCTGTTTCCTCACTGATTTGATGGCCTGTAGCAGATACCAACTAATACACCATCTCGTCCTATAGCTGTTAAGACTGATCCATAAGCATTTAAAATCATTGCCTTCTAGTTATCAATACTTGGAACCAGGTTTCGATATAGTGCCACTCCCTCTCCCCTTTTGCCCACTTGTTCCTTCCTAAATAGGCTACAGTCATTAATTTTAACATTCCAGCGTGTGAATCCTCCTGCCAGGTTTCAGCCATACCAACTAGATCGAATCTGTGTTCATAAATGAGCAAGTCCAGTTCCTCTTGCTTGTTCCCTGGGCTCCTAGCATTGGTGTATAGGCAATTAGAGAATTTCTTTTCTTTGTGTCCTTTGGTTCCTTGATTCATTTTGTTCTCAGCACCCTGATGTTGTGCTGAGTGCTCATATCTTCCCTCTTTTTACCTTCCCCTTTTGCCATTAGTTTCATCCCATCCTGCCTATTCCAGCCAGCCAGTTGCTCGAGAGATTGTTCCCCCTTGTGACAGGGTGCTATCAGGAGCACCCTGGTTGCTGGCATTGCTGCAGTGTGGGGCCCAGCTGAGGGCAGTTACATACTTTCTGGTGGGGGGATTGTGAGCACCTGGGTGACAATCACAGGGCTCACTAGGTAATTGGGGAGAACATAAGGAAGCCAGGGCAGCTTAAGAGGGAACTCAGAGGGTGAGCCTGGGCCGGGGAGTGAGGGCTGCAGGGAAGTCTGCTCTTGCTATAAGCCTGTGTTGCATGGTATTGCGACGTAAGATGGAAATAAGTGCACACCCTAGTGAAAGATAAACAACCTGATGTGTGTTTGTGATTGTGATACCATCTGAACTGGTCAGCTGTAGCTCATGAAAGCTTATGCTCAAATAAATTGGTTAGTCTCTAAGGTGCCACAAGTACTCCTTTTCTTTTTGGTCAGGTAGTGAGGTTCACCAGGTAATGATGAAGGTGCCCTGTGACACCCCTTCTACTTAGGAGGCCATCCAAACTACACAGCCCCCACAGAAGGTGGACCAATGTTCCACAAAACCAAAGCCCTCCACCACTTCCCTAGCCAGTGGTTCACTTCCAGAATCTCCTGCCTTCAGTCTTCCTTTGCTCATGGGACAGAAAGGGTCTCAGAGAAGATTGCTTCTTCTTCAGCCCCTAGCTTTTCCAAGATACCAAGGCCAGAATGGATCATTGTGATAATCTAGTCTGGCCTCCTGTATAACACAGGCCACAGGACTGCCCCTAAAATAATTCCTAGAGCAGAGCTTTTAGAAAAACAGCTTGTCTTGGGTCTGGAATATGGTTCCATTGAAGTTTTTCTGACCAGCTCTAGTTCAGAGTAAATGTTCCTGCTCTTTAGTTCATCCCATTACTCTAGCTGTGAGCTCCCCTGTAATCCACTCTGGATGGGATGACAGCTTCTGGGGGGGCAGAGGGGAAGGCGGGAGGGAGATCTCTTTGGGAGACCAGAGCCAGTCGGAGAGGGGTATCGTCAGGACAGGATTCTGCCCAATCCTCACACCCTGGGATTAGATGCTTTCTAATAATAACATTTACATAGCAATTAATGCTACACGTGTTGGGCCACGCCAAAACCCCAAGCCAAACACCCCTGGACTTCCAAGAGGTTCGTTTGATCAGCCTGTCCTAGCTGGCTCCAGTCTCGACAGTGGGCCTGATCCAAATCCCATCCACTTCAGTGGGCTTTGGATCAGCGCCAGTGTGGGAAGGGTGAAGGTAGGATTTAAAACAAGGGACAGGAGGCAGGAGAGGCGATCAAACTGGAAGTAAATGTGGGTAAAGAAGGGGGAAAGCTATTATGGAATAAGCTAGCAAGGGGTGGATGTTTGAAGCAGGATATAAGACAATCTAAGGGAGGCCTAGATTTGCTTCTGCAGGAGGAGGTGAGGGATGGGTTTGGGGGCAAGACAGGTAAGTGGTCTTAAGAAAAAGACAAACAGGGAACGAGCTGGGGTGGGCAGGCTAGCCCTTGGTCTACAGTGTCTTATGCTGGCATGGTGCTCCCAGAGGCAGATCTATTTAGAATGAGCCAGGAGAAGCACCATCACATGTTACAAGAAGAAAGAAATGTACAGAGATACAATGCACACGTGGCTACCAGCAGAGCCAGGGCCAGGCAAAAGCAGACTAAGCAATTGCTTAGGGCTCCGAGCCGCTCAAGGGGGCCCCCTATTCACTTGTTATGCTGTGTTGTGGGCGGGGGGGATTCCTGTTTAGGGCCCCCAATGGGCTAGCACAGCCTCTGGCTACCAGGAACCTAAGGGATCTCTCTCTGCCAAACACTGCAGGAAAAAATACGTCTATCGACGAGTCCGTCAGATGCGTACATACAGTTGCCCTGGATTTATCGATAAGTAATTCCAGTGTGAGTATGTGGCCACTGACATGTATTTGGGCCACACATTTTGGAAGTGGCCCTTAATTTTAGGTGCCCAGCTAGGGACATCTTGGGACTGATTTTCATAGGTGCTGAGCCCGATGATTCCATTTGAACCCTCCAGCCCTCCCCTTCCTCCTCCCCCCCCACTGTGAGTCTCTTCACCTCAGCTTCACTCCCCACCTGCCCTTCTGACCCTCTTCTCCGCTGCCCTGTCCCCCTCCCCCTCTTCTTTCCATTTAACGTATCCCTCCGTAACTAACCTGGCCCAGATCCTGGCATTAACATGATGTTTGCTGTTCGCTCTGAGTGAGTTCTAACCCTTCCCCTGGCCTATGTCGATCCGATCTATCTCCATTGTAAGCTCCCTTTCTCTCTGTCTGTTCAGAACCTAGCACAATGGGGCTCATCCTTCGTTGGTCCACAGGCACCAGTGTAACAAACCTGATTAACCACAACTTAAAGTTAATGAGAGTGGCAGGCACTCAGCCCGTCTGCCACCTTGGGCAGCCAAAACCGGAGCCATCCCAAGTTACTGGACACTTGTGGCCATAACCCAGGGGAACTGGTTTAGCCTTCCGACAAACCCATCACTCATCACATATGAATGTGAGCCCAACGTAAACGCTGACATGACTGTGTGTGCTGCAGCCATCTGGTTTGCAATGTAAGTAATGCTAACGATACTCTGAACAGCTTGAGCAGCACCAGGGCTGACTGGGATCCTGCCCCACGTGAGACACTTGTCGCTGTGAGGGATCGGCGTTAGTTGCTGTGATGGGGTGTGCCCCCCACACAAGGCCTGAAGAGGTTAAGGTGGCCACGTAGGCCAACTGACGGCCCAGACTGCATCTGGAGGTGGAGCCAGGGAGCAGGGAATTGATTGCAAGCAGGCTCAGCTGGACAGGAACGGGCAGGGCCTGTATAAAGCCCAGGAGCTGAGAGCAGCTAGGGGGCTGCAGGGAACTAGCCTACAGTTACTCCCTGGGAGGCTGGCAAATCCAGAGAAGTGGGGAGAGCCTGAAGGTAGGGAAGAGGCTCAGGGAAAGGTAGCAATGTTCAGGAGGGAACAGATGCTGGCTGCTGACTCAAGGGCCCCTAGGCTAGAACGCAGAGTAGAGGGCAGGCCCAGGTTCCCCTGCCAGCCACTGAGGAAGTGGCACCACGTGAGCAGTGAATAGGAAGCCTGCCTGAGACTGCTGGTGAGGAAAGACTTTTATACCTCAGAAGGGGGAAACACGCCTGGGTGATGTGTCCAGAGGGCCAAGTCAAGAAGAAGGAGCACTTGGAGTTGCAGAGAAAGGGGAAGGACGGCCAGAGGAGGATGCTGAACCTGGAAGAAGCTAATCCCCAGTGTGGCCAGGAGGAGGCACCTTAGCGGTAAGTGGAACCCTGTGGCAGTCGCTCAATATTTGGTGCATCACGCAGAACACAGCTGAAAGGAAACGGTATGAAAATACAACAGCTCTCTCCTTAAAGACAGGCAGTAAGCTGGACTCAGCTCGACACCTTCAGCCAATGCACACGCAGCTCCTCAGGCTGGAAGACAGAGCAGGCAGACTGTAGAGAAGAGGATGCTTTTAGGAGATACGTTGGGTAAGAGGCCAGGGAGTAAAGGGCCACACACTGTTTATTCTGAATGGACTTGGGAACTGGACAATGGACATTTCAGGAGAGAGTGCTTGGGGAGCACGTTGAGGGAGGGGAAGGTACAGCTCAATGTAACCTGAAAGTTATAGCTGGGGGATGACATGAGAAGGGATGAGAAGACACTTGATGCCAGAGACTGGGTCTTTGTTGTGCTGCCCTGCCAAAGGGTGAGGGGAGCTAAGGAGAGGGTGGGTGCTTGGGAATTGCTCCCTGCAATAGCATGAAGGATGCCTCTCTAGCTTAGTCTGTGCAGCGGGTAAGGCTGGCTATGTTATGCAGACAGTTTCCTTTGTTCTTCTCTGCTTTTCTCGCGATGCCGAGCCAGTCTTACTGGGCTACAAGCCAGGTGGGGAGATGCCTTGTGAATTCCATACATGCTGGCCCAAAGAGCCGAAAGACTCTTCAGCTGGTATGATGAGGTGAGGCGCGAAGGAGGTGGGATATGGAGCTTTCTCAGCTCATGATTCTCAGGAGCACAGACCCAGGGCTGCTCTCTCAGAAGGTGTGTTGCTTGCTGGGCTGCGGTCCTCTAGATTCATGGGAAATGTAAAATTGCCAGAGACCAGAGCTAAGTTTACGGGGATTAAAATGACCTCTTCTGAGGAGCCAGCTCGGGGATGTGACTAGGATTAACCAGCTGGGAATCAACAACAGTGAACAATTCCATAGGAACACAGGCACTGCCCGACTAGATCAGATCCAAGGTCCATCCAGTCTAGTATCCCGTCTCGAGCAAGAGCTGACACCAGGTGCTTCTGAGGAAGTGCAAGAACCCGACAGTAGGCAGATGTGGGATAATCTGCCCCATAATATTGGCATGCACCCCACATGTGAGACAGTGACCCAGAGTGGGGAATAGATCACCCAAAACAGCAGCAGAAGGAGAAGCTCGAAATGAGGCAGAATTAATTCTCCAGCCTGCTCAAAGTTTCCGGTTCTGTGACTCAGCATTTCTGATGTCAGTAACTGACAGAATAGGCAGTGAAATCTCTCACCAGGTTGGCTTGTACAGGGAGGAGATAGAGCTGAGTCTGACGTAAGTGACAGTCCTGGTAATCGGATACAGCTGAGGGTCTGGAGCATAGCAACTGACATATCAAACCAATCTATCTACTCTGGTATACTGTCCTAGACAGCTAGCCAACACCAAATGCTTTACAAGAAGGTGTGAAACCCCCCACAATGTCTAGTTAAACCTGTGGAACTCACTGCAACAAGATATTATTCAGAGGACAAGTTTGTTAGGCTTTTTTAAAAAGCATTCGATCCTCATATAACTAATGATAGGAAGGATAATCAAGTGGTGAAGACACTGGACTGAGACACTAGACTGAGACCCAGTTCTGCCACAGATTTCTTATGTGACCTTGGACAAGTCACTTTATCTCCCTGGACCTCAGTTCCCCATCTGTAAAATACAGCTAGTAAGACTTCCTGTCTTCCATCCTTGTCTATCGTGATTATACGTTTGCAGTGTTGTTGTAGCCATGCTGGTCCCAGGACGTGAGAGAGAGACAAGGTCTGTGAGGTAATATTTTTTATTGGACCTATGTCTGTCAGTGAAAGAGACGTGCTTTGGCCCTCTGACCTGAAGAAGAGCTCTGCGGAGCCCAAAACCTCGCCTCTTTCACCAACAGAAGTTGTCCAATAAAAGCTATTACCTCACCCACCTTGTCTCTCTCATATCTTGCTTATAAGCTTTTTGAGGCAGGGATTCTCTTTTTGTACAGCACCTAGCTCCCTGTGGACTCAATCTAGGTTGGGATCTCTAGGTGCTACTGTAATACAACTAATAAATAATAAAATATATAGGAGCATTTGCTGGAAATCAGACTGCAACAGTATTACCATGCCAGCTAGCTAACAGTGACTGTACCTGACTGTCTATAACTTTAAGAAAAAATGGTCTTTGAGTAAGATTGTCTTTGGGTCTCAAGGAAATTTCCCCTCATGGCATCCTCTATCTCTAAACTCCTACTGCAGTGGTGCTCAGACTTTTCCTGTCGTGACCCCCCAACACCTTACCAGTAATGGAATCTGTCCCCCCCACCCCACCCCATTACTACACAGTTGGATCAGCAGAGGAGCTTGGGCTGGGGGTGGAGGAAGATCTGGGGCTAGAGGCGGAGCTGGCCTGGGAGTGGAGAGGGAATGAGAGCAGAGCTGGCCTGGGGGTGGAGTGGAGATGTGGTTTAGGGGTGGAGCAGGGGGTAGGGTGGAGCTGTGGCTGTGGCCAGAGCTAGGCAAGGGGTAGACCAGTGCTGGGTGGTGCTTCCACCCCACCCCCCATGGGGGCTGGCCTGGGCCCTGCCACCTGCCTCCCCCCGAACATTCCTCTGTGCCCCCCTTGGGGCACACCCCACAGTTTGGGGACCACTGTCCTAATGTGTGTCATAGGATCATAGAAGATTAGGGTTGGAAGAGACCTCAGGAGGTCATCTAGTCCAACCCCCTGCTCAAAGGAGGACCAACACCAACTAAATCATCCCAGCCAGGGCTTCGTCAAACTGGGCCTTAAAAACCTCTAAGGATGGAGATTCTACCATCTCCCTAGGTAACCCATTCCAGTGCTTCACCACCCTCCTAGTGAAAAAGTTTTTCCTAATATCCAACCTAGACCCACTGCAACTTGAGACCATTGCTCCTTGTTCTGTCATCTGCCACCACTGGACAGCCGAGCTCCATCCTCTTTGGAACCCCCCTTTGGGTAGTTGAAGGCTGCTATCAAATCCCCCCTCACTCTTCTCTTCTGCAGACCAAATAACCCCAGTTCCCTCAGCCTCTCCTCATAAGTCATGTGCCCCAACCCACTAATCATTTTCGTTGCCCTCCAGTTTGTCCACATCCCTTCTGTAGTGGGAGGCCCAAAACTGGACGCAATACTCCAAATGTGGCCTTACCAGTGCCGAATAGAGGGGAAACTTTCACAAGTCCCCTTCAGCAAGTAATGGGGTCAACTCTGCTAATGCCGAAACTCTGCAGTAGGTCTGCAGGGGGAGGAAGCAAAGGATGGTGGTAGGATTTTGAATATACTCAGGTTTCAGAGTAGCAGCCATCTTAGTCTGTATTCACAAAAAGAAAAGGAGTACTTGTGGCACCTTAGAGACTAACCAATTTATTTGAGCATAAGCTTTCGTGAGCTACAGCTCACTTCATCGGATGCATATACTCAGAAGGTGATTTCTAAATGCCAAGCCAAAGGCCAGCCTTGGTGTTAGTTGTCGGAGTGAGGACAGAGGAAACCGATCTCAAGAAGTGTGAGAGAGGAATGTGGTCAGAGAGAAAGTATATGGTTCAGTTAGTGTATTTTGGACGACGTGACATGCATGGACACAATGCATTAGGCATGGGGAGCTTACTGCGTGTGTAGAGATTGTGATTCTGTCTGAAAGTGAAATTCATTAAAGGATGCAGCCTTTCATCCTCTGCAGCGCTAGATGACAGGGCGAGGGAGTGATACAGGCCTGGAAATGCCACATGCAAAAAGGTCACTGAGGCAGATGTCACTGGAATAGGTAGAGGCCAGTAAACTTCAGAGGGAAGTGAGCTCCAGAAATGTTTAATCTGGCCATCCAGTGATCCAGGCACTGCCTATCACTGTCCTGAAAGAGAACGTGGTCTGGAGCAAATGCCAACCGAAGAACTCTAGCATGTTTTCTTTATGACTGCCAGAGACTAGAAGCCCGCACAGAATGCCCCTCCCCCCTCACAAGCCAAATCAGGCTGCTTTCATCTGGCCAGGGTGAGAGTTACTGAGAAAGAAAATTACCCCACACAATCCTCTAGGCAGCATAAGGTGAAACAATTGGAATAAACCAGAAAACCCAGCTCTTGTTTCCTTTGGATACATGTTCCTCGATGCTCCTACACCAGAGAAAACACACCCTGTCTCACTCCATAACTCCACCAACTTCTCTTTGAAATCCCCACTTACAACCTGCTTCTGCCATGATACTTACAAATCACTTCTGGCTGGCACCTCTTAGGAAAGCAGAGACTTCTGCTTTGCTGCTAAACTCTGCTTTGCTACCGAATCTTCCCTCCTGCCTTCAACCATTTGTTTCCTTCGTCCACCTGTTACGTCCTCTCTGACATGAAGGGCAAAACCCTGACCCTACTGAACTCAGAGGGAATTTTGCCGTTGACTTAAATTGGGCCAAGATTTCACCCCAGGACAATAAACTCTTTGAGGCAGGGATCATCTTCTTTGTCACTTGTCTGTACATCACCGAGCATGCTGGGGCTCTGACCCTTGACTAGGGTTCTTAGTTGCTACCATAACAAAAATAAATAATTAATCTTTCCAGATAGCTCCCTGTGAGTTGTGCGTGTACAGTTCCCAGCCTGACCAGGTCTCACATGTTTAAGATAAAGGAGGACCGTAGACATTAAAGGAGAAAGAGACATTACTGGGGCAGCTATTCAATTTCCCAAGGGCTAATTCACAATTGTCCCCAGCTGATGACATATTTTCAGTGCTTTCTCCAGTCTTATTTTAAATATCCCACACTTACCCTGGGAGACTGCACCCGCAGGCTAATACACCTTGCCGTTTGCAAGTTTTTCCTCTCATTCAGCCTACATTTTCCTTTCACTAATCGCAATCCTTTACTCCTCATCACACCCCCAGAGAGTCTCTTAAACAATCCGTTGCTCTGTTTGGCTTTCACATGCTTCTGATGTTTCTGGAGAAGAGACACCACATACATACTTAAACAAATAATATGCATTTTAATACGGCTAAATATAAATGTATACTTCTAGGAACAAAGAATCTAGACTATACTTATGGAATGGGTGATTATCCATCACAACCCTCAAATCTTTTTCTGAGTCACTGCTTCCCAGGATATAATCAACTCAACATGAGCTCCCACTGCAATGCTGTGGCCAAAAGAGTTAATGCGATCCTGGGAGGCATAAACAGGTGAATCTCAAGTAGGAGTAGAGAAGATATTTTACTTCTATATTTGACACTGGTGCAAACACTGCTGGAATACTGTGTCCAGTTCTGGTTTCCACAATTGAGGAAGGATGCTGATGAATTGCAGAGGGTTCAGAGAAAAGCCACAAGAATGATGAAAGGATTAGGAAATCTGCTGTATAGTGATAGACTCCAGGAGCTCAATCTATTTAGTTTAACAAAGAGAAAGTTAAGGAGCGACTTGATTACAGTATATAAGTACCGATATGGGGAACACTCTATTTAATAATGGGCTCTCCAATCTAGCAGAGAAAGGTCTAACATGATCCAATGGCTGGAAGTTGATGCGAGACAAATTCTGACTGGAAATAAGGTAAATTTTTAACAGTGAGAATAATTAACCATTGGAACAACTTACCAAGGGTTACGGCGGATTGTCCATTGCTGATAATTTTTAAGATTTCAAGATTGGATGTTTTTCTCCAAGATCTGCTCTAGGAATTATTTGGGGGAAGTTCTCTGGCCTGGTGTTATACAGGTGGTCAGACTAGATGATATCACGGGTCCCTTCTGACCTATGAGTTTGTCATATTTTTTAAAGCTTGTACTTTCTGTTGCTGATGTGTATAACAAAGAAATGTATTCTGGACTCACATACATTGATTGCAGTCAGTGGGGAAGGTACCCTGGGCCAGATTACAAAGGTATTCAGGCATCTAAAAATGACCCTCAATGACATTCAATGAGAATTTGGCAGCTAAATATGTTTGAGGTTCTGGTTCTAGGTGCCTAACTTGCTTACTTGTTTGTGTATATTTCAAGCGGTGTCTATCTGCAGCTTTAGGTGCCTAAATACCTTTAGAAATCTGGCCCCATGTTTAATTTAGTATTGTATAGCATTAGATAGTCGCAGCCTAGGTAAGGGAAGGAGTAGTTTATGTAGCTGTCTTCAAAAAAATATAAAGGGCCAGATTCTGTCCCCAGTGCGGCCACTGTCAGGCTGATAAGCAGCCCTAAACAGAGAGGTGAGGGTTTCCCTTACATGTGTCAGGGCAGGGAGGGCAAAACTAAGAGCACCTTGCTCTCCAGTCATCTCCAGGTGGTGCATTGGCTGATGCCGATGCCTCTCCCACATACACAAGGAGCTGGCTGGTAGTACTTTCACCATACTCCCCCACCTCCCAGGTCTTGGGCCAAGCACAGCTCAGGCAGACCTTAGACCCATTGCCAAGGACTGGAACCTGGTTCTCTTTGAAAAACCCATTGTCCACAGCCATCCAGCCACACTACGATCTGTTCCAGGGATAGGTGGGTCTTAGAAGGAAATAGTGCAAAGTTATGTTGCTGGGCTGGTTGCATTAGGACACTCTATAAGTACACACTTTTGAGCAAGGTTAAGGAATCCTCACTTCTGCTGGGATGTTTCCAGCTAAGCTAATACCCATTAAACTACCCGAGAGTCTGGAGCAGGTTCCAAAGCCAGTATTTCCCCTTTCTTTACACAGACCAGCTGGCACTGTGCTGGGTACCCTCATACGGCCAGAGAGACTGGATGGCAGTAGGACTTTCTAAGAGCAGAGTTATTGGTATTTTATAAAAAGATTGATCTTTTCCATAAGAACGGCCATTCAGATCAATGGCCCATCTAGTCCAGTATCCTGTCTTCTGACAGTGGCCAGTGCCCGAAGCTTCAGAGGGAACAAACAGAACAGGGCAATGATCAAGTGATCCATCCTCTGTCATCCACTCACAGCTTCTGGCAGTTGGAGATTTAGGGACACCGAGAGCATGGGGTTGCATCCCTGACCATCGTGGCTAATAGCCATTGATGGACCTCTCCTCCATGAACTAATCTAGTTCTTTTTTGAACCCAGACATACTTTTGGCCTTCACAACATTTCTGGCAACAACTTCCACAGGTTGATTGTGTGTTGTGTGAAGTACTTCCTTTGGTTGGTTGTAACCCGTTGCTCGTTCGTTTCATTGGGTGACCCCTGGCTCTTGAATTATGGGGAGTGGTAAATAACACTTCCTTATTCACTTTCTCCGCACCATTCATGATTTTATAGATCTCTGTCATATTTCTCCACACACACACACTTAGTTGTCTCTTTTCTAAACTCAACAGTCCCAGTCTTTTTAAACTCTCCTCACATGGAAGCTAATTATTTTTGTTGCCCCCTCTGGACCTTTTTCCAATTCTAGTACATCTTTTCTCAGATGGGGCGGCCAGAACTGTGTGTGGTATTCAAGGCGTGGACATACCATGGATTTATAAAGTGGCATTATGATATTTTCGCCAGTAACTGATTACCTCTGCAGTCTCCCTTCCGAGAAATAACTTTTGCGCACAAATCAACTCCTCACAGTTAAAGTGTCAGATTACAGTAAGGGGTTGTCAGTACCCCTTTCCAAAGAGGTCATTCAGACTCTGTCTGCATGTCTGTCTCTGTTTGTCTATCTTCTCCAGTCATTATAATGGACACAGTAATACAGAGAAAATTCTACCCTTTGATCCAGGCACACAATTTTCCACTTCTGACTACCTGAAAGAAGGAAAACCCAGGAGAAGGCAAGCCAATGGCAGGGCTTGGTAGGGCCCTGTGGCATAGGTGGACACTATTTAATTAGGAGGCCATAGCTGTATAAGAAACATATGAGATTTGAAGGGTCTAAGCCCCTAAACTAGATCCATAGCCTATGTAATGAGTGTGGAAAAACAGAACCATGTGGTCGAAAGGAATCAACCCAGGACTAGAGTCCGGAACTCCCAACTTCTGATCTTGGCTATTCCCAATAAGGTCTTTTGCAATTCATCTCAGCTCTGTTCCTCAGTTTCCTTACCCACAAAATGAGGACAGCAAAATACTGAACTACCTCATAGCAGAGATGCCAACCTCTGAGACTTTTAGCATGTTTACAAAAAATAAAAAGTAGGAAGGAATTAGGGAGTTGCTTGGAGCAGCGGCAAGTGCCAAAGGTGCAAAGCTGAATACAGACAAAGGGTCTGGGGTAGGGCCTTGAACTTGCAGTGCATTTTAGATGCATTTCTATGCATGATCATATAACAGGACTGGAAGGGACCTCAAGAGGTCATCTAGTCCAGTCCCCTGCACTCTCAAGGCAGGACTAAGTATCATCTAGACCATCCCTGACAGGTGTTTGTCTAACCTCTTAAAAATCTCATAAGAACGTAAGATGACTTAATGATCCCTTTCTGCAGTACTCCTTCCTAGGCAGTCATTTCCCTTTTTGTAAGCGTGCAACTGATTGTTCCTTCCTAAGTGGAGTACTTTGTGTTTGTCCTTATTGAATTTCATCCTATTTACTTCAGACCATTTCTCCAGTTTGTCCAGATCATTTTGAATTTTAATCTTATCCTCCAAAGCACTTGCAACCCATCCCAGTTTGGTATCATCCACAAACTTTATAAGTGTACTCTCTATGCCATTATCTAAATCATTGATGAATTGATGAAGATATTGAACAGAACCGGACCCAGGACTGATCCCTGTGGACCTTACTCAATATGGCCTTCCAGTTTGACTGTGAACCACTGATAACGATTTTCCAACCAGTTATGCACCCACCTTATAGTAGCTCCATCTAGGCTGTATTTCCCTAGTTTGTTTATGAGACTCATTTGAAACAGTATCAAAAGCTTTACTACAGTCAAGATATACCACATCTACCGCTCCCTATCAAGTTGTTTTGACACAATTCGTATTTAAGAAATCCATGCTGACTGTTACTTATCTTATTATCTTTTAGGTGTTTGCAAATGGATTTCTTAATTATTTGCTCCATTATCTTTCTGGGTACTGTAGTTAAGCTGTCTGATCTGTAATTCCCCAGATTGTCCTTATTCCCCCTGTTATAGATTGGCATTATATTTGCACTCTTCCAATCCTCTGGAATTTCTCCCATCTTTCATGGTTTTTCAAAGATAATCGATCATGGCTCAGATATCTCCTCTGTCAGTTCCTTGAGTATTCTAGGATGCATTTCATCAGGCCCTGGTGATTTGAAGACACTGCACCCGTGCATCTCTTACCCCGACCTGGCTGTAGCTGGGGGGGGCCCGTGGTGAAAAGTGGATGGGCCAGGTTTAAAACTGTTTAAAGCTGGGCAGACTGGATTAGATTAACACCTTTGGTCCATTTATTCCATCTAAATTAACAACCGGCTCCCACTGTTTTCAGTGAGATTGAAGCCAGGACCATAGAGAAAATGGCTGCCACTGTGTGGTTCAGGGGGCTGGACAGGATACAGGGACTGACTAGCAGAGACATTGTGAAAGGGGGATAGGAGAGTGAGGGGGATCAGGAGTCAGATGTAGGGCCTGTAGGGGAATGGGGGGCAGGAGGATGTGGGAGGGAAGGAGAGAGGTGGAGGCAGCTACAGGGTGATGGGGGGAAGGAGGGAGGCTGGGGGGTTCAAGGGAATATGGGGGGCAGGAGGGAAGCTGAGGGGGTACAGGGGACAGAGGTGGGAGAAGAGGGGATGGAATGGCCGCTCCCCCAGCCTGGGGGTTGTGGTGGGGAAGGAGAGTTGCCTTCCAAGCAGCCAGGGGAAGGCAGCATTGACAACTCTCCTGAACTGATTGCAGGTCACAGGATTTTGGCGTCTACAGGAGGAGCTGTTGTGATGACACCAGAGGGGCTGGGCGCGTGGCCAGAGCTCTGTGAGACTGCGACAGCCTCAGGGCTGAGGACACAGACCTGCCCTGCCACTGAGCCCTGCCTTCATGTATGTCTCTAGAGCAGAGGGAGAGTCCTGGGGCAGCAGGAGGCAGGGGATTAGATGGAAGTTGGGGAATTGGGGCTACTGGGTCCCAAGCAGAGACGTCCCGGGGCAGCAGGAGGGAGAGACGTGTTGTTGCAGGCTCAAGACAGGAATAAGAAACACATGGCTGTTCCCATTCTCAGGGATGAGGTGAGGGTAAGTGGAGTCTCCATCTGAGCAGCCAGGAAGAGGTTCTTGTGTGCATTAAAGTCTGACTTTCCAACCTGAATGTCTCTCACACACCTTGGCAGAGGAACAGAGGCAAGTTAAATAATCAGAAGACAGACTAAAAAATATGGTTTGATTATTTTAAAATTTCATGATTTGTGGAGCCGATTTCATGATTTTGGGGGGGATCTGACACATGATATTTGATTTCTTGAGGTTGGCAAGACTGGCAAAATCTCACTGAGATCCTAATTTCTCTGCAATATTGAAGACTCTAAAGCCCTGTGGCAAATGCTGGTGAGTGCAGGGAGATGGCACAAACACCCCAAAATGGGCTCACGTGGATTCTGCAAGAGCAACATTAATGTGTGTAAAGAACTGAACTTCGCATGAGCAGGACACAGAAACAACTTTATCCAGTCTACAGATGACCAGTCCAATGTATCCTCATGTGCCATTAGCTGGCGCTCTTTATATTTACTCTCTACCTATATGTGTATCTTTATATAGAACATTTGTAACCCTATGCACCTGTTTTCCGACCAGGACCAGCCCCAGACACAGCCCCTGTCCCTCTCTTGCAATTTATTCCTCCTAAGAATTAAAATAATGTGCGTAGTCAGAGGCCATTCCCCGGCTAGGGTACACGCCCACACGTATATGCAAACCATATCCCCAGGTATCTGGCCTGGGCCCTATTTTGCCTCTCTGGACTTGAAATACAATATTTCAAGGGACCCTGAATCAAGCTCCTTCTACTGTGCTCCCTTTGCTGGTTGCCCTGCTCCATGCCAGCTTGTTTTGGTCCTTTTGGTGAGAAACGCCCTCTGTAAACAGCAATTTTGAATTATGTGAAAAACAGTAAATGCACCAGAAGACAAATTAGGCTGCACAGGCTCCCCCTGAGACCTCTGCCTTGCGAATGTCAGAACAATCAGAGCCTGATCACACACGTCCTAAAACATTCTGGACGAAAGCAGGCACCAAACTAACTGCTCGCCTGCCATGGGAGCGGAGAGCATCCCGGGGAGAAATCATAATCTATGCCCTGAAAGAGTGCTGCTCTTTGGAGGGTTTCACTCCCCACTGTGCTATATATGGAAGCTAAGCTTGGCATCCTAAGTGCACAAAGGGCCACAGAGGCTATTTTCTGGGTCATGGTCACGGTAATTTATTTTCGTCTAATTCCAGGTTCACAGAATATACTGACTTGTCAGGAACATGGACTGAGATGATCTAATGAAAGGTACCACAAAGGGAAGAGGGTTTCACTTTGAAAAGCACAGGAGTGTGAGATAAAATCCCTTGTCAAACTTCATATTGCCCCCATTCTCCCCGCTCCAGCAGCATTTCCAATCTCATCGTCCTGTTTATCCATCCACAGGTCCCCACCCTGTCCACACTTCAGTCCCTCTGAAAGACCCACTTCTGCCTTGCTGCCTACTGAGAACTAAGTTGACTTCGGTGTAATAAATTTCTTTTTGTTGTTTTCCTTCCCCTAACCTCTGTCTACTTGTCTGTCTTGTACTTAGACTATGAGCTTTTTGGAGCAATAACTCGGTGAAATTTCATGGCCTATGACATAGAGGAGGTCAGGCTAGATAATTT
Source organism: Chelonia mydas (assembly GCF_015237465.2). Classification (NCBI taxonomy): domain Eukaryota; kingdom Metazoa; phylum Chordata; order Testudines; family Cheloniidae; genus Chelonia; species Chelonia mydas. The sequence continues at coordinate 8,424,316 of NC_057851.1, read as the reverse complement.
AATAGTGACTTCTGACCTTAAAATTCATGACTTAGGTACCATCCCTTCCTGAGTGCCTGGAAGGTGCTTGGCATGCAACAAGCACTCCTAATAATAAAGAAATAATAACTGATACGTATTTCACAAAGATGGAATTATGATTCTGAAAAGTGTGGATTGGAATGAAGCTGTACAACTTTATAAATAAGTTAACCTAACGGAATGCAAATGGCACAGCTTTGGCAACCACAGATGCACCGGGAATTTGTAAAGTACATAGGCAAGTTTCCCTCTGGAGTCTCTGGATACAGCCATTACTTTGGGATGACGTTCACCAGGTCGGAAATCTGCTTTTGGGGCCGGTCCTCAGCCACAAACTGGGGTATAAACAAGTTGTTTTCAAGACCTGAGATGAGCAGCAGAACTGTAGAATGAGGAAAGGGACTTATCTGTGGTGTGCTGGCCCCAGAATTGCGGTACCATGCCATGAGAAAGAGAGCTCTGTCTATTGTTGAAAAGAGAGCGGCGATTGCCCGGGGGAAGATGGCTATCTGTCAGCTGGGCGCCAGTATGGGGCTGTGAAGTCCCTGGTGAGCAGTGTTGCTGTTAGAGATGGACACGGCAATACATGGAGTGCTGCAGGGGTATGTGATCACGCTGGCCAATGTGCCAGAGATCACTGTGAGAGTGAAACAACTGGGCTGTCTGAACTGTGAGGGAGCTACTGGGTCCTGTACATTTGGATTCTTGTACTAGGGCCTCTGTGGGAACTGAGCATCTTGAGGGAAACTGCGCATCCAAATGAGGCAGGATTCAGCTACTTTTGGTGAAGAGGCACACAACCATTGCAGCAAAAGCTGTATCGGCTGCTGGTCTGTTTCTGGCATAGGGATTACAGGAAAACCAGTGCTTAATTTGTGCCAGGGCTGAGCCCCAGCATCTCTAGGCTTGGCAGTTCCTAGCCCCAGCACCTCTGGGCTTGCTGTTACAGTTATGAAACTAAAATATTGCTCGAGCCCCGGCACCTCTTTCATTCCAAATTAAGCACTGAGGAAAACCCTCCACCGCCACCCAACTGCCAACTCCCAGGTCTCACAATTACTTCTCCAAAGCCCCAGCAGGAAACTTTCTTGCCAGGCAAAGAGCACAAGCTGAGCACTCCTCCACTAGACACTTTTATATGAACTGGCTTCCACTGAGTCCTCAGCTCACTGGCTCAGCTGCATGTATCTGGGTCAGGTTATTCAGTACAATCGTTGTCTCTGGCTGTTCCCCATTTGGCCCATTCAGGAATCTTCTCTGTCAGACATTTGTGCTATTGATGTCAAACATCAGTGTGCTGCTTGTCAGCGGTAACCCAGAGGAGTGGAGTTGTGTAAGAGCCACAGGTAACATGGCTGACACTCCCTTCTCCTCTGCAGTTGATGAAAATCTCTATTGCTTGTCACGCTTCAAGAGGGAAAATGCTAGGAGCTGTGAAATCAGGAAAGCCCAATATTCTGAGCGTGAGGAAGGATTATCTTGTCGTTAGGGCTCTGGACTGGGTCATACTTTCCTCTTCCACAGACTTCCCTCTTGATCTTGGGCAAGATCTTGATCTTAGGGTTGCTAGGCGTCCAGTTTTCAACAGAAACACCTGGTCGACAAAGGGACCCTGGCGAGTCAGGTCAGCACCTCTGACCAGGCCGTTAAAAGTCCAGTCAGCAGTGCAGCAGGGCTAAGGCAGGCTTCCTGCCTGCCCTGGCTCCACGCAGCTCCCGGAAGCAGCCAGCACGTCCCTGCAGCCCCCTAGGTGGAGGGGTGATCAGGGAAGCTCCATGTGCTGTCCCCAAATCAATGGTAAAATTCCCAGGCCCTTAATCTCTCTGGCCCAGACCCTCAATAGGGAACAAATTGATAAACTAAACAGTAATAAGTCTCCAGGACCTGATGGTATTCACCCAAGAGTTCTGCAATTTCACTCAAATGTGAAATTGCAGGACTACTAACTGTCATCTGTAACCTATCATTTAAATCAGCTTCTGTACCAAATGACTGGAGGAGAGCTAATGTGACGCCAATTTTTAAAAAGGGCTCCAGAGGTGACCCTGGCAACTACAGGCCAGTAAGCCTCACTTCAGTACCGGGCAAATTGATTGAAACTATCGTAAAGAACAAAATTGTCAGACACATAGATGAACATAATTTTTTGGGAAATAGTCAACATGATTTTTGTAAAGGGAAATCATGCCTCACCAATCTACTAGAATTCTTTCAGGGGGGTCAACAAGCATGCGGACAAAGGAGATCCAGTGGATATAGTGTATTTAGATTTTCAGAAAGCCTTTGACAAGGTCCCTCACCAAAGGCTCTTAAGAAAAATAAATCAGTCATGGGATAAGAGGGAAGGTTCTCTCCTGGATTGGTAACTGGTTAAAAGATAGGAAGCAAAGAGTAGGAATAAATGGTCAGTTTTCAGAATGGAGAGAGGTAAATAGTGGTGTCCCCCAGGGATCTGTACTGGGCCAGTCCTATTTAACATATTCATAAACGATCTGGAAAAAGGGGTAAACAGTGTGGCAGCAAAATTTGCAGATGATACAAAACTACTCAAGATAGTTAAGTCCCAGGCAGACTGCGAAGAGCTACAAAAGGATCTCACTAAATTGGGTGATTGGGCAACAAAATGGCAGATGAAATTTAATGTTGATAAATGCAAAGTAATGCACATTGGAAAACATAATCCCAACTACACATATAAAACGATGGGGTCTAAATTAGCTGTTACCACTCAAGAAAGAGATCTTGGAGTCACTGTGAATAGTTCTCTGAAATCATCCACTCAATGTGCAGCAGCAGTCAAAAAAGCAAACAACGTTGGGAATCATCAAGAAAGGGATAGATAATAAGACAGAAAATATCATATTGCCTCTATATAAATCCATGGTACGCCCAGACCTTGAATACTGCATGAAGATGTAGTCGCCCCATCTCAAAAAAAGATATATTGGAACTGGAAAAGGTTCAGAAAAGGGCAACAAAAATGATTAGAGGTATAGAACGACTTCCGTATAAGGAGAGATGAATAAGACTGGGACTTTTCAGCTTGGAAAAGAGGTGACTAAGGGGGGTATGATAGAGGTCGAGAGAATCATGAGTGATATAGAGAAAGTAAATAAGGAAGTGTTATTTACTCTTTCTCATAATACAAGAACAAGGGGCTACCAAATGAAATTAATAGGTAGCAGGTTTAAAACAAACACAAGAAAGTATTTTTTCATGCAACATACTGTCAACCTCTGGAACTCCTTGTGTTGTGAAGGCCAATACTATAAGGGGGTTGAAAAGGGAGCTAGATAGATTCATGGTAGATAGGTCCATCAATGGCTATTAGCCAGGATGGGCAGGAATGGTGTCCCTAGTCTTTGTTTGCCAGAAGCTTGGATTGGGTGACAGGGCATGGATCACTTGATGATAACCTGTCTGTTCATCCCTCTTGGTGCACCTGCCATTGGCCACTGTCAGAGGACAGGATACTGGGCTTGAGGGGCCTTTGGTCTGACCCAATATGGCCGTTCTTATGTTCTCAAAGATATTTATGTGCCTGACTCCCATTGAAAATGGTTGAAGTTAGGGGCCTAAACACGTTTGAGGATCTAGGCCATTGAGCCTCAGTTCACCATCTATAAAGTGGAGATACCAACACTTCCTTTTTCCCACCCTATGTTTGCCTTATCTGTTTAGATTGCAGAGGCTGTTTCTTACTAGGTGTTTGTACAGTGCCTGGCACAGCGGGGTCCTTATCTTGGTTGGGGGCTCTAGGGGCTGGTGTAATACAAATAATAAATAATTCTCCTCCTAGAGCAGTGGTTCTCAACCTATTTACCACTGTGGGCCACATATGCAGCTCTCTATATGTTATGTGGGCCACATCCACACAGTATATATACTATCTGTATGGCCCTGAGGATTTCACATGGGCCGCAGCTATGTGCCGATTGGGCCGCAAGCAGCCATGGGTTGAGAACCACTAACCTAGAGGCTCTGTAATCAGATAAAAGACAGTTAGATCTTATAAGTATGTTTTTTAATTGAAAACCACAGTGTTTGTACAGTGTCTAACATAATGAAATCCTGGGCCGTGACCAGGGCTTCTAGGTACTACAACCATACAACTAATAATATTATTATTAATATTAAGTAATAGTATAATGTATTAAGTAATGGTATAATACCATTATACCTTCTAACTGCATTTGAGAAGGCGCACGCTAATCCTGTGTTTATTTACAGGCTTTGCATATATCTTTTTCTGCTCCATGCCTGAAACTTGATAAAATACTTGCTATAAATATAAAAACCAAGAAAGGATGGGAGTTATGAGGCAAACTAAAGATCTTATTTCCAAGCAGAATGCTTTTCTAAATGCTCCAAGTGATACTAGGTAAACAATGGTATTTACAAGCACTGTGACAACCATTTGCATTAGATGTGGATCTGAATGCGTCTGTGGGATAAATGTGAACTGGTACTTTCCCTGGTTCGTTAACTCTACAACGAGCCAACAAATGAAAGCTATGCCCCAGCTCCTGTTTTACAAGAAGCATGTTAAATTAAAAAGTTAGCGGTGTTATAAATTGAAATGTGGCGTAGCAATTGCTTGAAGGTTGCCCAGGAAGAAGGGAAAGTGCAAGATGCTCTGTTAGTTTGTGAAGTTATTGTTTTGTTGCTTCTTCTTCTGCTTGGGGTGGCTAATATATTACAGCCTGTTGCCCTATTTTAGTAATGTTATGCTGAAATGGCTGCCCTCAGCTGAGTCTTGGATCCACTAAAGGACCTTGTTAAATCCTATGGGTGTGCCCAACACCTTCCTTAGGGCTCAACAGAAGGACCAATCAAGCCCTCTGATGTAGTTAAGATAGTTGCAAACGGGAGGCTACCATCCATGGACTAGCAGTGTGCCAGGCTGAGGGGTTTCCAGTGTTGATTTCCAGCCTGTGTGTGTTAGAGGCCAAGAAACATTGGAGAAGGAGTTGTGATGCCCTGAGAGGAAGCAAGGACACCTTCTTGGGCACAGAACTTGCTGGGGCAGCAGATTTGGGGATTTCTGAACAAGGAAACAGCTGGCTGTTTATTTTTACTGTGATCAGGGCCATAGGATTTTGTGTATGCTGTTTTGTAAATAAACAAAATTACACCAAGCGTGTACCTGGCTTGTATCATCGATTTCTCATCCCTGCAAGGCCCCCCAGTATTGGCTAACCACACAGGCCAAAAGGGCACCACTAACGTGGGGTGAAATCCTGGCCCCATTGAAGCCAGTAGGAGTTTTGCTATTAAACTTAGTAGAGCCAAGTTTTTGCTCTTTAGCTCTCTTTCGAAAAGCAGCTGAAGGCCAGATTTTCCCAAGACCTTGGCAAAATCAGACCTGCTTGGGGGTGGATAGAAAGCTGGCTAGATCGTCGGGCTCAGTGGGTAGTGATCAATGGCTCCATGACTAGTTGGCAGCCGGTATCAAGCAGAGTGCCCCAAGGGTCGGTCCTGGGGCAAGTTTTGTTCAATATCTTCATTAATGATCTGGAGGATGGAGTGGATTGCACCCTCAGCAGGTTTGCAGATGACACTAAACTGGGAGGAGTGGTAAGTACGCTGGATGGTAGGGATAGGATACAGAGGGACCTAGACAAATTAGAGGATTGGGCCAAAAGATATCTGATGGGGTTCAACAAGAACAAGTCCTGCACTCAGGATGGAAGAATCCCATGCACTGCTACAGACTAGGGACCGAATGGACCTATGGGTTACAATCAGTGATGCCAAAATCTTAACAACCGGTTCCCTCCTCACCCCATGAGGGGGGCGTGGCCCACCCCTGCTCCCCGGGACTCCTGCCCCATCCAACCCCCCACGTTCCTTGACAACCCCCCTCCCGGGACCCCTGCTCCATCCACCCCCATCCCCTGTCTCCTGACTGCCCCCAGAACTGGGCAGGAGGGTCTTGTGGGCCACTGTAGTTGGTGCCCCTAAGAACCAGAGGGACCTCGGGGGGCGAGGTGGGGAGTCCCAGCGGTGCTTACCTGGGGCAGCTCCCAGGAAGCATCTGGCAGGTCCCTCTGGCTCCTAGGGGCGGGGTAGCATAGCTGGGAGGGAGCAGGGGCAGCGGCCGCTCCCCCACTGATCACATCAAAGGTGGCGTCTTAGGCACTGACTCTGTAGGTGCTCCGGGGCTGGAGCACTCAAGGGAAGAATTTGGTGGGTGCAGAGCACCCCCCGGCAGCTCCCCACCCCGCACCCAGCCCCAGCTCACCTCTGCTCCGCCTCCACCTCCCCCCCTGAACGCGCCGCCCCGCTCTGCTTCTTCGCCCCCCGCCCCCACCCCAGCTTCCCACGAATCAGCTGTTTGCACGGGAAGTCTGGGAGGGCTGAGAAGCAAGTGGCAGCTTCGCGCTCAGGCCCAGGGAGGCGGAGGCGAGCTGGGGTGGGGAGCAGTTCCCCCGCGCACCCCCCGGGTTACCTGCTGCGGCGCAGCAGCCCTCCTCGCACCCCTCCCCCGCCCCAGCTCGCCTCCACTCTGCCTCCTTGGGCCTGAGCGTGAAACCACCGCCTGCTTCTCAGCCCTCCCAGACTTCCCACGCCAACAGCTGATTCGCGGGAAACCGGGGGGGGGGCGCAGAGAAGCAGAGCGGGGCGGCGCGTTCAGGGGAGGAGACGGAGGAGGAGGCGGAGCGGAGGTGAGCTGGGGCTGGGCGCAGGTTGGGGACCTGCAGGTGGGTAGTCTGCATCCACCAAATTTTCCCTGTGGGTGCTCCAGCCCCGGAGCACCCACAGAGTCGACGCCTAAGGCGCCACTTTTGGCCAGTTGTTAAATTTAGAAGCCTTTTTAGAACCGGTTGTCCCTCGTGGGACAACCAGTTCTAAAAGGGCTTCTAAATTTAAC